>NW_027284961.1:993750-1325000 GCF_040894005.1 Engystomops pustulosus
ACATGTGACCGCATCCGTAATACACTGGGCCCCCCTCAATTATTTATTTAATATACTGCACTCCTACTGAACTATTTTATATATATTGTCCCAATTAATTAATTAATATACTGGGACCTCTCTCCATTAATTATTGAATATGCCTTCCCCCAATTAATTACTAGACAGCCCCTCATAATTAATTATTTCTTACACCACCACCATTAATTATTTCCTATGCTGCCCCTCATAATTAATTATTTCCTATGCTGCCCCTCATAATTATTTCCTATACTGCCCCTCACCATTAATTATTTCCTATACTGCCCCTCCACCATTAATTATTTCCTATACTGCCCCTCATAATTATTTCCTATACTGCCCCTCATAATTAATTATTCCCTATGCTGCCCCAAACCATTAATTATTTCATATACTGCCCCTCCACCATTATTATTTCATATACTGCCCCTCCACCATTAATTATTTCCTATGCTGCTCCTCACCATTAATTATTTCCTATACTGCCCCTCATAATTATTTCCTATACTGCCCCTCATAATTAATTATTCCCTATGCTGCCCCAAACCATTAATTATTTCATATACTGCCCCTCCACCATTATTATTTCATATACTGCCCCTCCACCATTAATTATTTCCTATACTGCCCCTCTTAATTATTTCCTATACTGCCCCTCATAATTAATTATTCCCTATGCTGCCCCAAACCATTAATTATTTCATATACTGCCCCTCCACCATTATTATTTCATATACTGCCCCTCCACCATTAATTATTTCCTATACTGCCCCCACCATTAATTATTCCCTATGCTACCCCTCACCATTATTTATTTCCTATACTGCCCCTCAAATTAATTATTTCCTATACTGCCCCTCCACCATTAATTATTTCCTATGCTGCCCCTCAAATTAATTATTTCCTATACTGCCCCTCATAATTAATTATTCCTTATGCTGCCCCTCACCATTAATTATTTCCTATATTGCCCCTCATAATTATTCCCTATGTTGCCCCTCAAATTAATTATCTCTTATACTGCCCCTCATAATTATTCCCTATGTTGCCCCTCAAATTAATTATCTCTTATACTGCCCCTCATAATTAATTATTTCCTATACTGCCCCTCATAATTATTTCCTATACTTCCCCTCAAATTAATTATTTCCTATATTGCCCCTCAAATTAATTATTTCCTATACTTTCCCTCCACCATTAATTATTTCTTATGCTGCCCCTCACCATTAATTATTTCCCATACTGCCCCTCATAATTATTTCCTATACTGCCCCTCATAATTATTTCCTATACTGCCCCTCATAATTAATTATTCCCTATGCTGCCCCTCACCATTATTTATTTCCTATACTGCTCCTCAAATTAATTATTTCCTATACTGCCCCTCCACCATTAATTATTTCCTATACTGCCCCTCAAATTAATTATTTCCTATACTGCCCCTCCACCATTAATTATTTCCTATACTTCCCCTCCACCATTAATTATTTCTTATGCTGCCCCTCACCATTAATTATTTCCTATACTGCCCCTCATAATTATTTCCTATACTGCCCCTCATAATTATTTCCTATACTGCCCCTCATAACTAACTATTGGCCCCCGCCCACCACAACCTTTTTACTGCCCTTTTTAATTAAAAAATAAAAACCCTGTACTCACCACCGCGTCTTCTATCTTCTTGTAGGCCTAAGAAAGCCGGTTGGGTTCTTGTATGCCTAGTTTCTAACCTACACTGACAGCACACAACTGGATTTTAAGTCACTTTAAGTTTTGGAAAAAAAA
The DNA here is from genome assembly GCF_040894005.1 of Engystomops pustulosus. Lineage (NCBI taxonomy): Eukaryota > Metazoa > Chordata > Amphibia > Anura > Leptodactylidae > Engystomops > Engystomops pustulosus. The sequence goes on from NW_027284961.1 coordinate 995,557, forward strand.
AAAAAAATCGTCAGACTGTGCCTAATTCAATCAAACCCCTAATACAGGAGTCCCCAAACTTTTTATGTAGGGGGCCGTTCACTGTCCCCCTCAGACCGTTGGAGGGCCGGACTTAAGTTTAAAAAGAAATAGCGGTACATGTGACCGCATCCGTAATACACTGGGCCCCCCTCAATTATTTATTTAATATACTGCACTCCTACTGAACTATTTTATATATATTGTCCCAATTAATTAATTAATATACTGGGACCTCTCTCCATTAATTATTGAATATGCCTTCCCCCAATTAATTACTAGACAGCCCCTCATAATTAATTATTTCTTACACCACCACCATTAATTATTTCCTATGCTGCCCTTCCACCATTAATTATGTCTTATGCTTCCCCCCATCATTAATTATTTCCTATGCTGCCCCTCATAATTAATTATTTCCTATGCTGCCCCTCATAATTATTTCCTATACTGCCCCTCCACCATTAATTATTTCCTATACTGCCCCTCAAATTAATTATTTCCTATACTGCCCCTCATAATTAATTATTCCTTATGCTGCCCCTCACCATTAATTATTTCCTATATTGCCCCTCATAATTATTCCCTATGTTGCCCCTCAAATTAATTATCTCTTATACTGCCCCACATAATTAATTATTTCCTATACTGCCCCTCATAATTATTTCCTATACTTCCCCTCAAATTAATTATTTCCTATACTGCCCCTCAAATTAATTATTTCCTATACTGCCCCTCCACCATTAATTATTTCCTATACTGCCCCTCATAATTATTTCCTATACTGCCCCTCATAATTATTTCCTATACTGCCCCTCATAACTAACTATTGGCCCCCGCCCACCACAACCTTTTTACTGCCCTTTTTAATTAAAAAAATAAAAACCCTGTACTCACCACCGCGTCTTCTATCTTCTTGTAGGCCTAAGAAAGCCGGTTGGGTTCTTGTATGCCTAGTTTCTAACCTACACTGACAGCACACAACTGGATTTTAAGTCACTTTAAGTTTTGGAAAAAAAAATAAAAAATTAGACTGTGCCTAATTCAATCAAACCCCTAATACAGGAGTCCCCAAACTTTTTATGTAGGGGGCCGTTCACTGTCCCCCTCAGACCGTTGGAGGGCCGGACTTAAGTTTAAAAAGAAATAGCGGTACATGTGACCGCATCCGTAATACACTGGGCCCCCCTCAATTATTTATTTAATATACTGCACTCCTACTGAACTATTTTATATATATTGTCCCAATTAATTAATTAATATACTGGGACCTCTCTCCATTAATTATTGAATATGCCTTCCCCCAATTAATTACTAGACAGCCCCTCATAATTAATTATTTCTTACACCACCACCATTAATTATTTCCTATGCTGCCCCTCATAATTAATTATTTCCTATGCTGCCCCTCATAATTATTTCCTATACTGCCCCTCCACCATTAATTATTTCCTATACTGCCCCTCATAATTATTTCCTATACTGCCCCTCATAATTATTTCCTATACTGCCCCTCATAATTAATTATTCCCTATGCTGCCCCTCACCATTAATTATTTCCTATACTGCCCCTTCACCATTAATTATTTCCTATACTGCCCCTCTTAATTATTTCCTATACTGCCCCTCATAATTAATTATTCCCTATGCTGCCCCAAACCATTAATTATTTCATATACTGCCCCTCCACCATTATTATTTCATATACTGCCCCTCCACCATTAATTATTTCCTATGCTGCTCCTCACCATTAATTATTTCCTATACTGCCCCTCCACCATTAATTATTTCCTATACTGCCCCTCTTAATTATTTCCTATACTGCCCCTCATAATTAATTATTCCCTATGCTGCCCCAAACCATTAATTATTTCATATACTGCCCCTCCACCATTATTATTTCATATACTGCCCCTCCACCATTAATTATTTCCTATACTGCCCCCACCATTAATTATTCCCTATGCTACCCCTCACCATTATTTATTTCCTATACTGCCCCTCAAATTAATTATTTCCTATACTGCCCCTCCACCATTAATTATTTCCTATGCTGCCCCTCAAATTAATTATTTCCTATACTGCCCCTCATAATTAATTATTCCTTATGCTGCCCCTCACCATTAATTATTTCCTATATTGCCCCTCATAATTATTCCCTATGTTGCCCCTCAAATTAATTATCTCTTATACTGCCCCTCATAATTATTCCCTATGTTGCCCCTCAAATTAATTATCTCTTATACTGCCCCTCATAATTAATTATTTCCTATACTGCCCCTCATAATTATTTCCTATACTTCCCCTCAAATTAATTATTTCCTATATTGCCCCTCAAATTAATTATTTCCTATACTGCCCCTCCACCATTAATTATTTCCTATACTGCCCCTCATAATTATTTCCTATACTGCCCCTCATAACTAACTATTGGCCCCCGCCCACCACAACCTTTTTACTGCCCTTTTTGATTAAAAAATAAAAACCCTGTACTCACCACCGCGTCTTCTATCTTCTTGTAGGCCTAAGAAAGCCGGTTGGGTTCTTGTATGCCTAGTTTCTAACCTACACTGACAGCACACAACTGGATTTTAAGTCACTTTAAGTTTTGGAAAAAAAAATAAAAAATTAGACTGTGCCTAATTCAATCAAACCCCTAATACAGGAGTCCCCAAACTTTTTATGTAGGGGGCCGTTCACTGTCCCCCTCAGACCGTTGGAGGGCCGGACTTAAGTTTAAAAAGAAATAGCGGTACATGTGACCGCATCCGTAATACACTGGGCCCCCCTCAATTATTTATTTAATATACTGCACTCCTACTGAACTATTTTATATATATTGTCCCAATTAATTAATTAATATACTGGGACCTCTCTCCATTAATTATTGAATATGCCTTCCCCCAATTAATTACTAGACAGCCCCTCATAATTAATTATTTCTTACACCACCACCATTAATTATTTCCTATGCTGCCCTTCCACCATTAATTATGTCTTATGCTTCCCCCCATCATTAAATATTTCCTATGCTGCCCCTCATAAATAATTATTTCCTATGCTGCCCCTCATAATTATTTCCTATACTGCCCCTCCACCATTAATTATTTCCTATACTGCCCCTCAAATTAATTATTTCCTATACTGCCCCTCATAATTAATTATTCCTTATGCTGCCCCTCACCATTAATTATTTCCTATATTGCCCCTCATAATTATTCCCTATGTTGCCCCTCAAATTAATTATATCTTATACTGCCCCTCATAATTAATTATTTCCTATACTGCCCCTCATAATTATTTCCTATACTTCCCCTCAAAGTAATTATTTCCTATACTGCCCCTCAAATTAATTATTTCCTATACTGCCCTCCACAATTAATTATTTCCTATACTTCCCCTCCACCCATTAATTATTTCCTATGCTGCCCCTCGCCATTAATTATTTCCTATGCTGCCCCTTACCATTAATTATTTCCTATGCTTCCCCTCACCATTAATTATTTCCTATACTGCCCCTCATAATTATTTCCTATACTGCCCCTCATAATTATTTCCTATACTGCCCCTCATAATTAATTATTCCCTATGCTGCCCCTCACCATTAATTATTTCCTATACTGCCCCTCCACCATTAATTATTTCCTATACTGCCCCTCATAATTATTTCCTATACTGCCCCTCATAATTAATTATTTCCTATGCTGCTCCTCACCATTAATTATTTCCTATACTGCCCCCACCATTAATTATTCCCTATGCTGCCCCTCACCATTATTTATTTCCTATACTGCCCCTCAAATTAATTATTTCCTATACTGCCCCTCCACCATTAATTATTTCCTATACTGCCCCTCAAATTAATTATTTCCTATACTGCCCCTCCACTATGAATTATTTCTTATGCTGCCCCTCACCATTAATTATTTCCTATACTGCCCCTCATAATTATTTCCTATACTGCCCCTTTTTATTATTTCCTATACTGCCCCTCATAATTATGTCCTATACTGCCCCTCATAATTATTTATTCCCTATGCTGCCCCTCACCATTAATTATTTCCTATACTGCCCTCATAATTAATTATTTCCTATACTGCCCCCCACCATTAATTATTTCCTATACTGCCCCCCACCATTAATTATTTCCTATGCTGCCCCTCACCATTAATTATTTCCTATACTGCCCCTCAAATTAATTATTCCTTATACTGCCCCTCAAATTAATTATTTCCTATACTGCCCCTCCACTATTAATTATTTCCTTTACTGCCCCTCCACCATTAATTATTTCATATACTGCCCCTCCACCATTAATTATTTCCTATGCTGCTCCTCACCATTAATTATTTCCTATACTGCCCCCACCATTAATTATTCCCTATGCTACCCCTCACCATTATTTATTTCCTATACTGCCCCTCAAATTAATTATTTCCTATACTGCCCCTCCACCATTAATTATTTCCTATACTGCCCCTCAAATTAATTATTTCCTATACTGCCCCTCATAATTAATTATTCCTTATGCTGCCCCTCACCATTAATTATTTCCTATATTGCCCCTCATAATTATTCCCTATGTTGCCCCTCAAATTAATTATCTCTTATACTGCCCCTCATAATTATTCCCTATGTTGCCCCTCAAATTAATTATCTCTTATACTGCCCCTCATAATTAATTATTTCCTATACTGCCCCTCATAATTATTTCCTATACTTCCCCTCAAATTAATTATTTCCTATATTGACCCTCAAATTAATTATTTCCTATACTGCCCCTCCACCATTAATTATTTCCTATACTGTCCCTCCACCATTAATTATTTCCTATACTGCCCCTCAAATTAATTATTTCCTATACTGCCCCTCCACCATTAATTATTTCCTATACTGCCCCTCCACCATTAATTATTTCTTATGCTGCCCCTCACCATTAATTATTTCCTATACTGCCCCTCATAATTATTTCCTATACTGCCCCTCATAATTATTTCCTATACTGCCCCTCATAACTAACTATTGGCCCCCGCCCACCACAACCTTTTTACTGCCCTTTTTAATAAAAAAAATAAAAACCCTGTACTCACCACCGCGTCTTCTATCTTCTTGTAGGCCTAAGAAAGCCGGTTGGGTTCTTGTATGCCTAGTTTCTAACCTACACTGACAGCACACAACTGGATTTTAAGTCACTTTAAGTTTTGGAAAAAAAAAAAAAATCGTCAGACTGTGCCTAATTCAATCAAACCCCTAATACAGGAGTCCCCAAACTTTTTATGTAGGGGGCCGTTCACTGTCCCCCTCAGACCGTTGGAGGGCCGGACTTAAGTTTAAAAAGAAATAGCGGTACATGTGACCGCATCCGTAATACACTGGGCCCCCCTCAATTATTTATTTTAATATACTGCACTCCTACTGAACTATTTTATATATATTGTCCCAATTAATTAATTAATATACTGGGACCTCTCTCCATTAATTATTGAATATGCCTTCCCCCAATTAATTACTAGACAGCCCCTCATAATTAATTATTTCTTACACCACCACCATTAATTATTTCCTATGCTGCCCTTCCACCATTAATTATGTCTTATGCTTCCCCCCATCATTAATTATTTCCTATGCTGCCCCTCATAATTAATTATTTCCTATGCTGCCCCTCATAATTATTTCCTATACTGCCCCTCCACCATTAATTATTTCCTATACTGCCCCTCAAATTAATTATTTCCTATACTGCCCCTCATAATTAATTATTCCTTATGCTGCCCCTCACCATTAATTATTTCCTATATTGCCCCTCATAATTATTCCCTATGTTGCCCCTCAAATTAATTATCTCTTATACTGCCCCTCATAATTATTCCCTATGTTGCCCCTCAAATTAATTATCTCTTATACTGCCCCACATAATTAATTATTTCCTATACTGCCCCTCATAATTATTTCCTATACTTCCCCTCAAATTAATTATTTCCTATACTGCCCCTCAAATTTATTATTTCCTATACTGCCCCTCCACCATTAATTATTTCCTATACTGCCCCTCATAATTATTTCCTATACTGCCCCTCATAATTATTTCCTATACTGCCCCTCATAACTAACTATTGGCCCCCGCCCACCACAACCTTTTTACTGCCCTTTTTAATTAAAAAAATAAAAACCCTGTACTCACCACCGCGTCTTCTATCTTCTTGTAGGCCTAAGAAAGCCGGTTGGGTTCTTGTATGCCTAGTTTCTAACCTACACTGACAGCACACAACTGGATTTTAAGTCACTTTAAGTTTTGGAAAAAAAAAAAAAAAATTAGACTGTGCCTAATTCAATCAAACCCCTAATACAGGAGTCCCCAAACTTTTTATGTAGGGGGCCGTTCACTGTCCCCCTCAGACCGTTGGAGGGCCGGACTTAAGTTTAAAAAGAAATAGCGGTACATGTGACCGCATCCGTAATACACTGGGCCCCCCTCAATTATTTATTTAATATACTGCACTCCTACTGAACTATTTTATATATATTGTCCCAATTAATTAATTAATATACTGGGACCTCTCTCCATTAATTATTGAATATGCCTTCCCCCAATTAATTACTAGACAGCCCCTCATAATTAATTATTTCTTACACCACCACCATTAATTATTTCCTATGCTGCCCCTCATAATTAATTATTTCCTATGCTGCCCCTCATAATTATTTCCTATACTGCCCCTCACCATTAATTATTTCCTATACTGCCCCTCCACCATTAATTATTTCCTATACTGCCCCTCATAATTATTTCCTATACTGCCCCTCATAATTAATTATTCCCTATGCTGCCCCAAACCATTAATTATTTCATATACTGCCCCTCCACCATTATTATTTCATATACTGCCCCTCCACCATTAATTATTTCCTATGCTGCTCCTCACCATTAATTATTTCCTATACTGCCCCTCATAATTATTTCCTATACTGCCCCTCATAATTAATTATTCCCTATGCTGCCCCAAACCATTAATTATTTCATATACTGCCCCTCCACCATTATTATTTCATATACTGCCCCTCCACCATTAATTATTTCCTATACTGCCCCTCTTAATTATTTCCTATACTGCCCCTCATAATTAATTATTCCCTATGCTGCCCCAAACCATTAATTATTTCATATACTGCCCCTCCACCATTATTATTTCATATACTGCCCCTCCACCATTAATTATTTCCTATACTGCCCCCACCATTAATTATTCCCTATGCTACCCCTCACCATTATTTATTTCCTATACTGCCCCTCAAATTAATTATTTCCTATACTGCCCCTCCACCATTAATTATTTCCTATGCTGCCCCTCAAATTAATTATTTCCTATACTGCCCCTCATAATTAATTATTCCTTATGCTGCCCCTCACCATTAATTATTTCCTATATTGCCCCTCATAATTATTCCCTATGTTGCCCCTCAAATTAATTATCTCTTATACTGCCCCTCATAATTATTCCCTATGTTGCCCCTCAAATTAATTATCTCTTATACTGCCCCTCATAATTAATTATTTCCTATACTGCCCCTCATAATTATTTCCTATACTTCCCCTCAAATTAATTATTTCCTATATTGCCCCTCAAATTAATTATTTCCTATACTTTCCCTCCACCATTAATTATTTCTTATGCTGCCCCTCACCATTAATTATTTCCCATACTGCCCCTCATAATTATTTCCTATACTGCCCCTCATAATTATTTCCTATACTGCCCCTCATAATTAATTATTCCCTATGCTGCCCCTCACCATTATTTATTTCCTATACTGCTCCTCAAATTAATTATTTCCTATACTGCCCCTCCACCATTAATTATTTCCTATACTGCCCCTCAAATTAATTATTTCCTATACTGCCCCTCCACCATTAATTATTTCCTATACTTCCCCTCCACCATTAATTATTTCTTATGCTGCCCCTCACCATTAATTATTTCCTATACTGCCCCTCATAATTATTTCCTATACTGCCCCTCATAATTATTTCCTATACTGCCCCTCATAACTAACTATTGGCCCCCGCCCACCACAACCTTTTTACTGCCCTTTTTAATTAAAAAATAAAAACCCTGTACTCACCACCGCGTCTTCTATCTTCTTGTAGGCCTAAGAAAGCCGGTTGGGTTCTTGTATGCCTAGTTTCTAACCTACACTGACAGCACACAACTGGATTTTAAGTCACTTTAAGTTTTGGAAAAAAAAAAAAAAATCGTCAGACTGTGCCTAATTCAATCAAACCCCTAATACAGGAGTCCCCAAACTTTTTATGTAGGGGGCCGTTCACTGTCCCCCTCAGACCGTTGGAGGGCCGGACTTAAGTTTAAAAAGAAATAGCGGTACATGTGACCGCATCCGTAATACACTGGGCCCCCCTCAATTATTTATTTAATATACTGCACTCCTACTGAACTATTTTATATATATTGTCCCAATTAATTAATTAATATACTGGGACCTCTCTCCATTAATTATTGAATATGCCTTCCCCCAATTAATTACTAGACAGCCCCTCATAATTAATTATTTCTTACACCACCACCATTAATTATTTCCTATGCTGCCCTTCCACCATTAATTATGTCTTATGCTTCCCCCCATCATTAATTATTTCCTATGCTGCCCCTCATAATTAATTATTTCCTATGCTGCCCCTCATAATTATTTCCTATACTGCCCCTCCACCATTAATTATTTCCTATACTGCCCCTCAAATTAATTATTTCCTATACTGCCCCTCATAATTAATTATTCCTTATGCTGCCCCTCACCATTAATTATTTCCTATATTGCCCCTCATAATTATTCCCTATGTTGCCCCTCAAATTAATTATCTCTTATACTGCCCCACATAATTAATTATTTCCTATACTGCCCCTCATAATTATTTCCTATACTTCCCCTCAAATTAATTATTTCCTATACTGCCCCTCAAATTAATTATTTCCTATACTGCCCCTCCACCATTAATTATTTCCTATACTGCCCCTCATAATTATTTCCTATACTGCCCCTCATAATTATTTCCTATACTGCCCCTCATAACTAACTATTGGCCCCCGCCCACCACAACCTTTTTACTGCCCTTTTTAATTAAAAAAATAAAAACCCTGTACTCACCACCGCGTCTTCTATCTTCTTGTAGGCCTAAGAAAGCCGGTTGGGTTCTTGTATGCCTAGTTTCTAACCTACACTGACAGCACACAACTGGATTTTAAGTCACTTTAAGTTTTGGAAAAAAAAATAAAAAATTAGACTGTGCCTAATTCAATCAAACCCCTAATACAGGAGTCCCCAAACTTTTTATGTAGGGGGCCGTTCACTGTCCCCCTCAGACCGTTGGAGGGCCGGACTTAAGTTTAAAAAGAAATAGCGGTACATGTGACCGCATCCGTAATACACTGGGCCCCCCTCAATTATTTATTTAATATACTGCACTCCTACTGAACTATTTTATATATATTGTCCCAATTAATTAATTAATATACTGGGACCTCTCTCCATTAATTATTGAATATGCCTTCCCCCAATTAATTACTAGACAGCCCCTCATAATTAATTATTTCTTACACCACCACCATTAATTATTTCCTATGCTGCCCCTCATAATTAATTATTTCCTATGCTGCCCCTCATAATTATTTCCTATACTGCCCCTCCACCATTAATTATTTCCTATACTGCCCCTCATAATTATTTCCTATACTGCCCCTCATAATTATTTCCTATACTGCCCCTCATAATTAATTATTCCCTATGCTGCCCCTCACCATTAATTATTTCCTATACTGCCCCTTCACCATTAATTATTTCCTATACTGCCCCTCTTAATTATTTCCTATACTGCCCCTCATAATTAATTATTCCCTATGCTGCCCCAAACCATTAATTATTTCATATACTGCCCCTCCACCATTATTATTTCATATACTGCCCCTCCACCATTAATTATTTCCTATGCTGCTCCTCACCATTAATTATTTCCTATACTGCCCCTCCACCATTAATTATTTCCTATACTGCCCCTCTTAATTATTTCCTATACTGCCCCTCATAATTAATTATTCCCTATGCTGCCCCAAACCATTAATTATTTCATATACTGCCCCTCCACCATTATTATTTCATATACTGCCCCTCCACCATTAATTATTTCCTATACTGCCCCCACCATTAATTATTCCCTATGCTATCCCTCACCATTATTTATTTCCTATACTGCCCCTCAAATTAATTATTTCCTATACTGCCCCTCCACCATTAATTATTTCCTATGCTGCCCCTCAAATTAATTATTTCCTATACTGCCCCTCATAATTAATTATTCCTTATGCTGCCCCTCACCATTAATTATTTCCTATATTGCCCCTCATAATTATTCCCTATGTTGCCCCTCAAATTAATTATCTCTTATACTGCCCCTCATAATTATTCCCTATGTTGCCCCTCAAATTAATTATCTCTTATACTGCCCCTCATAATTAATTATTTCCTATACTGCCCCTCATAATTATTTCCTATACTTCCCCTCAAATTAATTATTTCCTATATTGCCCCTCAAATTAATTATTTCCTATACTGCCCCTCCACCATTAATTATTTCCTATACTGCCCCTCATAATTATTTCCTATACTGCCCCTCATAACTAACTATTGGCCCCCGCCCACCACAACCTTTTTACTGCCCTTTTTGATTAAAAAATAAAAACCCTGTACTCACCACCGCGTCTTCTATCTTCTTGTAGGCCTAAGAAAGCCGGTTGGGTTCTTGTATGCCTAGTTTCTAACCTACACTGACAGCACACAACTGGATTTTAAGTCACTTTAAGTTTTGGAAAAAAAAATAAAAAATTAGACTGTGCCTAATTCAATCAAACCCCTAATACAGGAGTCCCCAAACTTTTTATGTAGGGGGCCGTTCACTGTCCCCCTCAGACCGTTGGAGGGCCGGACTTAAGTTTAAAAAGAAATAGCGGTACATGTGACCGCATCCGTAATACACTGGGCCCCCCTCAATTATTTATTTAATATACTGCACTCCTACTGAACTATTTTATATATATTGTCCCAATTAATTAATTAATATACTGGGACCTCTCTCCATTAATTATTGAATATGCCTTCCCCCAATTAATTACTAGACAGCCCCTCATAATTAATTATTTCTTACACCACCACCATTAATTATTTCCTATGCTGCCCTTCCACCATTAATTATGTCTTATGCTTCCCCCCATCATTAAATATTTCCTATGCTGCCCCTCATAAATAATTATTTCCTATGCTGCCCCTCATAATTATTTCCTATACTGCCCCTCCACCATTAATTATTTCCTATACTGCCCCTCAAATTAATTATTTCCTATACTGCCCCTCATAATTAATTATTCCTTATGCTGCCCCTCACCATTAATTATTTCCTATATTGCCCCTCATAATTATTCCCTATGTTGCCCCTCAAATTAATTATATCTTATACTGCCCCTCATAATTAATTATTTCCTATACTGCCCCTCATAATTATTTCCTATACTTCCCCTCAAAGTAATTATTTCCTATACTGCCCCTCAAATTAATTATTTCCTATACTGCCCTCCACAATTAATTATTTCCTATACTTCCCCTCCACCCATTAATTATTTCCTATGCTGCCCCTCGCCATTAATTATTTCCTATGCTGCCCCTTACCATTAATTATTTCCTATGCTTCCCCTCACCATTAATTATTTCCTATACTGCCCCTCATAATTATTTCCTATACTGCCCCTCATAATTATTTCCTATACTGCCCCTCATAATTAATTATTCCCTATGCTGCCCCTCACCATTAATTATTTCCTATACTGCCCCTCCACCATTAATTATTTCCTATACTGCCCCTCTTAATTATTTCCTATACTGCCCCTCATAATTAATTATTTCCTATGCTGCTCCTCACCATTAATTATTTCCTATACTGCCCCCACCATTAATTATTCCCTATGCTGCCCCTCACCATTATTTATTTCCTATACTGCCCCTCAAATTAATTATTTCCTATACTGCCCCTCCACTATGAATTATTTCTTATGCTGCCCCTCACCATTAATTATTTCCTATACTGCCCCTCATAATTATTTCCTATACTGCCCCTTATAATTATTTCCTATACTGCCCCTCATAATTATGTCCTATACTGCCCCTCATAATTATTCATTCCCTATGCTGCCCCTCACCATTAATTATTTCCTATACTGCCCTCATAATTAATTATTTCCTATACTGCCCCCCACCATTAATTATTTCCTATACTGCCCCCCACCATTAATTATTTCCTATGCTGCCCCTCACCATTAATTATTTCCTATACTGCCCCTCAAATTAATTATTCCTTATACTGCCCCTCAAATTAATTATTTCCTATACTGCCCCTCCACTATTAATTATTTCCTTTACTGCCCCTCCACCATTAATTATTTCATATACTGCCCCTCCACCATTAATTATTTCCTATGCTGCTCCTCACCATTAATTATTTCCTATACTGCCCCCACCATTAATTATTCCCTATGCTACCCCTCACCATTATTTATTTCCTATATTGCCCCTCATAATTATTCCCTATGTTGCCCCTCAAATTAATTATCTCTTATACTGCCCCTCATAATTATTCCCTATGTTGCCCCTCAAATTAATTATCTCTTATACTGCCCCTCATAATTAATTATTTCCTATACTGCCCCTCATAATTATTTCCTATACTTCCCCTCAAATTAATTATTTCCTATATTGCCCCTCAAATTAATTATTTCCTATACTGCCCCTCCACCATTAATTATTTCCTATACTGTCCCTCCACCATTAATTATTTCCTATACTTCCCCTCAAATTAATTATTTCCTATATTGACCCTCAAATTAATTATTTCCTATACTGCCCCTCCACCATTAATTATTTCCTATACTGTCCCTCCACCATTAATTATTTCCTATACTGCCCCTCAAATTAATTATTTCCTATACTGCCCCTCCACCATTAATTATTTCCTATACTGCCCCTCCACCATTAATTATTTCCTATACTGCCCCTCAAATTAATTATTTCCTATACTGCCCCTCCACCATTAATTATTTCCTATACTTCCCCTCCACCATTAATTATTTCTTATGCTGCCCCTCACCATTAATTTTTTCCTATACTGCCCCTCATAATTATTTCCTATACTGACCCTCATAATTATTTCCTATACTGCCCCTCATAACTAACTATTGGCCCCCGCCCACCACAACCTTTTTACTGCCCTTTTTAATTAAAAAATAAAAACCCTGTACTCACCACCGCGTCTTCTATCTTCTTGTAGGCCTAAGAAAGCCGGTTGGGTTCTTGTATGCCTAGTTTCTAACCTACACTGACAGCACACAACTGGATTTTAAGTCACTTTAAGTTTTGGAAAAAAAAAAAAAAATTAGACTGTGCCTAATTCAATGAAACCCCTAATACAGGAGTCCCCAAACTTTTTATGTAGGGGGCCGTTCACTGTCCCCCTCAGACCGTTGGAGGGCCGGACTTAAGTTTAAAAAGAAATAGCGGTACATGTGACCGCATCCGTAATACACTGGGCCCCCCTCAATGATTTATTTAATATACTGCACTCCTACTGAACTATTTTATATATATTGTCCCAATTAATTAATTAATATACTGGGACCTCTCTCCATTAATTATTGAATATGCCTTCCCCCAATTAATTACTAGACAGCCCCTCATAATTAATTATTTCTTACACCACCACCATTAATTATTTCCTATGCTGCCCTTCCACCATTAATTATGTCTTATGCTTCCCCCCATCATTAATTATTTCCTATGCTGCCCCTCATAATTAATTATTTCCTATGCTGCCCCTCATAATTATTTCCTATACTGCCCCTCCACCATTAATTATTTCCTATACTGCCCCTCAAATTAATTATTTCCTATACTGCCCCTCATAATTAATTATTCCTTATGCTGCCCCTCACCATTAATTATTTCCTATATTGCCCCTCATAATTATTCCCTATGTTGCCCCTCAAATTAATTATCTCTTATACTGCCCCTCATAATTAATTATTTCCTATACTGCCCCTCATAATTATTTCCTATACTTCCCCTCAAATTAATTATTTCCTATACTGCCCCTCAAATTAATTATTTCCTATACTTCCCCTCCACCATGAATTATTTCTTATGCTGCCCCTCACCATTAATTATTTCCTATACTGCCCCTCATAATTATTTCCTATACTGCCCCTCATAATTATTCCCTATACTGCCCCTCATAATTATTTCCTATACTGCCCCTCATAATTAATTATTCCCTATGCTGCCCCTCACCATTAATTATTTCCTATACTGCCCTCATAATTAATTATTTCCTATACTGCCCCCCCACCATTAATTATTTCCTATGCTGCCCCTCACCATTAATTATTTCCTATACTGCCCCTCCAAATTAATTATTCCTTATACTTCCCGTCAAATTAATTATTTCCTATACTGCCCCTCCACTATTAATTATTTCCTTTACTGCCCCTCCACCATTAATTATTTCCTATGCTGCTCCTCACCATTAATTATTTCCTATACTGCCCCCACCATTAATTATTCCCTATGCTACCCCTCACCATTATTTATTTCCTATACTGCCCCTCAAATTAATTATTTCCTATACTGCCCCTCCACCATTAATTATTTCCTATACTGCCCCTCAAATTAATTATTTCCTATACTGCCCCTCCACCATTAATTATTTCCTATACTTTCCCTCCACCATTAATTATTTCTTATGCTGCCCCTCACCATTAATTATTTCCTATACTGCCCCTCATAATTATTTCCTATACTGCCCCTCATAATTATTTCCTATACTGCCCCTCATAATTATTTCCTATACTGCCCCTCATAATTAATTATTCCCTATGCTGCCCCTCACCATTATTTATTTCCTATGCTGCCCCTCACCATTATTTATTTCCTATACTGCTCCTCAAATTAATTATTTCCTATACTGCCCCTCCACCATTAATTATTTCCTATACTGCCCCTCCACCATTAATTATTTCCTATACTTCCCCTCCACCATTAATTATTTCTTATGCTGCCCCTCACCATTAATTATTTCCTATACTGCCCCTCATAATTATTTCCTATACTGCCCCTCATAACTAACTATTGGCCCCCGCCCACCACAACCTTTTTACTGCCCTTTTTAATTAAAAAAATAAAAACCCTGTACTTACCACCGCGTCTTCTATCTTCTTGTAGGCCTAAGAAAGCCGGTTGGGTTCTTGTATGCCTAGTTTCTAACCTACACTGACAGCACACAACTGGATTTTAAGTCACTTTAAGTTTTGGAAAAAAAAAATAAAAATTAGACTGTGCCTAATTCAATCAAATCCCTAATACAGGAGTCCCCAAACTTTTTATGTAGGGGGCCGTTCACTGTCCCCCTCAGACCGTTGGAGGGCCGGACTTAAGTTTAAAAAGAAATAGTGGTAGATGTGACCGCATCCGTAATACACTGGGCCCCTCTCAATTATTTATTTAATATACTGCACTCCTACTGAACTATTTTATATATATTGTCCCAATTACTTAATTAATATACTGGGACCTCTCTCCATTAATTATTGAATATGCCTTCCCCCAATTAATTACTAGACAGCCCCTCATAATTAATTATTTCTTACACCACCACCATTAATTATTTCCTATGCTGCCCTTCCACCATTAATTATGTCTTATGCTTCCCCCCATCATTAATTATTTCCTATGCTGCCCCTCATAATTAATTATTTCCTATGCTGCCCCTCATAATTATTTCCTATACTGCCCCTCCACCATTAATTATTTCCTATACTGCCCCTCAAATTAATTATTTCCTATACTGCCCCTCATAATTAATTATTCCTTATGCTGCCCCTCACCATTAATTATTTCCTATACTGCCCCTCAAATTAATTATTTCCTATACTGCCCCTCCACCATTAATTATTTCCTATACTTCCCCTCCACCATGAATTATTTCTTATGCTGCCCCTCACCATTAATTATTTCCTATACTGCCCCTCATAATTATTTCCTATACTGCCCCTCATAATTAATTATTCCCTATGCTGCCCCTCACCATTAATTATTTCCTATACTGCCCTCATAATTAATTATTTCCTATACTGCCCCCCACCATTAATTATTTCCTATACTGCCCCCCACCATTAATTATTTCCTATGCTGCCCCTCACCATTAATTATTTCCTATACTGCCCCTCAAATTAATTATTCCTTATACTGCCCCTCAAATTAATTATTTCCTATACTGCCCCTCCACTATTAATTATTTCCTTTACTGCCCCTCCACCATTAATTATTTCCTATGCTTCCCCTCCACCATGAATTATTTCTTATGCTGCCCCTCACCATTAATTATTTCCTATACTGCCCCTCATAATTATTTCCTATACTGCCCCTCATAATTATTTCCTATACTGCCCCTCATAATTAATTATTCCCTATGCTGCCCCTCACCACTAATTATTTCCTATACTGCCCTCATAATTAATTATTTCCTATACTGCCCCCCACCATTAATTATTTCCTATACTGCCCCTCACCATTAATTATTTCCTATACTGCCCCTCAAATTAATTATTCCTTATACTGCCCCTCAAATTAATTATTTCCTATACTGCCCCTCCACTATTAATTATTTCCTTTACTGCCCCTCCACCATTAATTATTTCCTATGCTGTTCCTCACCATTAATTATTTCCTATACTGCCCCTCATAATTATTTCCTAAACTGCCCCTCATAATTATTTCCTATACTGCCCCTCATAATTATTTCCTATAATGCCCCTCATAATTAATTATTCCCTATGCTGCCCCTCACCATTATTTATTTCCTATACTGCTCCTCAAATTAATTATTTCCTATACTGCCCCTCCACCATTAATTATTTCCTATACTGCCCCTCAAATTAATTATTTCCTATACTGCCCCTCAAATTAATTATCTCTTATACTGCCCCTCATAATTAATTATTTCCTATACTGCCCCTCATAATTATTTCCTATACTTCCCCTCAAATTAATTATTTCCTATACTGCCCCTCAGATTAATTATTTCCTATACTGCCCTCCACAATTAATTATTTCCTATACTTCCCCTCCACCCATTAATTATTTCCTATGCTGCCCCTCGCCATTAATTATTTCCTATGTTGCCCCTTACCATTAATTATTTCCTATGCTTCCCCTCACCATTAATTATTTCCTATACTGCCCCTCATAATTATTTCCTATACTGCCCCTCATAATTAATTATTCCCTATGCTGCCCCTCACCATTAATTATTTCCTACACTGCCCCTCCACCATTAATTATTTCCTATACTGCCCCTCAAATTAATTATTTCCTATACTGCCCCTCAAATTAATTATTTCCTATACTGCCCCTCCACCATGAATTATTTCCTATACTGCCCCTCAAATTAATTATTTCCTATACTGCCCCTCCACCATTAATTATTTCCTATACTTCCCCTCCACCATGAATTATTTCTTATGCTGCCCCTCACCATTAATTATTTCCTATACTGCCCTCATAATTAATTATTTCCTATACTGCCCCCCACCATTAATTATTTCCTATACTGCCCCCACCATTAATTATTTCCTATGCTGCCCCTCACCATTAATTATTTCCTATACTGCCCCTCAAATTAATTATTCCTTATACTGCCCCTCAAATTAATTATTTCCTATACTGCCCCTCCACAATTAATTATTTCCTTTACTGTCCCTCCACCATTAATTATTTCCTATGCTGCTCCTCACCATTAATTATTTCCTATACTGCCCCCACCATTAATTATTCCCTATGCTACCTCTCACCATTATTTATTTCCTATACTGCCCCTACACCATTAATTATTTCCTATGCTGCCCCTCAAATTAATTATTTCCTATACTGCCCCTCCACCATTAATTATTTCCTATACTTCCCCTCCACCATTAATTATTTCTTATGCTGCCCCTCACCATTAATTATTTCCCATACTGCCCCTCATAATTATTTCCTATACTGCCCCTCATAATTATTTCCTATACTGCCCCTCATAATTATTTCCTATACTGCCCCTCATAATTAATTATTCCCTATGCTGCCCCTCACCATTATTTATTTCCTATACTGCTCCTCAAATTAATTATTTCCTATACTGCCCCTCCACCATTAATTATTTCCTATACTGCCCCTCAAATTAATTATTTCCTATACTGCCCCTCTACCATTAATTATTTCCTATACTTCCCCTCCACCATTAATTATTTCTTATGCTGCCCCTCACCATTAATTATTTCCTATACTGCCCCTCATAATTATTTCCTATACTGCCCCTCATAATTATTTCCTATACTGCCCCTCATAACTAACTATTGGCCCCCGCCCACCACAACCTTTTTACTGCCCTTTTTAATTAAAAAATAAAAACCCTGTACTCACCACCGCGTCTTCTATCTTCTTGTAGGCCTAAGAAAGCCGGTTGGGTTCTTGTATGCCTAGTTTCTAACCTACACTGACAGCACACAACTGGATTTTAAGTCACTTTAAGTTTTGGAAAAAAAAAAAAAAATCGTCAGACTGTGCCTAATTCAATCAAACCCCTAATACAGGAGTCCCCAAACTTTTTATGTAGGGGGCCGTTCACTGTCCCCCTCAGACCGTTGGAGGGCCGGACTTAAGTTTAAAAAGAAATAGCGGTACATGTGACCGCATCCGTAATACACTGGGCCCCCCTCAATTATTTATTTAATATACTGCACTCCTACTGAACTATTTTATATATATTGTCCCAATTAATTAATTAATATACTGGGACCTCTCTCCATTAATTATTGAATATGCCTTCCCCCAATTAATTACTAGACAGCCCCTCATAATTAATTATTTCTTACACCACCACCATTAATTATTTCCTATGCTGCCCTTCCACCATTAATTATGTCTTATGCTTCCCCCCATCATTAATTATTTCCTATGCTGCCCCTCATAATTAATTATTTCCTATGCTGCCCCTCATAATTATTTCCTATACTGCCCCTCCACCATTAATTATTTCCTATACTGCCCCTCAAATTAATTATTTCCTATACTGCCCCTCATAATTAATTATTCCTTATGCTGCCCCTCACCATTAATTATTTCCTATATTGCCCCTCATAATTATTCCCTATGTTGCCCCTCAAATTAATTATCTCTTATACTGCCCCTCATAATTAATTATTTCCTATACTGCCCCTCATAATTATTTCCTATACTTCCCCTCAAAGTAATTATTTCCTATACTGCCCCTCAAATTAATTATTTCCTATACTGCCCTCCACAATTAATTATTTCCTATACTTCCCCTCCACCCATTAATTATTTCCTATGCTGCCCCTCGCCATTAATTATTTCCTATGCTGCCCCTTACCATTAATTATTTCCTATGCTTCCCCTCACCATTCATTATTTCCTATACTGCCCCTCATAATTATTTCCTATACTGCCCCTCATAATTATTTCCTATACTGCCCCTCATAATTAATTATTCCCTATGCTGCCCCTCAAATTAATTATTCCCTATACTGCCCCTCCACCATTAATTATTTCCTATACTGCCCCTCCACCATTAATTATTTCCTATACTGCCCCTCATAATTATTTCCTATACTGCCCCTCATAATTAATTATTCCCTATGCTGCCCCTCACCATTAATTATTTCCTACACTGCCCCTCATAATTAATTATTCCCTATGCTGCCCCTCAAATTAATTATTTCCTACACTGCCCCTCCACCATTAATTATTTCCTATACTGCCCCTCCACCATTAATTATTTCCTATACTGCCCCTCAAATTAATTATTTCCTATACTGCCCCTCCACCATTAATTATTTCCTATACTTCCCCTCCACCATGAATTATTTCTTATGCTGCCCCTCACCATTAATTATTTCCTATACTGCCCTCATAATTAATTATTTCCTATACTGCCCCCCACCATTAATTATTTCCTATACTGCCCCCCACCATTAATTATTTCCTATGCTGCCCCTCACCATTAATTATTTCCTATACTGCCCCTCAAATTAATTATTCCTTATACTGCCCCTCAAATTAATTATTTCCTATACTGCCCTCCACAATTAATTATTTCCTATACTTCCCCTCCACCCATTAATTATTTCCTATGCTGCCCCTCGCCATTAATTATTTCCTATGTTGCCCCTTACCATTAATTATTTCCTATGCTTCCCCTCACCATTAATTATTTCCTATACTGCCCCTCATAATTATTTCCTATACTGCCCCTCATAATTAATTATTCCCTATACTGCCCCTCCACCATTAATTATTTCCTATACTTCCCCTCCACCATTCATTATTTCTTATGCTGCCCCTCACCATTAATTATTTCCCATACTGCCCCTCATAATTATTTCCTATACTGCCCCTCATAATTATTTCCTATACTGCCCCTCATAATTAATTATTCCCTATGCTGCCCCTCACCATTATTTATTTCCTATACTGCTCCTCAAATTAATTATTTCCTATACTGCCCCTCCACCATTAATTATTTCCTATACTGCCCCTCAAATTAATTATTTCCTATACTTCCCCTCCACCATTAATTATTTCTTATGCTGCCCCTCACCATTAATTATTTCCTATACTGGATTTTAAGTCACTTTAAGTTTTGGAAAAAAAAAAAAAAATCGTCAGACTGTGCCTAATTCAATCAAACCCCTAATACAGGAGTCCCCAAACTTTTTATGTAGGGGGCCGTTCACTGTCCCCCTCAGACCGTTGGAGGGCCGGACTTAAGTTTAAAAAGAAATAGCGGTACATGTGACCGCATCCGTAATACACTGGGCCCCCCTCAATTATTTATTTAATATACTGCACTCCTACTGAACTATTTTATATATATTGTCCCAATTAATTAATTAATATACTGGGACCTCTCTCCATTAATTATTGAATATGCCTTCCCCCAATTAATTACTAGACAGCCCCTCATAATTAATTATTTCTTACACCACCACCATTAATTATTTCCTATGCTGCCCTTCCACCATTAATTATGTCTTATGCTTCCCCCCATCATTAATTATTTCCTATGCTGCCCCTCATAATTAATTATTTCCTATGCTGCCCCTCATAATTATTTCCTATACTGCCCCTCCACCATTAATTATTTCCTATACTGCCCCTCAAATTAATTATTTCCTATACTGCCCCTCATAATTAATTATTCCTTATGCTGCCCCTCACCATTAATTATTTCCTATATTGCCCCTCATAATTATTCCCTATGTTGCCCCTCAAATTAATTATCTCTTATACTGCCCCTCATAATTATTCCCTATGTTGCCCCTCAAATTAATTATCTCTTATACTGCCCCACATAATTAATTATTTCCTATACTGCCCCTCATAATTATTTCCTATACTTCCCCTCAAATTAATTATTTCCTATACTGCCCCTCAAATTTATTATTTCCTATACTGCCCCTCCACCATTAATTATTTCCTATACTGCCCCTCATAATTATTTCCTATACTGCCCCTCATAATTATTTCCTATACTGCCCCTCATAACTAACTATTGGCCCCCGCCCACCACAACCTTTTTACTGCCCTTTTTAATTAAAAAAATAAAAACCCTGTACTCACCACCGCGTCTTCTATCTTCTTGTAGGCCTAAGAAAGCCGGTTGGGTTCTTGTATGCCTAGTTTCTAACCTACACTGACAGCACACAACTGGATTTTAAGTCACTTTAAGTTTTGGAAAAAAAAAAAAAAAATTAGACTGTGCCTAATTCAATCAAACCCCTAATACAGGAGTCCCCAAACTTTTTATGTAGGGGGCCGTTCACTGTCCCCCTCAGACCGTTGGAGGGCCGGACTTAAGTTTAAAAAGAAATAGCGGTACATGTGACCGCATCCGTAATACACTGGGCCCCCCTCAATTATTTATTTAATATACTGCACTCCTACTGAACTATTTTATATATATTGTCCCAATTAATTAATTAATATACTGGGACCTCTCTCCATTAATTATTGAATATGCCTTCCCCCAATTAATTACTAGACAGCCCCTCATAATTAATTATTTCTTACACCACCACCATTAATTATTTCCTATGCTGCCCTTCCACCATTAATTATGTCTTATGCTTCCCCCCATCATTAAATATTTCCTATGCTGCCCCTCATAAATAATTATTTCCTATGCTGCCCCTCATAATTATTTCCTATACTGCCCCTCCACCATTAATTATTTCCTATACTGCCCCTCAAATTAATTATTTCCTATACTGCCCCTCATAATTAATTATTCCTTATGCTGCCCCTCACCATTAATTATTTCCTATATTGCCCCTCATAATTATTCCCTATGTTGCCCCTCAAATTAATTATATCTTATACTGCCCCTCATAATTAATTATTTCCTATACTGCCCCTCATAATTATTTCCTATACTTCCCCTCAAAGTAATTATTTCCTATACTGCCCCTCAAATTAATTATTTCCTATACTGCCCTCCACAATTAATTATTTCCTATACTTCCCCTCCACCCATTAATTATTTCCTATGCTGCCCCTCGCCATTAATTATTTCCTATGCTGCCCCTTACCATTAATTATTTCCTATGCTTCCCCTCACCATTAATTATTTCCTATACTGCCCCTCATAATTATTTCCTATACTGCCCCTCATAATTATTTCCTATACTGCCCCTCATAATTAATTATTCCCTATGCTGCCCCTCACCATTAATTATTTCCTATACTGCCCCTCCACCATTAATTATTTCCTATACTGCCCCTCATAATTATTTCCTATACTGCCCCTCATAATTAATTATTTCCTATGCTGCTCCTCACCATTAATTATTTCCTATACTGCCCCCACCATTAATTATTCCCTATGCTGCCCCTCACCATTATTTATTTCCTATACTGCCCCTCAAATTAATTATTTCCTATACTGCCCCTCCACCATTAATTATTTCCTATACTGCCCCTCAAATTAATTATTTCCTATACTGCCCCTCCACTATGAATTATTTCTTATGCTGCCCCTCACCATTAATTATTTCCTATACTGCCCCTCATAATTATTTCCTATACTGCCCCTTATAATTATTTCCTATACTGCCCCTCATAATTATGTCCTATACTGCCCCTCATAATTATTTATTCCCTATGCTGCCCCTCACCATTAATTATTTCCTATACTGCCCTCATAATTAATTATTTCCTATACTGCCCCCCACCATTAATTATTTCCTATACTGCCCCCCACCATTAATTATTTCCTATGCTGCCCCTCACCATTAATTATTTCCTATACTGCCCCTCAAATTAATTATTCCTTATACTGCCCCTCAAATTAATTATTTCCTATACTGCCCCTCCACTATTAATTATTTCCTTTACTGCCCCTCCACCATTAATTATTTCATATACTGCCCCTCCACCATTAATTATTTCCTATGCTGCTCCTCACCATTAATTATTTCCTATACTGCCCCCACCATTAATTATTCCCTATGCTACCCCTCACCATTATTTATTTCCTATACTGCCCCTCAAATTAATTATTTCCTATACTGCCCCTCCACCATTAATTATTTCCTATACTGCCCCTCAAATTAATTATTTCCTATACTGCCCCTCATAATTAATTATTCCTTATGCTGCCCCTCACCATTAATTATTTCCTATATTGCCCCTCATAATTATTCCCTATGTTGCCCCTCAAATTAATTATCTCTTATACTGCCCCTCATAATTATTCCCTATGTTGCCCCTCAAATTAATTATCTCTTATACTGCCCCTCATAATTAATTATTTCCTATACTGCCCCTTAATAATTATTTCCTATACTTCCCCTCAAATTAATTATTTCCTATATTGACCCTCAAATTAATTATTTCCTATACTGCCCCTCCACCATTAATTATTTCCTATACTGTCCCTCCACCATTAATTATTTCCTATACTGCCCCTCAAATTAATTATTTCCTATACTGCCCCTCCACCATTAATTATTTCCTATACTGCCCCTCCACCATTAATTATTTCTTATGCTGCCCCTCACCATTAATTATTTCCTATACTGCCCCTCATAATTATTTCCTATACTGCCCCTCATAATTATTTCCTATACTGCCCCTCATAACTAACTATTGGCCCCCGCCCACCACAACCTTTTTACTGCCCTTTTTAATAAAAAAAATAAAAACCCTGTACTCACCACCGCGTCTTCTATCTTCTTGTAGGCCTAAGAAAGCCGGTTGGGTTCTTGTATGCCTAGTTTCTAACCTACACTGACAGCACACAACTGGATTTTAAGTCACTTTAAGTTTTGGAAAAAAAAAAAAAATCGTCAGACTGTGCCTAATTCAATCAAACCCCTAATACAGGAGTCCCCAAACTTTTTATGTAGGGGGCCGTTCACTGTCCCCCTCAGACCGTTGGAGGGCCGGACTTAAGTTTAAAAAGAAATAGCGGTACATGTGACCGCATCCGTAATACACTGGGCCCCCCTCAATTATTTATTTAATATACTGCACTCCTACTGAACTATTTTATATATATTGTCCCAATTAATTAATTAATATACTGGGACCTCTCTCCATTAATTATTGAATATGCCTTCCCCCAATTAATTACTAGACAGCCCCTCATAATTAATTATTTCTTACACCACCACCATTAATTATTTCCTATGCTGCCCTTCCACCATTAATTATGTCTTATGCTTCCCCCCATCATTAATTATTTCCTATGCTGCCCCTCATAATTAATTATTTCCTATGCTGCCCCTCATAATTATTTCCTATACTGCCCCTCCACCATTAATTATTTCCTATACTGCCCCTCAAATTAATTATTTCCTATACTGCCCCTCATAATTATTCCCTATGTTGCCCCTCAAATTAATTATCTCTTATACTGCCCCTCATAATTAATTATTTCCTATACTGCCCCTCATAATTATTTCCTATACTTCCCCTCAAAGTAATTATTTCCTATACTGCCCCTCAAATTAATTATTTCCTATACTGCCCTCCACAATTAATTATTTCCTATACTTCCCCTCCACCCATTAATTATTTCCTATGCTGCCCCTCGCCATTAATTATTCCCTATGCTGCCCCTCAAATTAATTATTTCCTACACTGCCCCTCCACCATTAATTATTTCCTATACTGCCCCTCCACCATTAATTATTTCCTATACTGCCCCTCAAATTAATTATTTCCTATACTGCCCCTCCACCATTAATTATTTCCTATACTTCCCCTCCACCATGAATTATTTATTATGCTGCCCCTCACCATTAATTATTTCCTATACTGCCCTCATAATTAATTATTTCCTATACTGCCCCCCACCATTAATTATTTCCTATACTGCCCCCCACCATTAATTATTTCCTATGCTGCCCCTCACCATTAATTATTTCCTATACTGCCCCTCAAATTAATTATTCCTTATACTGCCCCTCAAATTAATTATTTCCTATACTGCCCTCCACAATTAATTATTTCCTATACTTCCCCTCCACCCATTAATTATTTCCTATGCTGCCCCTCGCCATTAATTATTTCCTATGCTGCCCCTTACCATTAATTATTTCCTATGCTTCCCCTCACCATTCATTATTTCCTATACTGCCCCTCATAATTATTTCCTATACTGCCCCTCATAATTATTTCCTATACTGCCCCTCATAATTAATTATTCCCTATGCTGCCCCTCAAATTAATTATTCCCTATACTGCCCCTCCACCATTAATTATTTCCTATACTGCCCCTCCACCATTAATTATTTCCTATACTGCCCCTCATAATTATTTCCTATACTGCCCCTCATAATTAATTATTCCCTATGCTGCCCCTCACCATTAATTATTTCCTACACTGCCCCTCATAATTAATTATTCCCTATGCTGCCCCTCAAATTAATTATTTCCTACACTGCCCCTCCACCATTAATTATTTCCTATACTGCCCCTCCACCATTAATTATTTCCTATACTGCCCCTCAAATTAATTATTTCCTATACTGCCCCTCCACCATTAATTATTTCCTATACTTCCCCTCCACCATGAATTATTTCTTATGCTGCCCCTCACCATTAATTATTTCCTATACTGCCCTCATAATTAATTATTTCCTATACTGCCCCCCACCATTAATTATTTCCTATACTGCCCCCCACCATTAATTATTTCCTATGCTGCCCCTCACCATTAATTATTTCCTATACTGCCCCTCAAATTAATTATTCCTTATACTGCCCCTCAAATTAATTATTTCCTATACTGCCCTCCACAATTAATTATTTCCTATACTTCCCCTCCACCCATTAATTATTTCCTATGCTGCCCCTCGCCATTAATTATTTCCTATGTTGCCCCTTACCATTAATTATTTCCTATGCTTCCCCTCACCATTAATTATTTCCTATACTGCCCCTCATAATTATTTCCTATACTGCCCCTCATAATTAATTATTCCCTATACTGCCCCTCCACCATTAATTATTTCCTATACTTCCCCTCCACCATTCATTATTTCTTATGCTGCCCCTCACCATTAATTATTTCCCATACTGCCCCTCATAATTATTTCCTATACTGCCCCTCATAATTATTTCCTATACTGCCCCTCATAATTAATTATTCCCTATGCTGCCCCTCACCATTATTTATTTCCTATACTGCTCCTCAAATTAATTATTTCCTATACTGCCCCTCCACCATTAATTATTTCCTATACTGCCCCTCAAATTAATTATTTCCTATACTTCCCCTCCACCATTAATTATTTCTTATGCTGCCCCTCACCATTAATTATTTCCTATACTGGATTTTAAGTCACTTTAAGTTTTGGAAAAAAAAAAAAAAATCGTCAGACTGTGCCTAATTCAATCAAACCCCTAATACAGGAGTCCCCAAACTTTTTATGTAGGGGGCCGTTCACTGTCCCCCTCAGACCGTTGGAGGGCCGGACTTAAGTTTAAAAAGAAATAGCGGTACATGTGACCGCATCCGTAATACACTGGGCCCCCCTCAATTATTTATTTAATATACTGCACTCCTACTGAACTATTTTATATATATTGTCCCAATTAATTAATTAATATACTGGGACCTCTCTCCATTAATTATTGAATATGCCTTCCCCCAATTAATTACTAGACAGCCCCTCATAATTAATTATTTCTTACACCACCACCATTAATTATTTCCTATGCTGCCCTTCCACCATTAATTATGTCTTATGCTTCCCCCCATCATTAATTATTTCCTATGCTGCCCCTCATAATTAATTATTTCCTATGCTGCCCCTCATAATTATTTCCTATACTGCCCCTCCACCATTAATTATTTCCTATACTGCCCCTCAAATTAATTATTTCCTATACTGCCCCTCATAATTAATTATTCCTTATGCTGCCCCTCACCATTAATTATTTCCTATATTGCCCCTCATAATTATTCCCTATGTTGCCCCTCAAATTAATTATCTCTTATACTGCCCCTCATAATTATTCCCTATGTTGCCCCTCAAATTAATTATCTCTTATACTGCCCCACATAATTAATTATTTCCTATACTGCCCCTCATAATTATTTCCTATACTTCCCCTCAAATTAATTATTTCCTATACTGCCCCTCAAATTTATTATTTCCTATACTGCCCCTCCACCATTAATTATTTCCTATACTGCCCCTCATAATTATTTCCTATACTGCCCCTCATAATTATTTCCTATACTGCCCCTCATAACTAACTATTGGCCCCCGCCCACCACAACCTTTTTACTGCCCTTTTTAATTAAAAAAATAAAAACCCTGTACTCACCACCGCGTCTTCTATCTTCTTGTAGGCCTAAGAAAGCCGGTTGGGTTCTTGTATGCCTAGTTTCTAACCTACACTGACAGCACACAACTGGATTTTAAGTCACTTTAAGTTTTGGAAAAAAAAAAAAAAAATTAGACTGTGCCTAATTCAATCAAACCCCTAATACAGGAGTCCCCAAACTTTTTATGTAGGGGGCCGTTCACTGTCCCCCTCAGACCGTTGGAGGGCCGGACTTAAGTTTAAAAAGAAATAGCGGTACATGTGACCGCATCCGTAATACACTGGGCCCCCCTCAATTATTTATTTAATATACTGCACTCCTACTGAACTATTTTATATATATTGTCCCAATTAATTAATTAATATACTGGGACCTCTCTCCATTAATTATTGAATATGCCTTCCCCCAATTAATTACTAGACAGCCCCTCATAATTAATTATTTCTTACACCACCACCATTAATTATTTCCTATGCTGCCCCTCATAATTAATTATTTCCTATGCTGCCCCTCATAATTATTTCCTATACTGCCCCTCACCATTAATTATTTCCTATACTGCCCCTCCACCATTAATTATTTCCTATACTGCCCCTCATAATTATTTCCTATACTGCCCCTCATAATTAATTATTCCCTATGCTGCCCCAAACCATTAATTATTTCATATACTGCCCCTCCACCATTATTATTTCATATACTGCCCCTCCACCATTAATTATTTCCTATGCTGCTCCTCACCATTAATTATTTCCTATACTGCCCCTCATAATTATTTCCTATACTGCCCCTCATAATTAATTATTCCCTATGCTGCCCCAAACCATTAATTATTTCATATACTGCCCCTCCACCATTATTATTTCATATACTGCCCCTCCACCATTAATTATTTCCTATACTGCCCCTCTTAATTATTTCCTATACTGCCCCTCATAATTAATTATTCCCTATGCTGCCCCAAACCATTAATTATTTCATATACTGCCCCTCCACCATTATTATTTCATATACTGCCCCTCCACCATTAATTATTTCCTATACTGCCCCCACCATTAATTATTCCCTATGCTACCCCTCACCATTATTTATTTCCTATACTGCCCCTCAAATTAATTATTTCCTATACTGCCCCTCCACCATTAATTATTTCCTATGCTGCCCCTCAAATTAATTATTTCCTATACTGCCCCTCATAATTAATTATTCCTTATGCTGCCCCTCACCATTAATTATTTCCTATATTGCCCCTCATAATTATTCCCTATGTTGCCCCTCAAATTAATTATCTCTTATACTGCCCCTCATAATTATTCCCTATGTTGCCCCTCAAATTAATTATCTCTTATACTGCCCCTCATAATTAATTATTTCCTATACTGCCCCTCATAATTATTTCCTATACTTCCCCTCAAATTAATTATTTCCTATATTGCCCCTCAAATTAATTATTTCCTATACTTTCCCTCCACCATTAATTATTTCTTATGCTGCCCCTCACCATTAATTATTTCCCATACTGCCCCTCATAATTATTTCCTATACTGCCCCTCATAATTATTTCCTATACTGCCCCTCATAATTAATTATTCCCTATGCTGCCCCTCACCATTATTTATTTCCTATACTGCTCCTCAAATTAATTATTTCCTATACTGCCCCTCCACCATTAATTATTTCCTATACTGCCCCTCAAATTAATTATTTCCTATACTGCCCCTCCACCATTAATTATTTCCTATACTTCCCCTCCACCATTAATTATTTCTTATGCTGCCCCTCACCATTAATTATTTCCTATACTGCCCCTCATAATTATTTCCTATACTGCCCCTCATAATTATTTCCTATACTGCCCCTCATAACTAACTATTGGCCCCCGCCCACCACAACCTTTTTACTGCCCTTTTTAATTAAAAAATAAAAACCCTGTACTCACCACCGCGTCTTCTATCTTCTTGTAGGCCTAAGAAAGCCGGTTGGGTTCTTGTATGCCTAGTTTCTAACCTACACTGACAGCACACAACTGGATTTTAAGTCACTTTAAGTTTTGGAAAAAAAAAAAAAAATCGTCAGACTGTGCCTAATTCAATCAAACCCCTAATACAGGAGTCCCCAAACTTTTTATGTAGGGGGCCGTTCACTGTCCCCCTCAGACCGTTGGAGGGCCGGACTTAAGTTTAAAAAGAAATAGCGGTACATGTGACCGCATCCGTAATACACTGGGCCCCCCTCAATTATTTATTTAATATACTGCACTCCTACTGAACTATTTTATATATATTGTCCCAATTAATTAATTAATATACTGGGACCTCTCTCCATTAATTATTGAATATGCCTTCCCCCAATTAATTACTAGACAGCCCCTCATAATTAATTATTTCTTACACCACCACCATTAATTATTTCCTATGCTGCCCTTCCACCATTAATTATGTCTTATGCTTCCCCCCATCATTAATTATTTCCTATGCTGCCCCTCATAATTAATTATTTCCTATGCTGCCCCTCATAATTATTTCCTATACTGCCCCTCCACCATTAATTATTTCCTATACTGCCCCTCAAATTAATTATTTCCTATACTGCCCCTCATAATTAATTATTCCTTATGCTGCCCCTCACCATTAATTATTTCCTATACTGCCCCTCAAATTAATTATTTCCTATACTGCCCCTCCACCATTAATTATTTCCTATACTTCCCCTCCACCATTAATTATTTCCTATACTGCCCCTCATAATTAATTATTCCTTATGCTGCCCCTCACCATTAATTATTTCCTATATTGCCCCTCATAATTATTCCCTATGTTGCCCCTCAAATTAATTATATCTTATACTGCCCCTCATAATTAATTATTTCCTATACTGCCCCTCATAATTATTTCCTATACTTCCCCTCAAAGTAATTATTTCCTATACTGCCCCTCAAATTAATTATTTCCTATACTGCCCTCCACAATTAATTATTTCCTATACTTCCCCTCCACCCATTAATTATTTCCTATGCTGCCCCTCGCCATTAATTATTTCCTATGCTGCCCCTTACCATTAATTATTTCCTATGCTTCCCCTCACCATTAATTATTTCCTATACTGCCCCTCATAATTATTTCCTATACTGCCCCTCATAATTATTTCCTATACTGCCCCTCATAATTAATTATTCCCTATGCTGCCCCTCACCATTAATTATTTCCTATACTGCCCCTCCACCATTAATTATTTCCTATACTGCCCCTCATAATTATTTCCTATACTGCCCCTCATAATTAATTATTTCCTATGCTGCTCCTCACCATTAATTATTTCCTATACTGCCCCCACCATTAATTATTCCCTATGCTGCCCCTCACCATTATTTATTTCCTATACTGCCCCTCAAATTAATTATTTCCTATACTGCCCCTCCACCATTAATTATTTCCTATACTGCCCCTCAAATTAATTATTTCCTATACTGCCCCTCCACTATGAATTATTTCTTATGCTGCCCCTCACCATTAATTATTTCCTATACTGCCCCTCATAATTATTTCCTATACTGCCCCTTTTTATTATTTCCTATACTGCCCCTCATAATTATGTCCTATACTGCCCCTCATAATTATTTATTCCCTATGCTGCCCCTCACCATTAATTATTTCCTATACTGCCCTCATAATTAATTATTTCCTATACTGCCCCCCACCATTAATTATTTCCTATACTGCCCCCCACCATTAATTATTTCCTATGCTGCCCCTCACCATTAATTATTTCCTATACTGCCCCTCAAATTAATTATTCCTTATACTGCCCCTCAAATTAATTATTTCCTATACTGCCCCTCCACTATTAATTATTTCCTTTACTGCCCCTCCACCATTAATTATTTCATATACTGCCCCTCCACCATTAATTATTTCCTATGCTGCTCCTCACCATTAATTATTTCCTATACTGCCCCCACCATTAATTATTCCCTATGCTACCCCTCACCATTATTTATTTCCTATACTGCCCCTCAAATTAATTATTTCCTATACTGCCCCTCCACCATTAATTATTTCCTATACTGCCCCTCAAATTAATTATTTCCTATACTGCCCCTCATAATTAATTATTCCTTATGCTGCCCCTCACCATTAATTATTTCCTATATTGCCCCTCATAATTATTCCCTATGTTGCCCCTCAAATTAATTATCTCTTATACTGCCCCTCATAATTATTCCCTATGTTGCCCCTCAAATTAATTATCTCTTATACTGCCCCTCATAATTAATTATTTCCTATACTGCCCCTCATAATTATTTCCTATACTTCCCCTCAAATTAATTATTTCCTATATTGACCCTCAAATTAATTATTTCCTATACTGCCCCTCCACCATTAATTATTTCCTATACTGTCCCTCCACCATTAATTATTTCCTATACTGCCCCTCAAATTAATTATTTCCTATACTGCCCCTCCACCATTAATTATTTCCTATACTGCCCCTCCACCATTAATTATTTCTTATGCTGCCCCTCACCATTAATTATTTCCTATACTGCCCCTCATAATTATTTCCTATACTGCCCCTCATAATTATTTCCTATACTGCCCCTCATAACTAACTATTGGCCCCCGCCCACCACAACCTTTTTACTGCCCTTTTTAATAAAAAAAATAAAAACCCTGTACTCACCACCGCGTCTTCTATCTTCTTGTAGGCCTAAGAAAGCCGGTTGGGTTCTTGTATGCCTAGTTTCTAACCTACACTGACAGCACACAACTGGATTTTAAGTCACTTTAAGTTTTGGAAAAAAAAAAAAAATCGTCAGACTGTGCCTAATTCAATCAAACCCCTAATACAGGAGTCCCCAAACTTTTTATGTAGGGGGCCGTTCACTGTCCCCCTCAGACCGTTGGAGGGCCGGACTTAAGTTTAAAAAGAAATAGCGGTACATGTGACCGCATCCGTAATACACTGGGCCCCCCTCAATTATTTATTTAATATACTGCACTCCTACTGAACTATTTTATATATATTGTCCCAATTAATTAATTAATATACTGGGACCTCTCTCCATTAATTATTGAATATGCCTTCCCCCAATTAATTACTAGACAGCCCCTCATAATTAATTATTTCTTACACCACCACCATTAATTATTTCCTATGCTGCCCTTCCACCATTAATTATGTCTTATGCTTCCCCCCATCATTAATTATTTCCTATGCTGCCCCTCATAATTAATTATTTCCTATGCTGCCCCTCATAATTATTTCCTATACTGCCCCTCCACCATTAATTATTTCCTATACTGCCCCTCAAATTAATTATTTCCTATACTGCCCCTCATAATTAATTATTCCTTATGCTGCCCCTCACCATTAATTATTTCCTATATTGCCCCTCATAATTATTCCCTATGTTGCCCCTCAAATTAATTATCTCTTATACTGCCCCTCATAATTATTCCCTATGTTGCCCCTCAAATTAATTATCTCTTATACTGCCCCACATAATTAATTATTTCCTATACTGCCCCTCATAATTATTTCCTATACTTCCCCTCAAATTAATTATTTCCTATACTGCCCCTCAAATTTATTATTTCCTATACTGCCCCTCCACCATTAATTATTTCCTATACTGCCCCTCATAATTATTTCCTATACTGCCCCTCATAATTATTTCCTATACTGCCCCTCATAACTAACTATTGGCCCCCGCCCACCACAACCTTTTTACTGCCCTTTTTAATTAAAAAAATAAAAACCCTGTACTCACCACCGCGTCTTCTATCTTCTTGTAGGCCTAAGAAAGCCGGTTGGGTTCTTGTATGCCTAGTTTCTAACCTACACTGACAGCACACAACTGGATTTTAAGTCACTTTAAGTTTTGGAAAAAAAAAAAAAAAATTAGACTGTGCCTAATTCAATCAAACCCCTAATACAGGAGTCCCCAAACTTTTTATGTAGGGGGCCGTTCACTGTCCCCCTCAGACCGTTGGAGGGCCGGACTTAAGTTTAAAAAGAAATAGCGGTACATGTGACCGCATCCGTAATACACTGGGCCCCCCTCAATTATTTATTTAATATACTGCACTCCTACTGAACTATTTTATATATATTGTCCCAATTAATTAATTAATATACTGGGACCTCTCTCCATTAATTATTGAATATGCCTTCCCCCAATTAATTACTAGACAGCCCCTCATAATTAATTATTTCTTACACCACCACCATTAATTATTTCCTATGCTGCCCCTCATAATTAATTATTTCCTATGCTGCCCCTCATAATTATTTCCTATACTGCCCCTCACCATTAATTATTTCCTATACTGCCCCTCCACCATTAATTATTTCCTATACTGCCCCTCATAATTATTTCCTATACTGCCCCTCATAATTAATTATTCCCTATGCTGCCCCAAACCATTAATTATTTCATATACTGCCCCTCCACCATTATTATTTCATATACTGCCCCTCCACCATTAATTATTTCCTATGCTGCTCCTCACCATTAATTATTTCCTATACTGCCCCTCATAATTATTTCCTATACTGCCCCTCATAATTAATTATTCCCTATGCTGCCCCAAACCATTAATTATTTCATATACTGCCCCTCCACCATTATTATTTCATATACTGCCCCTCCACCATTAATTATTTCCTATACTGCCCCTCTTAATTATTTCCTATACTGCCCCTCATAATTAATTATTCCCTATGCTGCCCCAAACCATTAATTATTTCATATACTGCCCCTCCACCATTATTATTTCATATACTGCCCCTCCACCATTAATTATTTCCTATACTGCCCCCACCATTAATTATTCCCTATGCTACCCCTCACCATTATTTATTTCCTATACTGCCCCTCAAATTAATTATTTCCTATACTGCCCCTCCACCATTAATTATTTCCTATGCTGCCCCTCAAATTAATAATTTCCTATACTGCCCCTCATAATTAATTATTCCTTATGCTGCCCCTCACCATTAATTATTTCCTATATTGCCCCTCATAATTATTCCCTATGTTGCCCCTCAAATTAATTATCTCTTATACTGCCCCTCATAATTATTCCCTATGTTGCCCCTCAAATTAATTATCTCTTATACTGCCCCTCATAATTAATTATTTCCTATACTGCCCCTCATAATTATTTCCTATACTTCCCCTCAAATTAATTATTTCCTATATTGCCCCTCAAATTAATTATTTCCTATACTTTCCCTCCACCATTAATTATTTCTTATGCTGCCCCTCACCATTAATTATTTCCCATACTGCCCCTCATAATTATTTCCTATACTGCCCCTCATAATTATTTCCTATACTGCCCCTCATAATTAATTATTCCCTATGCTGCCCCTCACCATTATTTATTTCCTATACTGCTCCTCAAATTAATTATTTCCTATACTGCCCCTCCACCATTAATTATTTCCTATACTGCCCCTCAAATTAATTATTTCCTATACTGCCCCTCCACCATTAATTATTTCCTATACTTCCCCTCCACCATTAATTATTTCTTATGCTGCCCCTCACCATTAATTATTTCCTATACTGCCCCTCATAATTATTTCCTATACTGCCCCTCATAATTATTTCCTATACTGCCCCTCATAACTAACTATTGGCCCCCGCCCACCACAACCTTTTTACTGCCCTTTTTAATTAAAAAATAAAAACCCTGTACTCACCACCGCGTCTTCTATCTTCTTGTAGGCCTAAGAAAGCCGGTTGGGTTCTTGTATGCCTAGTTTCTAACCTACACTGACAGCACACAACTGGATTTTAAGTCACTTTAAGTTTTGGAAAAAAAAAAAAAAATCGTCAGACTGTGCCTAATTCAATCAAACCCCTAATACAGGAGTCCCCAAACTTTTTATGTAGGGGGCCGTTCACTGTCCCCCTCAGACCGTTGGAGGGCCGGACTTAAGTTTAAAAAGAAATAGCGGTACATGTGACCGCATCCGTAATACACTGGGCCCCCCTCAATTATTTATTTAATATACTGCACTCCTACTGAACTATTTTATATATATTGTCCCAATTAATTAATTAATATACTGGGACCTCTCTCCATTAATTATTGAATATGCCTTCCCCCAATTAATTACTAGACAGCCCCTCATAATTAATTATTTCTTACACCACCACCATTAATTATTTCCTATGCTGCCCTTCCACCATTAATTATGTCTTATGCTTCCCCCCATCATTAATTATTTCCTATGCTGCCCCTCATAATTAATTATTTCCTATGCTGCCCCTCATAATTATTTCCTATACTGCCCCTCCACCATTAATTATTTCCTATACTGCCCCTCAAATTAATTATTTCCTATACTGCCCCTCATAATTAATTATTCCTTATGCTGCCCCTCACCATTAATTATTTCCTATATTGCCCCTCATAATTATTCCCTATGTTGCCCCTCAAATTAATTATCTCTTATACTGCCCCACATAATTAATTATTTCCTATACTGCCCCTCATAATTATTTCCTATACTTCCCCTCAAATTAATTATTTCCTATACTGCCCCTCAAATTAATTATTTCCTATACTGCCCCTCCACCATTAATTATTTCCTATACTGCCCCTCATAATTATTTCCTATACTGCCCCTCATAATTATTTCCTATACTGCCCCTCATAACTAACTATTGGCCCCCGCCCACCACAACCTTTTTACTGCCCTTTTTAATTAAAAAAATAAAAACCCTGTACTCACCACCGCGTCTTCTATCTTCTTGTAGGCCTAAGAAAGCCGGTTGGGTTCTTGTATGCCTAGTTTCTAACCTACACTGACAGCACACAACTGGATTTTAAGTCACTTTAAGTTTTGGAAAAAAAAATAAAAAATTAGACTGTGCCTAATTCAATCAAACCCCTAATACAGGAGTCCCCAAACTTTTTATGTAGGGGGCCGTTCACTGTCCCCCTCAGACCGTTGGAGGGCCGGACTTAAGTTTAAAAAGAAATAGCGGTACATGTGACCGCATCCGTAATACACTGGGCCCCCCTCAATTATTTATTTAATATACTGCACTCCTACTGAACTATTTTATATATATTGTCCCAATTAATTAATTAATATACTGGGACCTCTCTCCATTAATTATTGAATATGCCTTCCCCCAATTAATTACTAGACAGCCCCTCATAATTAATTATTTCTTACACCACCACCATTAATTATTTCCTATGCTGCCCCTCATAATTAATTATTTCCTATGCTGCCCCTCATAATTATTTCCTATACTGCCCCTCCACCATTAATTATTTCCTATACTGCCCCTCATAATTATTTCCTATACTGCCCCTCATAATTATTTCCTATACTGCCCCTCATAATTAATTATTCCCTATGCTGCCCCTCACCATTAATTATTTCCTATACTGCCCCTTCACCATTAATTATTTCCTATACTGCCCCTCTTAATTATTTCCTATACTGCCCCTCATAATTAATTATTCCCTATGCTGCCCCAAACCATTAATTATTTCATATACTGCCCCTCCACCATTATTATTTCATATACTGCCCCTCCACCATTAATTATTTCCTATGCTGCTCCTCACCATTAATTATTTCCTATACTGCCCCTCCACCATTAATTATTTCCTATACTGCCCCTCTTAATTATTTCCTATACTGCCCCTCATAATTAATTATTCCCTATGCTGCCCCAAACCATTAATTATTTCATATACTGCCCCTCCACCATTATTATTTCATATACTGCCCCTCCACCATTAATTATTTCCTATACTGCCCCCACCATTAATTATTCCCTATGCTATCCCTCACCATTATTTATTTCCTATACTGCCCCTCAAATTAATTATTTCCTATACTGCCCCTCCACCATTAATTATTTCCTATGCTGCCCCTCAAATTAATTATTTCCTATACTGCCCCTCATAATTAATTATTCCTTATGCTGCCCCTCACCATTAATTATTTCCTATATTGCCCCTCATAATTATTCCCTATGTTGCCCCTCAAATTAATTATCTCTTATACTGCCCCTCATAATTATTCCCTATGTTGCCCCTCAAATTAATTATCTCTTATACTGCCCCTCATAATTAATTATTTCCTATACTGCCCCTCATAATTATTTCCTATACTTCCCCTCAAATTAATTATTTCCTATATTGCCCCTCAAATTAATTATTTCCTATACTGCCCCTCCACCATTAATTATTTCCTATACTGCCCCTCATAATTATTTCCTATACTGCCCCTCATAACTAACTATTGGCCCCCGCCCACCACAACCTTTTTACTGCCCTTTTTGATTAAAAAATAAAAACCCTGTACTCACCACCGCGTCTTCTATCTTCTTGTAGGCCTAAGAAAGCCGGTTGGGTTCTTGTATGCCTAGTTTCTAACCTACACTGACAGCACACAACTGGATTTTAAGTCACTTTAAGTTTTGGAAAAAAAAATAAAAAATTAGACTGTGCCTAATTCAATCAAACCCCTAATACAGGAGTCCCCAAACTTTTTATGTAGGGGGCCGTTCACTGTCCCCCTCAGACCGTTGGAGGGCCGGACTTAAGTTTAAAAAGAAATAGCGGTACATGTGACCGCATCCGTAATACACTGGGCCCCCCTCAATTATTTATTTAATATACTGCACTCCTACTGAACTATTTTATATATATTGTCCCAATTAATTAATTAATATACTGGGACCTCTCTCCATTAATTATTGAATATGCCTTCCCCCAATTAATTACTAGACAGCCCCTCATAATTAATTATTTCTTACACCACCACCATTAATTATTTCCTATGCTGCCCTTCCACCATTAATTATGTCTTATGCTTCCCCCCATCATTAAATATTTCCTATGCTGCCCCTCATAAATAATTATTTCCTATGCTGCCCCTCATAATTATTTCCTATACTGCCCCTCCACCATTAATTATTTCCTATACTGCCCCTCAAATTAATTATTTCCTATACTGCCCCTCATAATTAATTATTCCTTATGCTGCCCCTCACCATTAATTATTTCCTATATTGCCCCTCATAATTATTCCCTATGTTGCCCCTCAAATTAATTATATCTTATACTGCCCCTCATAATTAATTATTTCCTATACTGCCCCTCATAATTATTTCCTATACTTCCCCTCAAAGTAATTATTTCCTATACTGCCCCTCAAATTAATTATTTCCTATACTGCCCTCCACAATTAATTATTTCCTATACTTCCCCTCCACCCATTAATTATTTCCTATGCTGCCCCTCGCCATTAATTATTTCCTATGCTGCCCCTTACCATTAATTATTTCCTATGCTTCCCCTCACCATTAATTATTTCCTATACTGCCCCTCATAATTATTTCCTATACTGCCCCTCATAATTATTTCCTATACTGCCCCTCATAATTAATTATTCCCTATGCTGCCCCTCACCATTAATTATTTCCTATACTGCCCCTCCACCATTAATTATTTCCTATACTGCCCCTCTTAATTATTTCCTATACTGCCCCTCATAATTAATTATTTCCTATGCTGCTCCTCACCATTAATTATTTCCTATACTGCCCCCACCATTAATTATTCCCTATGCTGCCCCTCACCATTATTTATTTCCTATACTGCCCCTCAAATTAATTATTTCCTATACTGCCCCTCCACTATGAATTATTTCTTATGCTGCCCCTCACCATTAATTATTTCCTATACTGCCCCTCATAATTATTTCCTATACTGCCCCTTATAATTATTTCCTATACTGCCCCTCATAATTATGTCCTATACTGCCCCTCATAATTATTCATTCCCTATGCTGCCCCTCACCATTAATTATTTCCTATACTGCCCTCATAATTAATTATTTCCTATACTGCCCCCCACCATTAATTATTTCCTATACTGCCCCCCACCATTAATTATTTCCTATGCTGCCCCTCACCATTAATTATTTCCTATACTGCCCCTCAAATTAATTATTCCTTATACTGCCCCTCAAATTAATTATTTCCTATACTGCCCCTCCACTATTAATTATTTCCTTTACTGCCCCTCCACCATTAATTATTTCATATACTGCCCCTCCACCATTAATTATTTCCTATGCTGCTCCTCACCATTAATTATTTCCTATACTGCCCCCACCATTAATTATTCCCTATGCTACCCCTCACCATTATTTATTTCCTATATTGCCCCTCATAATTATTCCCTATGTTGCCCCTCAAATTAATTATCTCTTATACTGCCCCTCATAATTATTCCCTATGTTGCCCCTCAAATTAATTATCTCTTATACTGCCCCTCATAATTAATTATTTCCTATACTGCCCCTCATAATTATTTCCTATACTTCCCCTCAAATTAATTATTTCCTATATTGCCCCTCAAATTAATTATTTCCTATACTGCCCCTCCACCATTAATTATTTCCTATACTGTCCCTCCACCATTAATTATTTCCTATACTTCCCCTCAAATTAATTATTTCCTATATTGACCCTCAAATTAATTATTTCCTATACTGCCCCTCCACCATTAATTATTTCCTATACTGTCCCTCCACCATTAATTATTTCCTATACTGCCCCTCAAATTAATTATTTCCTATACTGCCCCTCCACCATTAATTATTTCCTATACTGCCCCTCCACCATTAATTATTTCCTATACTGCCCCTCAAATTAATTATTTCCTATACTGCCCCTCCACCATTAATTATTTCCTATACTTCCCCTCCACCATTAATTATTTCTTATGCTGCCCCTCACCATTAATTTTTTCCTATACTGCCCCTCATAATTATTTCCTATACTGACCCTCATAATTATTTCCTATACTGCCCCTCATAACTAACTATTGGCCCCCGCCCACCACAACCTTTTTACTGCCCTTTTTAATTAAAAAATAAAAACCCTGTACTCACCACCGCGTCTTCTATCTTCTTGTAGGCCTAAGAAAGCCGGTTGGGTTCTTGTATGCCTAGTTTCTAACCTACACTGACAGCACACAACTGGATTTTAAGTCACTTTAAGTTTTGGAAAAAAAAAAAAAAATTAGAC
Organism: Engystomops pustulosus; assembly: GCF_040894005.1. NCBI lineage: Eukaryota > Metazoa > Chordata > Amphibia > Anura > Leptodactylidae > Engystomops > Engystomops pustulosus. Next base: position 1,036,653 of record NW_027284961.1, read on the forward strand.
TGTGCCTAATTCAATGAAACCCCTAATACAGGAGTCCCCAAACTTTTTATGTAGGGGGCCGTTCACTGTCCCCCTCAGACCGTTGGAGGGCCGGACTTAAGTTTAAAAAGAAATAGCGGTACATGTGACCGCATCCGTAATACACTGGGCCCCCCTCAATGATTTATTTAATATACTGCACTCCTACTGAACTATTTTATATATATTGTCCCAATTAATTAATTAATATACTGGGACCTCTCTCCATTAATTATTGAATATGCCTTCCCCCAATTAATTACTAGACAGCCCCTCATAATTAATTATTTCTTACACCACCACCATTAATTATTTCCTATGCTGCCCTTCCACCATTAATTATGTCTTATGCTTCCCCCCATCATTAATTATTTCCTATGCTGCCCCTCATAATTAATTATTTCCTATGCTGCCCCTCATAATTATTTCCTATACTGCCCCTCCACCATTAATTATTTCCTATACTGCCCCTCAAATTAATTATTTCCTATACTGCCCCTCATAATTAATTATTCCTTATGCTGCCCCTCACCATTAATTATTTCCTATATTGCCCCTCATAATTATTCCCTATGTTGCCCCTCAAATTAATTATCTCTTATACTGCCCCTCATAATTAATTATTTCCTATACTGCCCCTCATAATTATTTCCTATACTTCCCCTCAAATTAATTATTTCCTATACTGCCCCTCAAATTAATTATTTCCTATACTTCCCCTCCACCATGAATTATTTCTTATGCTGCCCCTCACCATTAATTATTTCCTATACTGCCCCTCATAATTATTTCCTATACTGCCCCTCATAATTATTCCCTATACTGCCCCTCATAATTATTTCCTATACTGCCCCTCATAATTAATTATTCCCTATGCTGCCCCTCACCATTAATTATTTCCTATACTGCCCTCATAATTAATTATTTCCTATACTGCCCCCCCACCATTAATTATTTCCTATGCTGCCCCTCACCATTAATTATTTCCTATACTGCCCCTCCAAATTAATTATTCCTTATACTTCCCGTCAAATTAATTATTTCCTATACTGCCCCTCCACTATTAATTATTTCCTTTACTGCCCCTCCACCATTAATTATTTCCTATGCTGCTCCTCACCATTAATTATTTCCTATACTGCCCCCACCATTAATTATTCCCTATGCTACCCCTCACCATTATTTATTTCCTATACTGCCCCTCAAATTAATTATTTCCTATACTGCCCCTCCACCATTAATTATTTCCTATACTGCCCCTCAAATTAATTATTTCCTATACTGCCCCTCCACCATTAATTATTTCCTATACTTTCCCTCCACCATTAATTATTTCTTATGCTGCCCCTCACCATTAATTATTTCCTATACTGCCCCTCATAATTATTTCCTATACTGCCCCTCATAATTATTTCCTATACTGCCCCTCATAATTATTTCCTATACTGCCCCTCATAATTAATTATTCCCTATGCTGCCCCTCACCATTATTTATTTCCTATGCTGCCCCTCACCATTATTTATTTCCTATACTGCTCCTCAAATTAATTATTTCCTATACTGCCCCTCCACCATTAATTATTTCCTATACTGCCCCTCCACCATTAATTATTTCCTATACTTCCCCTCCACCATTAATTATTTCTTATGCTGCCCCTCACCATTAATTATTTCCTATACTGCCCCTCATAATTATTTCCTATACTGCCCCTCATAACTAACTATTGGCCCCCGCCCACCACAACCTTTTTACTGCCCTTTTTAATTAAAAAAATAAAAACCCTGTACTTACCACCGCGTCTTCTATCTTCTTGTAGGCCTAAGAAAGCCGGTTGGGTTCTTGTATGCCTAGTTTCTAACCTACACTGACAGCACACAACTGGATTTTAAGTCACTTTAAGTTTTGGAAAAAAAAAATAAAAATTAGACTGTGCCTAATTCAATCAAATCCCTAATACAGGAGTCCCCAAACTTTTTATGTAGGGGGCCGTTCACTGTCCCCCTCAGACCGTTGGAGGGCCGGACTTAAGTTTAAAAAGAAATAGTGGTAGATGTGACCGCATCCGTAATACACTGGGCCCCCCTCAATTATTTATTTAATATACTGCACTCCTACTGAACTATTTTATATATATTGTCCCAATTACTTAATTAATATACTGGGACCTCTCTCCATTAATTATTGAATATGCCTTCCCCCAATTAATTACTAGACAGCCCCTCATAATTAATTATTTCTTACACCACCACCATTAATTATTTCCTATGCTGCCCTTCCACCATTAATTATGTCTTATGCTTCCCCCCATCATTAATTATTTCCTATGCTGCCCCTCATAATTAATTATTTCCTATGCTGCCCCTCATAATTATTTCCTATACTGCCCCTCCACCATTAATTATTTCCTATACTGCCCCTCAAATTAATTATTTCCTATACTGCCCCTCATAATTAATTATTCCTTATGCTGCCCCTCACCATTAATTATTTCCTATACTGCCCCTCAAATTAATTATTTCCTATACTGCCCCTCCACCATTAATTATTTCCTATACTTCCCCTCCACCATGAATTATTTCTTATGCTGCCCCTCACCATTAATTATTTCCTATACTGCCCCTCATAATTATTTCCTATACTGCCCCTCATAATTAATTATTCCCTATGCTGCCCCTCACCATTAATTATTTCCTATACTGCCCTCATAATTAATTATTTCCTATACTGCCCCCCACCATTAATTATTTCCTATACTGCCCCCCACCATTAATTATTTCCTATGCTGCCCCTCACCATTAATTATTTCCTATACTGCCCCTCAAATTAATTATTCCTTATACTGCCCCTCCACTATTAATTATTTCCTTTACTGCCCCTCCACCATTAATTATTTCCTATGCTTCCCCTCCACCATGAATTATTTCTTATGCTGCCCCTCACCATTAATTATTTCCTATACTGCCCCTCATAATTATTTCCTATACTGCCCCTCATAATTATTTCCTATACTGCCCCTCATAATTAATTATTCCCTATGCTGCCCCTCACCACTAATTATTTCCTATACTGCCCTCATAATTAATTATTTCCTATACTGCCCCCCACCATTAATTATTTCCTATACTGCCCCTCACCATTAATTATTTCCTATACTGCCCCTCAAATTAATTATTCCTTATACTGCCCCTCAAATTAATTATTTCCTATACTGCCCCTCCACTATTAATTATTTCCTTTACTGCCCCTCCACCATTAATTATTTCCTATGCTGTTCCTCACCATTAATTATTTCCTATACTGCCCCTCATAATTATTTCCTAAACTGCCCCTCATAATTATTTCCTATACTGCCCCTCATAATTATTTCCTATAATGCCCCTCATAATTAATTATTCCCTATGCTGCCCCTCACCATTATTTATTTCCTATACTGCTCCTCAAATTAATTATTTCCTATACTGCCCCTCCACCATTAATTATTTCCTATACTGCCCCTCAAATTAATTATTTCCTATACTGCCCCTCAAATTAATTATCTCTTATACTGCCCCTCATAATTAATTATTTCCTATACTGCCCCTCATAATTATTTCCTATACTTCCCCTCAAATTAATTATTTCCTATACTGCCCCTCAGATTAATTATTTCCTATACTGCCCTCCACAATTAATTATTTCCTATACTTCCCCTCCACCCATTAATTATTTCCTATGCTGCCCCTCGCCATTAATTATTTCCTATGTTGCCCCTTACCATTAATTATTTCCTATGCTTCCCCTCACCATTAATTATTTCCTATACTGCCCCTCATAATTATTTCCTATACTGCCCCTCATAATTAATTATTCCCTATGCTGCCCCTCACCATTAATTATTTCCTACACTGCCCCTCCACCATTAATTATTTCCTATACTGCCCCTCAAATTAATTATTTCCTATACTGCCCCTCAAATTAATTATTTCCTATACTGCCCCTCCACCATGAATTATTTCCTATACTGCCCCTCAAATTAATTATTTCCTATACTGCCCCTCCACCATTAATTATTTCCTATACTTCCCCTCCACCATGAATTATTTCTTATGCTGCCCCTCACCATTAATTATTTCCTATACTGCCCTCATAATTAATTATTTCCTATACTGCCCCCCACCATTAATTATTTCCTATACTGCCCCCACCATTAATTATTTCCTATGCTGCCCCTCACCATTAATTATTTCCTATACTGCCCCTCAAATTAATTATTCCTTATACTGCCCCTCAAATTAATTATTTCCTATACTGCCCCTCCACAATTAATTATTTCCTTTACTGTCCCTCCACCATTAATTATTTCCTATGCTGCTCCTCACCATTAATTATTTCCTATACTGCCCCCACCATTAATTATTCCCTATGCTACCTCTCACCATTATTTATTTCCTATACTGCCCCTACACCATTAATTATTTCCTATGCTGCCCCTCAAATTAATTATTTCCTATACTGCCCCTCCACCATTAATTATTTCCTATACTTCCCCTCCACCATTAATTATTTCTTATGCTGCCCCTCACCATTAATTATTTCCCATACTGCCCCTCATAATTATTTCCTATACTGCCCCTCATAATTATTTCCTATACTGCCCCTCATAATTATTTCCTATACTGCCCCTCATAATTAATTATTCCCTATGCTGCCCCTCACCATTATTTATTTCCTATACTGCTCCTCAAATTAATTATTTCCTATACTGCCCCTCCACCATTAATTATTTCCTATACTGCCCCTCAAATTAATTATTTCCTATACTGCCCCTCTACCATTAATTATTTCCTATACTTCCCCTCCACCATTAATTATTTCTTATGCTGCCCCTCACCATTAATTATTTCCTATACTGCCCCTCATAATTATTTCCTATACTGCCCCTCATAATTATTTCCTATACTGCCCCTCATAACTAACTATTGGCCCCCGCCCACCACAACCTTTTTACTGCCCTTTTTAATTAAAAAATAAAAACCCTGTACTCACCACCGCGTCTTCTATCTTCTTGTAGGCCTAAGAAAGCCGGTTGGGTTCTTGTATGCCTAGTTTCTAACCTACACTGACAGCACACAACTGGATTTTAAGTCACTTTAAGTTTTGGAAAAAAAAAAAAAAATCGTCAGACTGTGCCTAATTCAATCAAACCCCTAATACAGGAGTCCCCAAACTTTTTATGTAGGGGGCCGTTCACTGTCCCCCTCAGACCGTTGGAGGGCCGGACTTAAGTTTAAAAAGAAATAGCGGTACATGTGACCGCATCCGTAATACACTGGGCCCCCCTCAATTATTTATTTAATATACTGCACTCCTACTGAACTATTTTATATATATTGTCCCAATTAATTAATTAATATACTGGGACCTCTCTCCATTAATTATTGAATATGCCTTCCCCCAATTAATTACTAGACAGCCCCTCATAATTAATTATTTCTTACACCACCACCATTAATTATTTCCTATGCTGCCCTTCCACCATTAATTATGTCTTATGCTTCCCCCCATCATTAATTATTTCCTATGCTGCCCCTCATAATTAATTATTTCCTATGCTGCCCCTCATAATTATTTCCTATACTGCCCCTCCACCATTAATTATTTCCTATACTGCCCCTCAAATTAATTATTTCCTATACTGCCCCTCATAATTAATTATTCCTTATGCTGCCCCTCACCATTAATTATTTCCTATATTGCCCCTCATAATTATTCCCTATGTTGCCCCTCAAATTAATTATCTCTTATACTGCCCCTCATAATTAATTATTTCCTATACTGCCCCTCATAATTATTTCCTATACTTCCCCTCAAAGTAATTATTTCCTATACTGCCCCTCAAATTAATTATTTCCTATACTGCCCTCCACAATTAATTATTTCCTATACTTCCCCTCCACCCATTAATTATTTCCTATGCTGCCCCTCGCCATTAATTATTTCCTATGCTGCCCCTTACCATTAATTATTTCCTATGCTTCCCCTCACCATTCATTATTTCCTATACTGCCCCTCATAATTATTTCCTATACTGCCCCTCATAATTATTTCCTATACTGCCCCTCATAATTAATTATTCCCTATGCTGCCCCTCAAATTAATTATTCCCTATACTTCCCCTCCACCATTAATTATTTCCTATACTGCTTCTCCACCATTAATTATTTCCTATACTGCCCCTCATAATTATTTCCTATACTGCCCCTCATAATTAATTATTCCCTATGCTGCCCCTCACCATTAATTATTTCCTACACTGCCCCTCATAATTAATTATTCCCTATGCTGCCCCTCAAATTAATTATTTCCTACACTGCCCCTCCACCATTAATTATTTCCTATACTGCCCCTCCACCATTAATTATTTCCTATACTGCCCCTCAAATTAATTATTTCCTATACTGCCCCTCCACCATTAATTATTTCCTATACTTCCCCTCCACCATGAATTATTTCTTATGCTGCCCCTCACCATTAATTATTTCCTATACTGCCCTCATAATTAATTATTTCCTATACTGCCCCCCACCATTAATTATTTCCTATACTGCCCCCCACCATTAATTATTTCCTATGCTGCCCCTCACCATTAATTATTTCCTATACTGCCCCTCAAATTAATTATTCCTTATACTGCCCCTCAAATTAATTATTTCCTATACTGCCCTCCACAATTAATTATTTCCTATACTTCCCCTCCACCCATTAATTATTTCCTATGCTGCCCCTCGCCATTAATTATTTCCTATGTTGCCCCTTACCATTAATTATTTCCTATGCTTCCCCTCACCATTAATTATTTCCTATACTGCCCCTCATAATTATTTCCTATACTGCCCCTCATAATTAATTATTCCCTATACTGCCCCTCCACCATTAATTATTTCCTATACTTCCCCTCCACCATTCATTATTTCTTATGCTGCCCCTCACCATTAATTATTTCCCATACTGCCCCTCATAATTATTTCCTATACTGCCCCTCATAATTATTTCCTATACTGCCCCTCATAATTAATTATTCCCTATGCTGCCCCTCACCATTATTTATTTCCTATACTGCTCCTCAAATTAATTATTTCCTATACTGCCCCTCCACCATTAATTATTTCCTATACTGCCCCTCAAATTAATTATTTCCTATACTTCCCCTCCACCATTAATTATTTCTTATGCTGCCCCTCACCATTAATTATTTCCTATACTGGATTTTAAGTCACTTTAAGTTTTGGAAAAAAAAAAAAAAATCGTCAGACTGTGCCTAATTCAATCAAACCCCTAATACAGGAGTCCCCAAACTTTTTATGTAGGGGGCCGTTCACTGTCCCCCTCAGACCGTTGGAGGGCCGGACTTAAGTTTAAAAAGAAATAGCGGTACATGTGACCGCATCCGTAATACACTGGGCCCCCCTCAATTATTTATTTAATATACTGCACTCCTACTGAACTATTTTATATATATTGTCCCAATTAATTAATTAATATACTGGGACCTCTCTCCATTAATTATTGAATATGCCTTCCCCCAATTAATTACTAGACAGCCCCTCATAATTAATTATTTCTTACACCACCACCATTAATTATTTCCTATGCTGCCCCTCATAATTAATTATTTCCTATGCTGCCCCTCATAATTATTTCCTATACTGCCCCTCACCATTAATTATTTCCTATACTGCCCCTCCACCATTAATTATTTCCTATACTGCCCCTCATAATTATTTCCTATACTGCCCCTCATAATTAATTATTCCCTATGCTGCCCCAAACCATTAATTATTTCATATACTGCCCCTCCACCATTATTATTTCATATACTGCCCCTCCACCATTAATTATTTCCTATGCTGCTCCTCACCATTAATTATTTCCTATACTGCCCCTCCACCATTAATTATTTCCTATACTGCCCCTCTTAATTATTTCCTATACTGCCCCTCATAATTAATTATTCCCTATGCTGCCCCAAACCATTAATTATTTCATATACTGCCCCTCCACCATTATTATTTCATATACTGCCCCTCCACCATTAATTATTTCCTATACTGCCCCCACCATTAATTATTCCCTATGCTACCCCTCACCATTATTTATTTCCTATACTGCCCCTCAAATTAATTATTTCCTATACTGCCCCTCCACCATTAATTATTTCCTATGCTGCCCCTCAAATTAATTATTTCCTATACTGCCCCTCATAATTAATTATTCCTTATGCTGCCCCTCACCATTAATTATTTCCTATATTGCCCCTCATAATTATTCCCTATGTTGCCCCTCAAATTAATTATCTCTTATACTGCCCCTCATAATTATTCCCTATGTTGCCCCTCAAATTAATTATCTCTTATACTGCCCCTCATAATTAATTATTTCCTATACTGCCCCTCATAATTATTTCCTATACTTCCCCTCAAATTAATTATTTCCTATATTGCCCCTCAAATTAATTATTTCCTATACTTTCCCTCCACCATTAATTATTTCTTATGCTGCCCCTCACCATTAATTATTTCCCATACTGCCCCTCATAATTATTTCCTATACTGCCCCTCATAATTATTTCCTATACTGCCCCTCATAATTAATTATTCCCTATGCTGCCCCTCACCATTATTTATTTCCTATACTGCTCCTCAAATTAATTATTTCCTATACTGCCCCTCCACCATTAATTATTTCCTATACTGCCCCTCAAATTAATTATTTCCTATACTGCCCCTCCACCATTAATTATTTCCTATACTTCCCCTCCACCATTAATTATTTCTTATGCTGCCCCTCACCATTAATTATTTCCTATACTGCCCCTCATAATTATTTCCTATACTGCCCCTCATAATTATTTCCTATACTGCCCCTCATAACTAACTATTGGCCCCCGCCCACCACAACCTTTTTACTGCCCTTTTTAATTAAAAAATAAAAACCCTGTACTCACCACCGCGTCTTCTATCTTCTTGTAGGCCTAAGAAAGCCGGTTGGGTTCTTGTATGCCTAGTTTCTAACCTACACTGACAGCACACAACTGGATTTTAAGTCACTTTAAGTTTTGGAAAAAAAAAAAAAAATCGTCAGACTGTGCCTAATTCAATCAAACCCCTAATACAGGAGTCCCCAAACTTTTTATGTAGGGGGCCGTTCACTGTCCCCCTCAGACCGTTGGAGGGCCGGACTTAAGTTTAAAAAGAAATAGCGGTACATGTGACCGCATCCGTAATACACTGGGCCCCCCTCAATTATTTATTTAATATACTGCACTCCTACTGAACTATTTTATATATATTGTCCCAATTAATTAATTAATATACTGGGACCTCTCTCCATTAATTATTGAATATGCCTTCCCCCAATTAATTACTAGACAGCCCCTCATAATTAATTATTTCTTACACCACCACCATTAATTATTTCCTATGCTGCCCTTCCACCATTAATTATGTCTTATGCTTCCCCCCATCATTAATTATTTCCTATGCTGCCCCTCATAATTAATTATTTCCTATGCTGCCCCTCATAATTATTTCCTATACTGCCCCTCCACCATTAATTATTTCCTATACTGCCCCTCAAATTAATTATTTCCTATACTGCCCCTCATAATTAATTATTCCTTATGCTGCCCCTCACCATTAATTATTTCCTATATTGCCCCTCATAATTATTCCCTATGTTGCCCCTCAAATTAATTATCTCTTATACTGCCCCACATAATTAATTATTTCCTATACTGCCCCTCATAATTATTTCCTATACTTCCCCTCAAATTAATTATTTCCTATACTGCCCCTCAAATTAATTATTTCCTATACTGCCCCTCCACCATTAATTATTTCCTATACTGCCCCTCATAATTATTTCCTATACTGCCCCTCATAATTATTTCCTATACTGCCCCTCATAACTAACTATTGGCCCCCGCCCACCACAACCTTTTTACTGCCCTTTTTAATTAAAAAAATAAAAACCCTGTACTCACCACCGCGTCTTCTATCTTCTTGTAGGCCTAAGAAAGCCGGTTGGGTTCTTGTATGCCTAGTTTCTAACCTACACTGACAGCACACAACTGGATTTTAAGTCACTTTAAGTTTTGGAAAAAAAAATAAAAAATTAGACTGTGCCTAATTCAATCAAACCCCTAATACAGGAGTCCCCAAACTTTTTATGTAGGGGGCCGTTCACTGTCCCCCTCAGACCGTTGGAGGGCCGGACTTAAGTTTAAAAAGAAATAGCGGTACATGTGACCGCATCCGTAATACACTGGGCCCCCCTCAATTATTTATTTAATATACTGCACTCCTACTGAACTATTTTATATATATTGTCCCAATTAATTAATTAATATACTGGGACCTCTCTCCATTAATTATTGAATATGCCTTCCCCCAATTAATTACTAGACAGCCCCTCATAATTAATTATTTCTTACACCACCACCATTAATTATTTCCTATGCTGCCCCTCATAATTAATTATTTCCTATGCTGCCCCTCATAATTATTTCCTATACTGCCCCTCCACCATTAATTATTTCCTATACTGCCCCTCATAATTATTTCCTATACTGCCCCTCATAATTATTTCCTATACTGCCCCTCATAATTAATTATTCCCTATGCTGCCCCTCACCATTAATTATTTCCTATACTGCCCCTCCACCATTAATTATTTCCTATACTGCCCCTCTTAATTATTTCCTATACTGCCCCCACCATTAATTATTCCCTATGCTACCCCTCACCATTATTTATTTCCTATACTGCCCCTCAAATTAATTATTTCCTATACTGCCCCTCCACCATTAATTATTTCCTATGCTGCCCCTCAAATTAATTATTTCCTATACTGCCCCTCATAATTAATTATTCCTTATGCTGCCCCTCACCATTAATTATTTCCTATATTGCCCCTCATAATTATTCCCTATGTTGCCCCTCAAATTAATTATCTCTTATACTGCCCCTCATAATTATTCCCTATGTTGCCCCTCAAATTAATTACCTCTTATACTGCCCCTCATAATTAATTATTTCCTATACTGCCCCTCATAATTATTTCCTATACTTCCCCTCAAATTAATTATTTCCTATATTGCCCCTCAAATTAATTATTTCCTATACTGCCCCTCCACCATTAATTATTTCCTATACTGCCCCTCATAATTATTTCCTATACTGCCCCTCATAACTAACTATTGGCCCCCGCCCACCACAACCTTTTTACTGCCCTTTTTGATTAAAAAATAAAAACCCTGTACTCACCACCGCGTCTTCTATCTTCTTGTAGGCCTAAGAAAGCCGGTTGGGTTCTTGTATGCCTAGTTTCTAACCTACACTGACAGCACACAACTGGATTTTAAGTCACTTTAAGTTTTGGAAAAAAAAATAAAAAATTAGACTGTGCCTAATTCAATCAAACCCCTAATACAGGAGTCCCCAAACTTTTTATGTAGGGGGCCGTTCACTGTCCCCCTCAGACCGTTGGAGGGCCGGACTTAAGTTTAAAAAGAAATAGCGGTACATGTGACCGCATCCGTAATACACTGGGCCCCCCTCAATTATTTATTTAATATACTGCACTCCTACTGAACTATTTTATATATATTGTCCCAATTAATTAATTAATATACTGGGACCTCTCTCCATTAATTATTGAATATGCCTTCCCCCAATTAATTACTAGACAGCCCCTCATAATTAATTATTTCTTACACCACCACCATTAATTATTTCCTATGCTGCCCTTCCACCATTAATTATGTCTTATGCTTCCCCCCATCATTAAATATTTCCTATGCTGCCCCTCATAAATAATTATTTCCTATGCTGCCCCTCATAATTATTTCCTATACTGCCCCTCCACCATTAATTATTTCCTATACTGCCCCTCAAATTAATTATTTCCTATACTGCCCCTCATAATTAATTATTCCTTATGCTGCCCCTCACCATTAATTATTTCCTATATTGCCCCTCATAATTATTCCCTATGTTGCCCCTCAAATTAATTATATCTTATACTGCCCCTCATAATTAATTATTTCCTATACTGCCCCTCATAATTATTTCCTATACTTCCCCTCAAAGTAATTATTTCCTATACTGCCCCTCAAATTAATTATTTCCTATACTGCCCTCCACAATTAATTATTTCCTATACTTCCCCTCCACCCATTAATTATTTCCTATGCTGCCCCTCGCCATTAATTATTTCCTATGCTGCCCCTTACCATTAATTATTTCCTATGCTTCCCCTCACCATTAATTATTTCCTATACTGCCCCTCATAATTATTTCCTATACTGCCCCTCATAATTATTTCCTATACTGCCCCTCATAATTAATTATTCCCTATGCTGCCCCTCACCATTAATTATTTCCTATACTGCCCCTCCACCATTAATTATTTCCTATACTGCCCCTCATAATTATTTCCTATACTGCCCCTCATAATTAATTATTTCCTATGCTGCTCCTCACCATTAATTATTTCCTATACTGCCCCCACCATTAATTATTCCCTATGCTGCCCCTCACCATTATTTATTTCCTATACTGCCCCTCAAATTAATTATTTCCTATACTGCCCCTCCACCATTAATTATTTCCTATACTGCCCCTCAAATTAATTATTTCCTATACTGCCCCTCCACTATGAATTATTTCTTATGCTGCCCCTCACCATTAATTATTTCCTATACTGCCCCTCATAATTATTTCCTATACTGCCCCTTATAATTATTTCCTATACTGCCCCTCATAATTATGTCCTATACTGCCCCTCATAATTATTTATTCCCTATGCTGCCCCTCACCATTAATTATTTCCTATACTGCCCTCATAATTAATTATTTCCTATACTGCCCCCCACCATTAATTATTTCCTATACTGCCCCCCACCATTAATTATTTCCTATGCTGCCCCTCACCATTAATTATTTCCTATACTGCCCCTCAAATTAATTATTCCTTATACTGCCCCTCAAATTAATTATTTCCTATACTGCCCCTCCACTATTAATTATTTCCTTTACTGCCCCTCCACCATTAATTATTTCATATACTGCCCCTCCACCATTAATTATTTCCTATGCTGCTCCTCACCATTAATTATTTCCTATACTGCCCCCACCATTAATTATTCCCTATGCTACCCCTCACCATTATTTATTTCCTATACTGCCCCTCAAATTAATTATTTCCTATACTGCCCCTCCACCATTAATTATTTCCTATACTGCCCCTCAAATTAATTATTTCCTATACTGCCCCTCATAATTAATTATTCCTTATGCTGCCCCTCACCATTAATTATTTCCTATATTGCCCCTCATAATTATTCCCTATGTTGCCCCTCAAATTAATTATCTCTTATACTGCCCCTCATAATTATTCCCTATGTTGCCCCTCAAATTAATTATCTCTTATACTGCCCCTCATAATTAATTATTTCCTATACTGCCCCTCATAATTATTTCCTATACTTCCCCTCAAATTAATTATTTCCTATATTGACCCTCAAATTAATTATTTCCTATACTGCCCCTCCACCATTAATTATTTCCTATACTGTCCCTCCACCATTAATTATTTCCTATACTGCCCCTCAAATTAATTATTTCCTATACTGCCCCTCCACCATTAATTATTTCCTATACTGCCCCTCCACCATTAATTATTTCTTATGCTGCCCCTCACCATTAATTATTTCCTATACTGCCCCTCATAATTATTTCCTATACTGCCCCTCATAATTATTTCCTATACTGCCCCTCATAACTAACTATTGGCCCCCGCCCACCACAACCTTTTTACTGCCCTTTTTAATAAAAAAAATAAAAACCCTGTACTCACCACCGCGTCTTCTATCTTCTTGTAGGCCTAAGAAAGCCGGTTGGGTTCTTGTATGCCTAGTTTCTAACCTACACTGACAGCACACAACTGGATTTTAAGTCACTTTAAGTTTTGGAAAAAAAAAAAAAATCGTCAGACTGTGCCTAATTCAATCAAACCCCTAATACAGGAGTCCCCAAACTTTTTATGTAGGGGGCCGTTCACTGTCCCCCTCAGACCGTTGGAGGGCCGGACTTAAGTTTAAAAAGAAATAGCGGTACATGTGACCGCATCCGTAATACACTGGGCCCCCCTCAATTATTTATTTAATATACTGCACTCCTACTGAACTATTTTATATATATTGTCCCAATTAATTAATTAATATACTGGGACCTCTCTCCATTAATTATTGAATATGCCTTCCCCCAATTAATTACTAGACAGCCCCTCATAATTAATTATTTCTTACACCACCACCATTAATTATTTCCTATGCTGCCCTTCCACCATTAATTATGTCTTATGCTTCCCCCCATCATTAATTATTTCCTATGCTGCCCCTCATAATTAATTATTTCCTATGCTGCCCCTCATAATTATTTCCTATACTGCCCCTCCACCATTAATTATTTCCTATACTGCCCCTCAAATTAATTATTTCCTATACTGCCCCTCATAATTATTCCCTATGTTGCCCCTCAAATTAATTATCTCTTATACTGCCCCTCATAATTAATTATTTCCTATACTGCCCCTCATAATTATTTCCTATACTTCCCCTCAAAGTAATTATTTCCTATACTGCCCCTCAAATTAATTATTTCCTATACTGCCCTCCACAATTAATTATTTCCTATACTTCCCCTCCACCCATTAATTATTTCCTATGCTGCCCCTCGCCATTAATTATTTCCTATGCTGCCCCTTACCATTAATTATTTCCTATGCTTCCCCTCACCATTCATTATTTCCTATACTGCCCCTCATAATTATTTCCTATACTGCCCCTCATAATTATTTCCTATACTGCCCCTCATAATTAATTATTCCCTATGCTGCCCCTCAAATTAATTATTCCCTATACTGCCCCTCCACCATTAATTATTTCCTATACTGCCCCTCCACCATTAATTATTTCCTATACTGCCCCTCCACCATTAATTATTTCCTATACTTCCCCTCCACCATGAATTATTTCTTATGCTGCCCCTCACCATTAATTATTTCCTATACTGCCCCTCATAATTATTTCCTATACTGCCCCTCATAATTATTTCCTATACTGCCCCTCATAATTAATTATTCCCTATGCTGCCCCTCACCATTAATTATTTCCTATACTGCCCTCATAATTAATTATTTCCTATACTGCCCCCCACCATTAATTATTTCCTTTACTGCCCCCCACCATTAATTATTTCCTATGCTGCCCCTCACCATTAATTATTTCCTATACTGCCCCTCAAATTAATTATTCCTTATACTGCCCCTCAAATTAATTATTTCCTATACTGCCCCTCCACTATTAATTATTTCCTTTACTGCCCCTCCACCATTAATTATTTCCTATGCTGCTCCTCACCATTAATTATTTCCTATACTGCCCCCACCATTAATTATTCCCTATGCTACCCCTCACCATTATTTATTTCCTATACTGCCCCTCAAATTAATTATTTCCTATACTGCCCCTCCACCATTAATTATTTCCTATACTGCCCCTCCACCATTAATTATTTCCTATACTTCCCCTCCACCATTAATTATTTCTTATGCTGCCCCTCACCATTAATTATTTCCTATACTGCCCCTCATAATTTTTTCCTATACTGCCCCTCATAACTAACTATTGGCCCCCGCCCACCACAACCTTTTTACTGCCCTTTTTAATTAAAAAAATAAAAACCCTGTACTTACCACCGCGTCTTCTATCTTCTTGTAGGCCTAAGAAAGCCGGTTGGGTTCTTGTATGCCTAGTTTCTAACCTACACTGACAGCACACAACTGGATTTTAAGTCACTTTAAGTTTTGGAAAAAAAAAATAAAAATTAGACTGTGCCTAATTCAATATAACCCCTAATACAGGAGTCCCCAAACTTTTTATGTAGGGGGCCGTTCACTGTCCCCCTCAGACCGTTGGAGGGCCGGACTTAAGTTTAAAAAGAAATAGTGGTACATGTGACCGCATCCGTAATACACTGGGCCCCCCTCAATTATTTATTTAATATACTGCACTCCTACTGAACTATTTTATATATATTGTCCCAATTAATTAATTAATATACTGGGACCTCTCTCCATTAATTATTGAATATGCCTTCCCCCAATTAATTACTAGACAGCCCCTCATAATTAATTATTTCTTACACCACCACCATTAATTATTTCCTATGCTGCCCCTCATAATTAATTATTCCCTATGCTGCCCCTCACCATTAATTATTTCCTATACTGCCCCTCCACCATTAATTATTTCCTATACTGCCCCTCTTAATTATTTCCTATACTGCCCCCACCATTAATTATTCCCTATGCTACCCCTCACCATTATTTATTTCCTATACTGCCCCTCAAATTAATTATTTCCTATACTGCCCCTCCACCATTAATTATTTCCTATGCTGCCCCTCAAATTAATTATTTCCTATACTGCCCCTCATAATTAATTATTCCTTATGCTGCCCCTCACCATTAATTATTTCCTATATTGCCCCTCATAATTATTCCCTATGTTGCCCCTCAAATTAATTATCTCTTATACTGCCCCTCATAATTATTCCCTATGTTGCCCCTCAAATTAATTATCTCTTATACTGCCCCTCATAATTAATTATTTCCTATACTGCCCCTCATAATTATTTCCTATACTTCCCCTCAAATTAATTATTTCCTATATTGCCCCTCAAATTAATTATTTCCTATACTGCCCCTCCACCATTAATTATTTCCTATACTGTCCCTCCACCATTAATTATTTCCTATACTGCCCCTCAAATTAATTATTTCCTATACTGCCCCTCCACCATTAATTATTTCCTATACTGCCCCTCATAATTATTTCCTATACTGCCCCTCATAACTAACTATTGGCCCCCGCCCACCACAACCTTTTTACTGCCCTTTTTGATTAAAAAATAAAAACCCTGTACTCACCACCGCGTCTTCTATCTTCTTGTAGGCCTAAGAAAGCCGGTTGGGTTCTTGTATGCCTAGTTTTTAACCTACACTGACAGCACACAACTGGATTTTAAGTCACTTTAAGTTTTGGAAAAAAAAATAAAAAATTAGACTGTGCCTAATTCAATCAAACCCCTAATACAGGAGTCCCCAAACTTTTTATGTAGGGGGCCGTTCACTGTCCCCCTCAGACCGTTGGAGGGCCGGACTTAAGTTTAAAAAGAAATAGCGGTACATGTGACCGCATCCGTAATACACTGGGCCCCCCTCAATTATTTATTTAATATACTGCACTCCTACTGAACTATTTTATATATATTGTCCCAATTAATTAATTAATATACTGGGACCTCTCTCCATTAATTATTGAATATGCCTTCCCCCAATTAATTACTAGACAGCCCCTCATAATTAATTATTTCTTACACCACCACCATAAATTATTTCCTATGCTGCCCTTCCACCATTAATTATGTCTTATGCTTCCCCCCATCATTAATTATTTCCTATGCTGCCCCTCATAATTAATTATTTCCTATGCTGCCCCTCATAATTATTTCCTATACTGCCCCTCCACCATTAATTATTTCCTATACTGCCCCTCAAATTAATTATTTCCTATACTGCCCCTCATAATTAATTATTCCTTATGCTGCCCCTCACCATTAATTATTTCCTATATTGCCCCTCATAATTATTCCCTATGTTGCCCCTCAAATTAATTATCTCTTATACTGCCCCTCATAATTAATTATTTCCTATACTGCCCCTCATAATTATTTCCTATACTTCCCCTCAAATTAATTATTTCCTATACTGCCCCTCAAATTAATTATTTCCTATACTTCCCCTCCACCATGAATTATTTCTTATGCTGCCCCTCACCATTAATTATTTCCTATACTGCCCCTCATAATTATTTCCTATACTGCCCCTCATAATTATTTCCTATACTGCCCCTCATAATTATTTCCTATACTGCCCCTCATAATTAATTATTCCCTATGCTGCCCCTCACCATTAATTATTTCCTATACTGCCCTCATAATTAATTATTTCCTATACTGCCCCCCCCACCATTAATTATTTCCTATGCTGCCCCTCACCATTAATTATTTCCTATATTGCCCCTCCAAATTAATTATTCCTTATACTGCCCGTCAAATTAATTATTTCCTATACTGCCCCTCCACTATTAATTATTTCCTTTACTGCCCCTCCACCATTAATTATTTCCTATGCTGCTCCTCACCATTAATTATTTCCTATACTGCCCCCACCATTAATTATTCCCTATGCTACCCCTCACCATTATTTATTTCCTATACTGCCCCTCCACCATTAATTATTTCCTATACTGCCCCTCAAATTAATTATTTCCTATACTGCCCCTCCACCATTAATTATTTCCTATACTTTCCCTCCACCATTAATTATTTCTTATGCTGCCCCTCACCATTAATTATTTCCTATACTGCCCCTCATAATTATTTCCTATACTGCCCCTCATAATTATTTCCTATACTGCCCCTCATAATTATTTCCTATACTGCCCCTCATAATTAATTATTCCCTATGCTGCCCCTCACCATTATTTATTTCCTATACTGCTCCTCAAATTAATTATTTCCTATACTGCCCCTCCACCATTAATTATTTCCTATACTGCCCCTCAAATTAATTATTTCCTATACTGCCCCTCCACCATTAATTATTTCCTATACTTCCCCTCCACCATTAATTATTTCTTATGCTGCCCCTCACCATTAATTATTTCCTATACTGCCCCTCATAATTATTTCCTATACTGCCCCTCATAACTAACTATTGTCCCCCGCCCACCACAACCTTTTTACTGCCCTTTTTAATTAAAAAAATAAAAACCCTGTACTTACCACCGCGTCTTCTATTTTCTTGTAGGCCTAAGAAAGCCGGTTGGGTTCTTGTATGCCTAGTTTCTAACCTACACTGACAGCACACAACTGGATATTAAGTCACTTTAAGTTTTGGAAAAAAAAAATAAAAATTAGACTGTGCCTAATTCAATCAAATCCCTAATACAGGAGTCCCCAAACTTTTTATGTAGGGGGCCGTTCACTGTCCCCCTCAGACCGTTGGAGGGCCGGACTTAAGTTTAAAAAGAAATAGTGGTAGATGTGACCGCATCCGTAATACACTGGGCCCCCCTCAATTATTTATTTAATATACTGCACTCCTACTGAACTATTTTATATATATTGTCCCAATTACTTAATTAATATACTGGGACCTCTCTCCATTAATTATTGAATATGCCTTCCCCCAATTAATTACTAGACAGCCCCTCATAATTAATTATTTCTTACACCACCACCATTAATTATTTCCTATGCTGCCCTTCCACCATTAATTATGTCTTATGCTTCCCCCCATCATTAATTATTTCCTATGCTGCCCCTCATAATTAATTATTTCCTATGCTGCCCCTCATAATTATTTCCTATACTGCCCCTCCACCATTAATTATTTCCTATACTGCCCCTCAAATTAATTATTTCCTATACTGCCCCTCATAATTAATTATTCCTTATGCTGCCCCTCACCATTAATTATTTCCTATACTGCCCCTCAAATTAATTATTTCCTATACTGCCCCTCCACCATTAATTATTTCCTATACTTCCCCTCCACCATGAATTATTTCTTATGCTGCCCCTCACCATTAATTATTTCCTATACTGCCCCTCATAATTATTTCCTATACTGCCCCTCATAATTAATTATTCCCTATGCTGCCCCTCACCATTAATTATTTCCTATACTGCCCTCATAATTAATTATTTCCTATACTGCCCCCCACCATTAATTATTTCCTATACTGCCCCCCACCATTAATTATTTCCTATGCTGCCCCTCACCATTAATTATTTCCTATACTGCCCCTCAAATTAATTATTCCTTATACTGCCCCTCAAATTAATTATTTCCTATACTGCCCCTCCACTATTAATTATTTCCTTTACTGCCCCTCCACCATTAATTATTTCCTATGCTTCCCCTCCACCATGAATTATTTCTTATGCTGCCCCTCACCATTAATTATTTCCTATACTGCCCCTCATAATTATTTCCTATACTGCCCCTCATAATTATTTCCTATACTGCCCCTCATAATTAATTATTCCCTATGCTGCCCCTCACCACTAATTATTTCCTATACTGCCCTCATAATTAATTATTTCCTATACTGCCCCCCACCATTAATTATTTCCTATACTGCCCCCCACCATTAATTATTTCCTATGCTGCCCCTCACCATTAATTATTTCCTATACTGCCCCTCAAATTAATTATTCCTTATACTGCCCCTCAAATTAATTATTTCCTATACTGCCCCTCCACAATTAATTATTTCCTTTACTGTCCCTCCACCATTAATTATTTCCTATGCTGCTCCTCACCATTAATTATTTCCTATACTGCCCCCACCATTAATTATTCCCTATGCTACCCCTCACCATTATTTATTTCCTATACTGCCCCTCCACCATTAATTATTTCCTATACTGCCCCTCAAATTAATTATTTCCTATACTGCCCCTCCACCATTAATTATTTCCTATACTTCCCCTCCACCATTAATTATTTCTTATGCTGCCCCTCACCATTAATTATTTCCCATACTGCCCCTCATAATTATTTCCTATACTGCCCCTCATAATTATTTCCTATACTGCCCCTCATAATTAATTATTCCCTATGCTGCCCCTCACCATTATTTATTTCCTATACTGCTCCTCAAATTAATGATTTCCTATACTGCCCCTCCACCATTAATTATTTCCTATACTGCCCCTCAAATTAATTATTTCCTATACTGCCCCTCCACCATTAATTATTTCCTATACTTCCCCTCCACCATTAATTATTTCTTATGCTGCCCCTCACCATTAATTATTTCCTATACTGCCCCTCATAATTATTTCCTATACTGCCCCTCATAATTATTTCCTATACTGCCCCTCATAACTAACTATTGGCCCCCGCCCACCACAACCTTTTTACTGCCCTTTTTAATTAAAAAATAAAAACCCTGTACTCACCACCGCGTCTTCTATCTTCTTGTAGGCCTAAGAAAGCCGGTTGGGTTCTTGTATGCCTAGTTTCTAACCTACACTGACAGCACACAACTGGATTTTAAGTCACTTTAAGTTTTGGAAAAAAAAAAAAAAATCGTCAGACTGTGCCTAATTCAATGAAACCCCTAATACAGGAGTCCCCAAACTTTTTATGTAGGGGGCCGTTCACTGTCCCCCTCAGACCGTTGGAGGGCCGGACTTAAGTTTAAAAAGAAATAGCGGTACATGTGACCGCATCCGTAATACACTGGGCCCCCCTCAATGATTTATTTAATATACTGCACTCCTACTGAACTATTTTATATATATTGTCCCAATTAATTAATTAATATACTGGGACCTCTCTCCATTAATTATTGAATATGCCTTCCCCCAATTAATTACTAGACAGCCCCTCATAATTAATTATTTCTTACACCACCACCATTAATTATTTCCTATGCTGCCCTTCCACCATTAATTATGTCTTATGCTTCCCCCCATCATTAATTATTTCCTATGCTGCCCCTCATAATTAATTATTTCCTATGCTGCCCCTCATAATTATTTCCTATACTGCCCCTCCACCATTAATTATTTCCTATACTGCCCCTCAAATTAATTATTTCCTATACTGCCCCTCATAATTAATTATTCCTTATGCTGCCCCTCACCATTAATTATTTCCTATATTGCCCCTCATAATTATTCCCTATGTTGCCCCTCAAATTAATTATCTCTTATACTGCCCCTCATAATTATTCCCTATGTTGCCCCTCAAATTAATTATCTCTTATACTGCCCCACATAATTAATTATTTCCTATACTGCCCCTCATAATTATTTCCTATACTTCCCCTCAAATTAATTATTTCCTATACTGCCCCTCAAATTAATTATTTCCTATACTGCCCCTCCACCATTAATTATTTCCTATACTGCCCCTCATAATTATTTCCTATACTGCCCCTCATAATTATTTCCTATACTGCCCCTCATAACTAACTATTGGCCCCCGCCCACCACAACCTTTTTACTGCCCTTTTTAATTAAAAAAATAAAAACCCTGTACTCACCACCGCGTCTTCTATCTTCTTGTAGGCCTAAGAAAGCCGGTTGGGTTCTTGTATGCCTAGTTTCTAACCTACACTGACAGCACACAACTGGATTTTAAGTCACTTTAAGTTTTGGAAAAAAAAAAAAAAAATTAGACTGTGCCTAATTCAATCAAACCCCTAATACAGGAGTCCCCAAACTTTTTATGTAGGGGGCCGTTCACTGTCCCCCTCAGACCGTTGGAGGGCCGGACTTAAGTTTAAAAAGAAATAGCGGTACATGTGACCGCATCCGTAATACACTGGGCCCCCCTCAATTATTTATTTAATATACTGCACTCCTACTGAACTATTTTATATATATTGTCCCAATTAATTAATTAATATACTGGGACCTCTCTCCATTAATTATTGAATATGCCTTCCCCCAATTAATTACTAGACAGCCCCTCATAATTAATTATTTCTTACACCACCACCATTAATTATTTCCTATGCTGCCCCTCATAATTAATTATTTCCTATGCTGCCCCTCATAATTATTTCCTATACTGCCCCTCCACCATTAATTATTTCCTATACTGCCCCTCATAATTATTTCCTATACTGCCCCTCATAATTATTTCCTATACTGCCCCTCATAATTAATTATTCCCTATGCTGCCCCTCACCATTAATTATTTCCTATACTGCCCCTCCACCATTAATTATTTCCTATACTGCCCCTCTTAATTATTTCCTATACTGCCCCTCATAATTAATTATTCCCTATGCTGCCCCAAACCATTAATTATTTCATATACTGCCCCTCCACCATTATTATTTCATATACTGCCCCTCCACCATTAATTATTTCCTATGCTGCTCCTCACCATTAATTATTTCCTATACTGCCCCTCCACCATTAATTATTTCCTATACTGCCCCTCTTAATTATTTCCTATACTGCCCCTCATAATTAATTATTCCCTATGCTGCCCCAAACCATTAATTATTTCATATACTGCCCCTCCACCATTATTATTTCATATACTTCCCCTCCACCATTAATTATTTCCTATACTGCCCCCACCATTAATTATTCCCTATGCTACCCCTCACCATTATTTATTTCCTATACTGCCCCTCAAATTAATTATTTCCTATACTGCCCCTCCACCATTAATTATTTCCTATGCTGCCCCTCAAATTAATTATTTCCTATACTGCCCCTCATAATTAATTATTCCTTATGCTGCCCCTCACCATTAATTATTTCCTATATTGCCCCTCATAATTATTCCCTATGTTGCCCCTCAAATTAATTATCTCTTATACTGCCCCTCAAAATTAATTATTTCCTATACTGCCCCTCATAATTATTTCCTATATTTCCCCTCAAATTAATTATTTCCTATACTGCCCCTCAAATTAATTATTTCCTATACTGCCCCTCCACCATTAATTATTTCCTATACTGCCCCTCAAATTAATTATTTCCTATACTGCCCCTCATAATTAATTATTCCTTATGCTGCCCCTCACCATTAATTATTTCCTATATTGCCCCTCATAATTATTCCCTATGTTGCCTCTCAAATTAATTATCTCTTATACTGCCCCTCATAATTATTCCCTATGTTGCCCCTCAAATTAATTATCTCTTATACTGCCCCTCATAATTAATTATTTCCTATACTGCCCCTCATAATTATTTCCTATACTTCCCCTCAAATTAATTATTTCCTATATTGCCCCTCAAATTAATTATTTCCTATACTGCCCCTCCACCATTAATTATTTCCTATACTGTCCCTCCACCATTAATTATTTCCTATACTGCCCCTCCACCATTAATTATTTCCTATACTGCCCCTCCACCATTAATTATTTCCTATACTGCCCCTCCACCATTAATTATTTCCTATACTGCCCCTCAAATTAATTATTTCCTATACTGCCCCTCCACCATTAATTATTTCCTATACTTCCCCTCCACCATTAATTATTTCTTATGCTGCCCCTCACCATTAATTATTTCCTATACTGCCCCTCATAATTATTTCCTATACTGACCCTCATAATTATTTCCTATACTGCCCCTCATAACTAACTATTGGCCCCCGCCCACCACAACCTTTTTACTGCCCTTTTTGATTAAAAAATAAAAACCCTGTACTCACCACCGCGTCTTCTATCTTCTTGTAGGCCTAAGAAAGCCGGTTGGGTTCTTGTATGCCTAGTTTCTAACCTACACTGACAGCACACAACTGGATTTTAAGTCACTTTAAGTTTTGGAAAAAAAAATAAAAAATTAGACTGTGCCTAATTCAATCAAACCCCTAATACAGGAGTCCCCAAACTTTTTATGTAGGGGGCCGTTCACTGTCCCCCTCAGACCGTTGGAGGGCCGGACTTAAGTTTAAAAAGAAATAGCGGTACATGTGACCGCATCCGTAATACACTGGGCCCCCCTCAATTATTTATTTAATATACTGCACTCCTACTGAACTATTTTATATATATTGTCCCAATTAATTAATTAATATACTGGGACCTCTCTCCATTAATTATTGAATATGCCTTCCCCCAATTAATTACTAGACAGCCCCTCATAATTAATTATTTCTTACACCACCACCATTAATTATTTCCTATGCTGCCCTTCCACCATTAATTATGTCTTATGCTTCCCCCCATCATTAAATATTTCCTATGCTGCCCCTCATAAATAATTATTTCCTATGCTGCCCCTCATAATTATTTCCTATACTGCCCCTCCACCATTAATTATTTCCTATACTGCCCCTCAAATTAATTATTTCCTATACTGCCCCTCATAATTAATTATTCCTTATGCTGCCCCTCACCATTAATTATTTCCTATATTGCCCCTCATAATTATTCCCTATGTTGCCCCTCAAATTAATTATATCTTATACTGCCCCTCATAATTAATTATTTCCTATACTGCCCCTCATAATTATTTCCTATACTTCCCCTCAAAGTAATTATTTCCTATACTGCCCCTCAAATTAATTATTTCCTATACTGCCCTCCACAATTAATTATTTCCTATACTTCCCCTCCACCCATTAATTATTTCCTATGCTGCCCCTCGCCATTAATTATTTCCTATGCTGCCCCTTACCATTAATTATTTCCTATGCTTCCCCTCACCATTAATTATTTCCTATACTGCCCCTCATAATTATTTCCTATACTGCCCCTCATAATTATTTCCTATACTGCCCCTCATAATTAATTATTCCCTATGCTGCCCCTCACCATTAATTATTTCCTATACTGCCCCTCCACCATTAATTATTTCCTATACTGCCCCTCATAATTATTTCCTATACTGCCCCTCATAATTAATTATTTCCTATGCTGCTCCTCACCATTAATTATTTCCTATACTGCCCCCACCATTAATTATTCCCTATGCTGCCCCTCACCATTATTTATTTCCTATACTGCCCCTCAAATTAATTATTTCCTATACTGCCCCTCCACCATTAATTATTTCCTATACTGCCCCTCAAATTAATTATTTCCTATACTGCCCCTCCACTATGAATTATTTCTTATGCTGCCCCTCACCATTAATTATTTCCTATACTGCCCCTCATAATTATTTCCTATACTGCCCCTTATAATTATTTCCTATACTGCCCCTCATAATTATGTCCTATACTGCCCCTCATAATTATTTATTCCCTATGCTGCCCCTCACCATTAATTATTTCCTATACTGCCCTCATAATTAATTATTTCCTATACTGCCCCCCACCATTAATTATTTCCTATACTGCCCCCCACCATTAATTATTTCCTATGCTGCCCCTCACCATTAATTATTTCCTATACTGCCCCTCAAATTAATTATTCCTTATACTGCCCCTCAAATTAATTATTTCCTATACTGCCCCTCCACTATTAATTATTTCCTTTACTGCCCCTCCACCATTAATTATTTCATATACTGCCCCTCCACCATTAATTATTTCCTATGCTGCTCCTCACCATTAATTATTTCCTATACTGCCCCCACCATTAATTATTCCCTATGCTACCCCTCACCATTATTTATTTCCTATACTGCCCCTCAAATTAATTATTTCCTATACTGCCCCTCCACCATTAATTATTTCCTATACTGCCCCTCAAATTAATTATTTCCTATACTGCCCCTCATAATTAATTATTCCTTATGCTGCCCCTCACCATTAATTATTTCCTATATTGCCCCTCATAATTATTCCCTATGTTGCCCCTCAAATTAATTATCTCTTATACTGCCCCTCATAATTATTCCCTATGTTGCCCCTCAAATTAATTATCTCTTATACTGCCCCTCATAATTAATTATTTCCTATACTGCCCCTCATAATTATTTCCTATACTTCCCCTCAAATTAATTATTTCCTATATTGACCCTCAAATTAATTATTTCCTATACTGCCCCTCCACCATTAATTATTTCCTATACTGTCCCTCCACCATTAATTATTTCCTATACTGCCCCTCAAATTAATTATTTCCTATACTGCCCCTCCACCATTAATTATTTCCTATACTGCCCCTCCACCATTAATTATTTCTTATGCTGCCCCTCACCATTAATTATTTCCTATACTGCCCCTCATAATTATTTCCTATACTGCCCCTCATAATTATTTCCTATACTGCCCCTCATAACTAACTATTGGCCCCCGCCCACCACAACCTTTTTACTGCCCTTTTTAATAAAAAAAATAAAAACCCTGTACTCACCACCGCGTCTTCTATCTTCTTGTAGGCCTAAGAAAGCCGGTTGGGTTCTTGTATGCCTAGTTTCTAACCTACACTGACAGCACACAACTGGATTTTAAGTCACTTTAAGTTTTGGAAAAAAAAAAAAAATCGTCAGACTGTGCCTAATTCAATCAAACCCCTAATACAGGAGTCCCCAAACTTTTTATGTAGGGGGCCGTTCACTGTCCCCCTCAGACCGTTGGAGGGTCGGACTTAAGTTTAAAAAGAAATAGCGGTACATGTGACCGCATCCGTAATACACTGGGCCCCCCTCAATTATTTATTTAATATACTGCACTCCTACTGAACTATTTTATATATATTGTCCCAATTAATTAATTAATATACTGGGACCTCTCTCCATTAATTATTGAATATGCCTTCCCCCAATTAATTACTAGACAGCCCCTCATAATTAATTATTTCTTACACCACCACCATTAATTATTTCCTATGCTGCCCTTCCACCATTAATTATGTCTTATGCTTCCCCCCATCATTAATTATTTCCTATGCTGCCCCTCATAATTAATTATTTCCTATGCTGCCCCTCATAATTATTTCCTATACTGCCCCTCCACCATTAATTATTTCCTATACTGCCCCTCAAATTAATTATTTCCTATACTGCCCCTCATAATTATTCCCTATGTTGCCCCTCAAATTAATTATCTCTTATACTGCCCCTCATAATTAATTATTTCCTATACTGCCCCTCATAATTATTTCCTATACTTCCCCTCAAAGTAATTATTTCCTATACTGCCCCTCAAATTAATTATTTCCTATACTGCCCTCCACAATTAATTATTTCCTATACTTCCCCTCCACCCATTAATTATTTCCTATGCTGCCCCTCGCCATTAATTATTTCCTATGCTGCCCCTTACCATTAATTATTTCCTATGCTTCCCCTCACCATTCATTATTTCCTATACTGCCCCTCATAATTATTTCCTATACTGCCCCTCATAATTATTTCCTATACTGCCCCTCATAATTAATTATTCCCTATGCTGCCCCTCAAATTAATTATTCCCTATACTGCCCCTCCACCATTAATTATTTCCTATACTGCCCCTCCACCATTAATTATTTCCTATACTGCCCCTCCACCATTAATTATTTCCTATACTTCCCCTCCACCATGAATTATTTCTTATGCTGCCCCTCACCATTAATTATTTCCTATACTGCCCCTCATAATTATTTCCTATACTGCCCCTCATAATTATTTCCTATACTGCCCCTCATAATTATTTCCTATACTGCCCCTCATAATTAATTATTCCCTATGCTGCCCCTCACCATTAATTATTTCCTATACTGCCCTCATAATTAATTATTTCCTATACTGCCCCCCACCATTAATTATTTCCTATACTGCCCCCCACCATTAATTATTTCCTATGCTGCCCCTCACCATTAATTATTTCCTATACTGCCCCTCAAATTAATTATTCCTTATACTGCCCCTCAAATTAATTATTTCCTATACTGCCCCTCCACTATTAATTATTTCCTTTACTGCCCCTCCACCATTAATTATTTCCTATGCTTCCCCTCCACCATGAATTATTTCTTATGCTGCCCCTCACCATTAATTATTTCCTATACTGCCCCTCATAATTATTTCCTATACTGCCCCTCATAATAATTTCCTATACTGCCCCTCATAATTAATTATTCCCTATGCTGCCCCTCACCACTAATTATTTCCTATACTGCCCTCATAATTAATTATTTCCTATACTGCCCCCCACCATTAATTATTTCCTATACTGCCCCTCACCATTAATTATTTCCTATACTGCCCCTCAAATTAATTATTTCCTATACTGCCCCTCCACTATTAATTATTTCCTTTACTGCCCCTCCACCATTAATTATTTCCTATGCTGTTCCTCACCATTAATTATTTCCTATACTGCCCCTCATATTTATTTCCTAAACTGCCCCTCATAATTATTTCCTATACTGCCCCTCATAATTATTTCCTATACTGCCCCTCATAATTAATTATTCCCTATGCTGCCCCTCACCATTATTTATTTCCTATACTGCTCCTCAAATTAATTATTTCCTATACTGCCCCTCCACCATTAATTATTTCCTATACTGCCCCTCAAATTAATTATTTCCTATACTGCCCCTCAAATTAATTATCTCTTATACTGCCCCTCATAATTAATTATTTCCTATACTGCCCCTCATAATTATTTCCTATACTTCCCCTCAAATTAATTATTTCCTATACTGCCCCTCAGAATAATTATTTCCTATACTGCCCTCCACAATTAATTATTTCCTATACTTCCCCTCCACCCATTAATTATTTCCTATGCTGCCCCTCGCCATTAATTATTTCCTATGTTGCCCCTTACCATTAATTATTTCCTATGCTTCCCCTCACCATTAATTATTTCCTATACTGCCCCTCATAATTATTTCCTATACTGCCCCTCATAATTAATTATTCCCTATGCTGCCCCTCACCATTAATTATTTCCTACACTGCCCCTCCACCATTAATTATTTCCTATACTGCCCCTCAAATTAATTATTTCCTATACTGCCCCTCAAATTAATTATTTCCTATACTGCCCCTCCACCATGAATTATTTCCTATACTGCCCCTCAAATTAATTATTTCCTATACTGCCCCTCCACCATTAATTATTTCCTATACTTCCCCTCCACCATGAATTATTTCTTATGCTGCCCCTCACCATTAATTATTTCCTAAACTGCCCTCATAATTAATTATTTCCTATACTGCCCCCCACCATTAATTATTTCCTATACTGCCCCCCACCATTAATTATTTCCTATGCTGCCCCTTACCATTAATTATTTCCTATACTGCCCCTCAAATTAATTATTCCTTATACTGCCCCTCAAATTAATTATTTCCTATACTGCCCCTCCACAATTAATTATTTCCTTTACTGTCCCTCCACCATTAATTATTTCCTATGCTGCTCCTCACCATTAATTATTTCCTATACTGCCCCCACCATTAATTATTCCCTATGCTACCCCTCACCATTATTTATTTCCTATACTGCCCCTACACCATTAATTATTTCCTATACTGCCCCTCAAATTAATTATTTCCTATACTGCCCCTCCACCATTAATTATTTCCTATACTTCCCCTCCACCATTAATTATTTCTTATGCTGCCCCTCACCATTAATTATTTCCCATACTGCCCCTCATAATTATTTCCTATACTGCCCCTCATAATTATTTCCTATACTGCCCCTCATAATTATTTCCTATACTGCCCCTCATAATTAATTATTCCCTATGCTGCCCCTCACCATTATTTATTTCCTATACTGCTCCTCAAATTAATTATTTCCTATACTGCCCCTCCACCATTAATTATTTCCTATACTGCCCCTCAAATTAATTATTTCCTATACTGCCCCTCCACCATTAATTATTTCCTATACTTCCCCTCCACCATTAATTATTTCTTATGCTGCCCCTCACCATTAATTATTTCCTATACTGCCCCTCATAATTATTTCCTATACTGCCCCTCATAATTATTTCCTATACTGCCCCTCATAACTAACTATTGGCCCCCGCCCACCACAACCTTTTTACTGCCCTTTTTAATTAAAAAATAAAAACCCTGTACTCACCACCGCGTCTTCTATCTTCTTGTAGGCCTAAGAAAGCCGGTTGGGTTCTTGTATGCCTAGTTTCTAACCTACACTGACAGCACACAACTGGATTTTAAGTCACTTTAAGTTTTGGAAAAAAAAAAAAAAATCGTCAGACTGTGCCTAATTCAATCAAACCCCTAATACAGGAGTCCCCAAACTTTTTATGTAGGGGGCCGTTCACTGTCCCCCTCAGACCGTTGGAGGGCCGGACTTAAGTTTAAAAAGAAATAGCGGTACATGTGACCGCATCCGTAATACACTGGGCCCCCCTCAATTATTTATTTAATATACTGCACTCCTACTGAACTATTTTATATATATTGTCCCAATTAATTAATTAATATACTGGGACCTCTCTCCATTAATTATTGAATATGCCTTCCCCCAATTAATTACTAGACAGCCCCTCATAATTAATTATTTCTTACACCACCACCATTAATTATTTCCTATGCTGCCCTTCCACCATTAATTATGTCTTATGCTTCCCCCCATCATTAATTATTTCCTATGCTGCCCCTCATAATTAATTATTTCCTATGCTGCCCCTCATAATTATTTCCTATACTGCCCCTCCACCATTAATTATTTCCTATACTGCCCCTCAAATTAATTATTTCCTATACTGCCCCTCATAATTAATTATTCCTTATGCTGCCCCTCACCATTAATTATTTCCTATATTGCCCCTCATAATTATTCCCTATGTTGCCCCTCAAACTAATTATCTCTTATACTGCCCCTCATAATTAATTATTTCCTATACTGCCCCTCATAATTATTTCCTATACTTCCCCTCAAAGTAATTATTTCCTATACTGCCCCTCAAATTAATTATTTCCTATACTGCCCTCCACAATTAATTATTTCCTATACTTCCCCTCCACCCATTAATTATTTCCTATGCTGCCCCTCGCCATTAATTATTTCCTATGCTGCCCCTTACCATTAATTATTTCCTATGCTTCCCCTCACCATTCATTATTTCCTATACTGCCCCTCATAATTATTTCCTATACTGCCCCTCATAATTATTTCCTATACTGCCCCTCATAATTAATTATTCCCTATGCTGCCCCTCAAATTAATTATTCCCTATACTGCCCCTCCACCATTAATTATTTCCTATACTGCCCCTCCACCATTAATTATTTCCTATACTGCCCCTCCACCATTAATTATTTCCTATACTTCCCCTCCACCATGAATTATTTCTTATGCTGCCCCTCACCATTAATTATTTCCTATACTGCCCCTCATAATTATTTCCTATACTGCCCCTCATAATTATTTCCTATACTGCCCCTCATAATTATTTCCTATACTGCCCCTCATAATTAATTATTCCCTATGCTGCCCCTCACCATTAATTATTTCCTATACTGCTCCTCAAATTAATTATTTCCTATACTGCCCCTCCACCATTAATTATTTCCTATACTGCCCCTCAAATTAATTACTTCCTATACTGCCCCTCCACCATTAATTATTTCCTATACTGCCCCTCAAATTAATTATCTCTTATACTGCCCCTCATAATTAATTATTTCCTATACTGCCCCTCAGATTAATTATTTCCTATACTGCCCTCCACAATTAATTATTTCCTATACTTCCCCTCCACTATTAATTATTTCCTTTACTGCCCCTCCACCATTAATTATTTCCTATGCTGCTCCTCACCATTAATTATTTCCTATACTGCCCCCACCATTAATTATTCCCTATGCTACCCCTCACCATTATTTATTTCCTATACTGCCCCTCAAATTAATTATTTCCTATACTGCCCCTCCACCATTAATTATTTCCTATACTTCCCCTCCACCATTAATTATTTCTTATGCTGCCCCTCACCATTAATTATTTCCTATACTGCCCCTCATAATTATTTCCTATACTGCCCCTCATAATTATTTCCTATACTGCCCCTCATAATTAATTATTCCCTATGCTGCCCCTCACCACTAATTATTTCCTATACTGCCCTCATAATTAATTATTTCCTATACTGCCCCCCACCATTAATTATTTCCTATACTGCCCCTCATAATTATTTCCTATACTGCCCCTCATAATTATTTCCTATACTGCCCCTCATAATTAATTATTCCCTATGCTGCCCCTCACCACTAATTATTTCCTATACTGCCCTCATAATTAATTATTTCCTATACTGCCCCCCACCATTAATTATTTCCTATACTGCCCCTCACCATTAATTATTTCCTATACTGCCCCTCAAATTAATTATTCCTTATACTGCCCCTCAAATTAATTATTTCCTATACTGCCCCTCCACTATTAATTATTTCCTTTACTGCCCCTCCACCATTAATTATTTCCTATGCTGTTCCTCACCATTAATTATTTCCTATACTGCCCCTCATAATTATTTCCTAAACTGCCCCTCATAATTATTTCCTATACTGCCCCTCATAATTATTTCCTATACTGCCCCTCATAATTAATTATTCCCTATGCTGCCCCTCACCATTATTTATTTCCTATACTGCTCCTCAAATTAATTATTTCCTATACTGCCCCTCCACCATTAATTATTTCCTATACTGCCCCTCAAATTAATTATTTCCTATACTGCCCCTCAAATTAATTATCTCTTATACTGCCCCTCATAATTAATTATTTCCTATACTGCCCCTCATAATTATTTCCTATACTTCCCCTCAAATTAATTATTTCCTATACTGCCCCTCAGATTAATTATTTCCTATACTGCCCTCCACAATTAATTATTTCCTATACTTCCCCTCCACCCATTAATTATTTCCTATGCTGCCCCTCGCCATTAATTATTTCCTATGTTGCCCCTTACCATTAATTATTTCCTATGCTTCCCCTCACCATTAATTATTTCCTATACTGCCCCTCATAATTATTTCCTATACTGCCCCTCATAATTAATTATTCCCTATGCTGCCCCTCACCATTAATTATTTCCTACACTGCCCCTCCACCATTAATTATTTCCTATACTTCCCCTCAAATTAATTATTTCCTATACTGCCCCTCAAATTAATTATTTCCTATACTTCCCCTCCACCATGAATTATTTCTTATGCTGCCCCTCACCATTAATTATTTCCTATACTGCCCCTCATAATTATTTCCTATACTGCCCCTCATAATTATTTCCTATACTGCCCCTCATAATTATTTCCTATACTGCCCCTCATAATTAATTATTCCCTATGCTGCCCCTCACCATTAATTATTTCCTATACTGCCCTCATAATTAATTATTTCCTATACTGCCCCCCCCCACCATTAATTATTTCCTATGCTGCCCCTCACCATTAATTATTTCCTATACTGCCCCTCCAAATTAATTATTCCTTATACTGCCCGTCAAATTAATTATTTCCTATACTGCCCCTCCACTATTAATTATTTCCTTTACTGCCCCTCCACCATTAATTATTTCCTATGCTGCTCCTCACCATTAATTATTTCCTATACTGCCCCCACCATTAATTATTCCCTATGCTACCCCTCACCATTATTTATTTCCTATACTGCCCCTCAAATTAATTATTTCCTATACTGCCCCTCCACCATTAATTATTTCCTATACTGCCCCTCCACCATTAATTATTTCCTATACTTTCCCTCCACCATTAATTATTTCCTATACTTCCCCTCCACCATTAATTATTTCTTATGCTGCCCCTCACCATTAATTATTTCCTATACTGCCCCTCATAATTATTTCCTATACTGCCCCTCATAATTATTTCCTATACTGCCCCTCATAATTATTTCCTATACTGCCCCTCATAATTAATTATTCCCTATGCTGCCCCTCACCATTATTTATTTCCTATACTGCTCCTCAAATTAATTATTTCCTATACTGCCCCTCCACCATTAATTATTTCCTATACTGCCCCTCAAATTAATTATTTCCTATACTGCCCCTCCACCATTAATTATTTCCTATACTTCCCCTCCACCATTAATTATTTCTTATGCTGCCCCTCATCATTAATTATTTCCTATACTGCCCCTCATAATTATTTCCTATACTGCCCCTCATAATTATTTCCTATACTGCCCCTCATAATTAATTATTCCCTATGCTGCCCCTCACCATTATTTATTTCCTATACTGCTCCTCAAATTAATTATTTCCTATACTGCCCCTCCACCATTAATTATTTCCTATACTGCCCCTCAAATTAATTATCTCTTATACTGCCCCTCATAATTAATTATTTCCTATACTGCCCCTCAGATTAATTATTTCCTATACTGCCCTCCACAATTAATTATTTCCTATACTTCCCCTCCACCCATTAATTATTTCCTATGCTGCCCCTCGCCATTAATTATTTCCTATGCTGCCCCTTACCATTAATTATTTCCTATGCTTCCCCTCACCATTAATTATTTCCTATACTGCCCCTCATAATTATTTCCTATACTGCCCCTCCACCATTAATTATTTCCTATACTGCCCCTCATAATTAATTATTTCCTATGCTGCTCCTCACCATTAATTATTTCCTATACTGCCCCCACCATTAATTATTCCCTATGCTGCCCCTCACCATTATTTATTTCCTATACTGCCCCTCAAATTAATTATTTCCTTTACTGTCCCTCCACCATTAATTATTTCCTATGCTGCTCCTCACCATTAATTATTTCCTATACTGCCCCCACCATTAATTATTCCCTATGCTACCCCTCACCATTATTTATTTCCTATACTGCCCCTCAAATTAATTATTTCCTATACTGCCCCTCCACCATTAATTATTTCCTATACTGCCCCTCAAATTAATTATTTCCTATACTGCCCCTCCACCATTAATTATTTCCTATACTTCCCCTCCACCATTAATTATTTCTTATGCTGCCCCTCACCATTAATTATTTCCCATACTGCCCCTCATAATTATTTCCTATACTGCCCCTCATAATTATTTCCTATACTGCCCCTCATAATTATTTCCTATACTGCCCCTCATAATTAATTATTCCCTATGCTGCCCCTCACCATTATTTATTTCCTATACTGCTCCTCAAATTAATTATTTCCTATACTGCCCCTCCACCATTAATTATTTCCTATACTGCCCCTCAAATTAATTATTTCCTATACTGCCCCTCCACCATTAATTATTTCCTATACTTCCCCTCCACCATTAATTATTTCTTATGCTGCCCCTCACCATTAATTATTTCCTATACTGCCCCTCATAATTATTTCCTATACTGCCCCTCATAATTATTTCCTATACTGCCCCTCATAACTAACTATTGGCCCCCGCCCACCACAACCTTTTTACTGCCCTTTTTAATTAAAAAATAAAAACCCTGTACTCACCACCGCGTCTTCTATCTTCTTGTAGGCCTAAGAAAGCCGGTTGGGTTCTTGTATGCCTAGTTTCTAACCTACACTGACAGCACACAACTGGATTTTAAGTCACTTTAAGTTTTGGAAAAAAAAAAAAAAATTAGACTGTGCCTAATTCAATGAAACCCCTAATACAGGAGTCCCCAAACTTTTTATGTAGGGGGCCGTTCACTGTCCCCCTCAGACCGTTGGAGGGCCGGACTTAAGTTTAAAAAGAAATAGCGGTACATGTGACCGCATCCGTAATACACTGGGCCCCCCTCAATGATTTATTTAATATACTGCACTCCTACTGAACTATTTTATATATATTGTCCCAATTAATTAATTAATATACTGGGACCTCTCTCCATTAATTATTGAATATGCCTTCCCCCAATTAATTACTAGACAGCCCCTCATAATTAATTATTTCTTACACCACCACCATAAATTATTTCCTATGCTGCCCTTCCACCATTAATTATGTCTTATGCTTCCCCCCATCATTAATTATTTCCTATGCTGCCCCTCATAATTAATTATTTCCTATGCTGCCCCTCATAATTATTTCCTATACTGCCCCTCCACCATTAATTATTTCCTATACTGCCCCTCAAATTAATTATTTCCTATACTGCCCCTCATAATTAATTATTCCTTATGCTGCCCCTCACCATTAATTATTTCCTATATTGCCCCTCATAATTATTCCCTATGTTGCCCCTCAAATTAATTATCTCTTATACTGCCCCTCATAATTAATTATTTCCTATACTGCCCCTCATAATTATTTCCTATACTTCCCCTCAAATTAATTATTTCCTATACTGCCCCTCAAATTAATTATTTCCTATACTTCCCCTCCACCATGAATTATTTCTTATGCTGCCCCTCACCATTAATTATTTCCTATACTGCCCCTCATAATTATTTCCTATACTGCCCCTCATAATTATTTCCTATACTGCCCCTCATAATTATTTCCTATACTGCCCCTCATAATTAATTATTCCCTATGCTGCCCCTCACCATTAATTATTTCCTATACTGCCCTCATAATTAATTATTTCCTATACTGCCCCCCCACCATTAATTATTCCCTATGCTGCCCTTCACCATTATTTATTTCCTATTCTGCCCCTCCACCATTAATTATTTCCTATACTTCCCCTCCACCATGAATTATTTCCTATACTGCCCCTCATAATTATTTCCTATACTGCCCCTCATAATTATTTCCTATACTGCCCCTCATAACTAACTATTGGCCCCCGCCCACCACAACCTTTTTACTGCCCTTTTTAATTAAAAAAATAAAAACCCTGTACTCACCACCGCGTCTTCTATCTTCTTGTAGGCCTAAGAAAGCCGGTTGGGTTCTTGTATGCCTAGTTTCTAACCTACACTGACAGCACACAACTGGATTTTAAGTCACTTTAAGTTTTGGAAAAAAAAATAAAAAATTAGACTGTGCCTAATTCAATCAAACCCCTAATACAGGAGTCCCCAAACTTTTTATGTAGGGGGCCGTTCACTGTCCCCCTCAGACCGTTGGAGGGCCGGACTTAAGTTTAAAAAGAAATAGTGGTACATGTGACCGCATCCGTAATACACTGGGCCCCCCTCAATTATTTATTTAATATACTGCACTCCTACTGAACTATTTTATATATATTGTCCCAATTAATTAATTAATATACTGGGACCTCTCTCCATTAATTATTGAATATGCCTTCCCCCAATTAATTACTAGACAGCCCCTCATAATTAATTATTTCTTACACCACCACCATTAATTATTTCCTATGCTGCCCTTCCACCATTAATTATGTCTTATGCTTCCCCCCATCATTAATTATTTCCTATGCTGCCCCTCATAATTAATTATTTCCTATGCTGCCCCTCATAATTATTTCCTATACTGCCCCTCCACCATTAATTATTTCCTATACTGCCCCTCAAATTAATTATTTC
This sequence comes from Engystomops pustulosus, assembly GCF_040894005.1. Lineage (NCBI taxonomy): Eukaryota > Metazoa > Chordata > Amphibia > Anura > Leptodactylidae > Engystomops > Engystomops pustulosus. The sequence goes on from NW_027284961.1 coordinate 1,074,674, forward strand.
CTATACTGCCCCTCATAATTATTCCCTATGTTGCCCCTCAAATTAATTATCTCTTATACTGCCCCTCATAATTAATTATTTCCTATACTGCCCCTCATAATTATTTCCTATACTTCCCCTCAAAGTAATTATTTCCTATACTGCCCCTCAAATTAATTATTTCCTATACTGCCCTCCACAATTAATTATTTCCTATACTTCCCCTCCACCCATTAATTATTTCCTATGCTGCCCCTCGCCATTAATTATTTCCTATGCTGCCCCTTACCATTAATTATTTCCTATGCTTCCCCTCACCATTCATTATTTCCTATACTGCCCCTCATAATTATTTCCTATACTGCCCCTCATAATTATTTCCTATACTGCCCCTCATAATTAATTATTCCCTATGCTGCCCCTCAAATTAATTATTCCCTATACTGCCCCTCCACCATTAATTATTTCCTATACTGCCCCTCCACCATTAATTATTTCCTATACTGCCCCTCCACCATTAATTATTTCCTATACTTCCCCTCCACCATGAATTATTTCTTATGCTGCCCCTCACCATTAATTATTTCCTATACTGCCCCTCATAATTATTTCCTATACTGCCCCTCATAATTATTTCCTATACTGCCCCTCATAATTATTTCCTATACTGCCCCTCATAATTAATTATTCCCTATGCTGCCCCTCACCATTAATTATTTCCTATACTGCCCTCATAATTAATTATTTCCTATACTGCCCCCCACCATTAATTATTTCCTATACTGCCCCCCACCATTAATTATTTCCTATGCTGCCCCTCACCATTAATTATTTCCTATACTGCCCCTCAAATTAATTATTCCTTATACTGCCCCTCAAATTAATTATTTCCTATACTGCCCCTCCACTATTAATTATTTCCTTTACTGCCCCTCCACCATTAATTATTTCCTATGCTTCCCCTCCACCATGAATTATTTCTTATGCTGCCCCTCACCATTAATTATTTCCTATACTGCCCCTCATAATTATTTCCTATACTGCCCCTCATAATAATTTCCTATACTGCCCCTCATAATTAATTATTCCCTATGCTGCCCCTCACCACTAATTATTTCCTATACTGCCCTCATAATTAATTATTTCCTATACTGCCCCCCACCATTAATTATTTCCTATACTGCCCCTCACCATTAATTATTTCCTATACTGCCCCTCAAATTAATTATTTCCTATACTGCCCCTCCACTATTAATTATTTCCTTTACTGCCCCTCCACCATTAATTATTTCCTATGCTGTTCCTCACCATTAATTATTTCCTATACTGCCCCTCATAATTATTTCCTAAACTGCCCCTCATAATTATTTCCTATACTGCCCCTCATAATTATTTCCTATACTGCCCCTCATAATTAATTATTCCCTATGCTGCCCCTCACCATTATTTATTTCCTATACTGCTCCTCAAATTAATTATTTCCTATACTGCCCCTCCACCATTAATTATTTCCTATACTGCCCCTCAAATTAATTATTTCCTATACTGCCCCTCAAATTAATTATCTCTTATACTGCCCCTCATAATTAATTATTTCCTATACTGCCCCTCATAATTATTTCCTATACTTCCCCTCAAATTAATTATTTCCTATACTGCCCCTCAGATTAATTATTTCCTATACTGCCCTCCACAATTAATTATTTCCTATACTTCCCCTCCACCCATTAATTATTTCCTATGCTGCCCCTCGCCATTAATTATTTCCTATGTTGCCCCTTACCATTAATTATTTCCTATGCTTCCCCTCACCATTAATTATTTCCTATACTGCCCCTCATAATTATTTCCTATACTGCCCCTCATAATTAATTATTCCCTATGCTGCCCCTCACCATTAATTATTTCCTACACTGCCCCTCCACCATTAATTATTTCCTATACTGCCCCTCAAATTAATTATTTCCTATACTGCCCCTCAAATTAATTATTTCCTATACTGCCCCTCCACCATGAATTATTTCCTATACTGCCCCTCAAATTAATTATTTCCTATACTGCCCCCCACCATTAATTATTTCCTATACTGCCCCCCACCATTAATTATTTCCTATGCTGCCCCTCACCATTAATTATTTCCTATACTGCCCCTCAAATTAATTATTCCTTATACTGCCCCTCAAATTAATTATTTCCTATACTGCCCCTCCACAATTAATTATTTCCTTTACTGTCCCTCCACCATTAATTATTTCCTATGCTGCTCCTCACCATTAATTATTTCCTATACTGCCCCCACCATTAATTATTCCCTATGCTACCCCTCACCATTATTTATTTCCTATACTGCCCCTACACCATTAATTATTTCCTATACTGCCCCTCAAATTAATTATTTCCTATACTGCCCCTCCACCATTAATTATTTCCTATACTTCCCCTCCACCATTAATTATTTCTTATGCTGCCCCTCACCATTAATTATTTCCCATACTGCCCCTCATAATTATTTCCTATACTGCCCCTCATAATTATTTCCTATACTGCCCCTCATAATTATTTCCTATACTGCCCCTCATAATTAATTATTCCCTATGCTGCCCCTCACCATTATTTATTTCCTATACTGCTCCTCAAATTAATTATTTCCTATACTGCCCCTCCACCATTAATTATTTCCTATACTGCCCCTCAAATTAATTATTTCCTATACTGCCCCTCCACCATTAATTATTTCCTATACTTCCCCTCCACCATTAATTATTTCTTATGCTGCCCCTCACCATTAATTATTTCCTATACTGCCCCTCATAATTATTTCCTATACTGCCCCTCATAATTATTTCCTATACTGCCCCTCATAACTAACTATTGGCCCCCGCCCACCACAACCTTTTTACTGCCCTTTTTAATTAAAAAATAAAAACCCTGTACTCACCACCGCGTCTTCTATCTTCTTGTAGGCCTAAGAAAGCCGGTTGGGTTCTTGTATGCCTAGTTTCTAACCTACACTGACAGCACACAACTGGATTTTAAGTCACTTTAAGTTTTGGAAAAAAAAAAAAAAATCGTCAGACTGTGCCTAATTCAATCAAACCCCTAATACAGGAGTCCCCAAACTTTTTATGTAGGGGGCCGTTCACTGTCCCCCTCAGACCGTTGGAGGGCCGGACTTAAGTTTAAAAAGAAATAGCGGTACATGTGACCGCATCCGTAATACACTGGGCCCCCCTCAATTATTTATTTAATATACTGCACTCCTACTGAACTATTTTATATATATTGTCCCAATTAATTAATTAATATACTGGGACCTCTCTCCATTAATTATTGAATATGCCTTCCCCCAATTAATTACTAGACAGCCCCTCATAATTAATTATTTCTTACACCACCACCATTAATTATTTCCTATGCTGCCCTTCCACCATTAATTATGTCTTATGCTTCCCCCCATCATTAATTATTTCCTATGCTGCCCCTCATAATTAATTATTTCCTATGCTGCCCCTCATAATTATTTCCTATACTGCCCCTCCACCATTAATTATTTCCTATACTGCCCCTCAAATTAATTATTTCCTATACTGCCCCTCATAATTAATTATTCCTTATGCTGCCCCTCACCATTAATTATTTCCTATATTGCCCCTCATAATTATTCCCTATGTTGCCCCTCAAATTAATTATCTCTTATACTGCCCCTCATAATTAATTATTTCCTATACTGCCCCTCATAATTATTTCCTATACTTCCCCTCAAAGTAATTATTTCCTATACTGCCCCTAAAATTAATTATTTCCTATACTGCCCTCCACAATTAATTATTTCCTATACTTCCCCTCCACCCATTAATTATTTCCTATGCTGCCCCTCGCCATTAATTATTTCCTATGCTGCCCCTTACCATTAATTATTTCCTATGCTTCCCCTCACCATTCATTATTTCCTATACTGCCCCTCATAATTATTTCCTATACTGCCCCTCATAATTATTTCCTATACTGCCCCTCATAATTAATTATTCCCTATGCTGCCCCTCAAATTAATTATTCCCTATACTGCCCCTCCACCATTAATTATTTCCTATACTGCCCCTCCACCATTAATTATTTCCTATACTGCCCCTCCACCATTAATTATTTCCTATACTTCCCCTCCACCATGAATTATTTCTTATGCTGCCCCTCACCATTAATTATTTCCTATACTGCCCCTCATAATTATTTCCTATACTGCCCCTCATAATTATTTCCTATACTGCCCCTCATAATTATTTCCTATACTGCCCCTCATAATTAATTATTCCCTATGCTGCCCCTCACCATTAATTATTTCCTATACTGCTCCTCAAATTAATTATTTCCTATACTGCCCCTCCACCATTAATTATTTCCTATACTGCCCCTCAAATTAATTACTTCCTATACTGCCCCTCCACCATTAATTATTTCCTATACTGCCCCTCAAATTAATTATCTCTTATACTGCCCCTCATAATTAATTATTTCCTATACTGCCCCTCAGATTAATTATTTCCTATACTGCCCTCCACAATTAATTATTTCCTATACTTCCCCTCCACTATTAATTATTTCCTTTACTGCCCCTCCACCATTAATTATTTCCTATGCTGCTCCTCACCATTAATTATTTCCTATACTGCCCCCACCATTAATTATTCCCTATGCTACCCCTCACCATTATTTATTTCCTATACTGCCCCTCAAATTAATTATTTCCTATACTGCCCCTCCACCATTAATTATTTCCTATACTTCCCCTCCACCATTAATTATTTCTTATGCTGCCCCTCACCATTAATTATTTCCTATACTGCCCCTCATAATTATTTCCTATACTGCCCCTCATAATTATTTCCTATACTGCCCCTCATAATTAATTATTCCCTATGCTGCCCCTCACCACTAATTATTTCCTATACTGCCCTCATAATTAATTATTTCCTATACTGCCCCCCACCATTAATTATTTCCTATACTGCCCCTCATAATTATTTCCTATACTGCCCCTCATAATTATTTCCTATACTGCCCCTCATAATTAATTATTCCCTATGCTGCCCCTCACCACTAATTATTTCCTATACTGCCCTCATAATTAATTATTTCCTATACTGCCCCCCACCATTAATTATTTCCTATACTGCCCCTCACCATTAATTATTTCCTATACTGCCCCTCAAATTAATTATTCCTTATACTGCCCCTCAAATTAATTATTTCCTATACTGCCCCTCCACTATTAATTATTTCCTTTACTGCCCCTCCACCATTAATTATTTCCTATGCTGTTCCTCACCATTAATTATTTCCTATACTGCCCCTCATAATTATTTCCTAAACTGCCCCTCATAATTATTTCCTATACTGCCCCTCATAATTATTTCCTATACTGCCCCTCATAATTAATTATTCCCTATGCTGCCCCTCACCATTATTTATTTCCTATACTGCTCCTCAAATTAATTATTTCCTATACTGCCCCTCCACCATTAATTATTTCCTATACTGCCCCTCAAATTAATTATTTCCTATACTGCCCCTCAAATTAATTATCTCTTATACTGCCCCTCATAATTAATTATTTCCTATACTGCCCCTCATAATTATTTCCTATACTTCCCCTCAAATTAATTATTTCCTATACTGCCCCTCAGATTAATTATTTCCTATACTGCCCTCCACAATTAATTATTTCCTATACTTCCCCTCCACCCATTAATTATTTCCTATGCTGCCCCTCGCCATTAATTATTTCCTATGTTGCCCCTTACCATTAATTATTTCCTATGCTTCCCCTCACCATTAATTATTTCCTATACTGCCCCTCATAATTATTTCCTATACTGCCCCTCATAATTAATTATTCCCTATGCTGCCCCTCACCATTAATTATTTCCTACACTGCCCCTCCACCATTAATTATTTCCTATACTTCCCCTCAAATTAATTATTTCCTATACTGCCCCTCAAATTAATTATTTCCTATACTTCCCCTCCACCATGAATTATTTCTTATGCTGCCCCTCACCATTAATTATTTCCTATACTGCCCCTCATAATTATTTCCTATACTGCCCCTCATAATTATTTCCTATACTGCCCCTCATAATTATTTCCTATACTGCCCCTCATAATTAATTATTCCCTATGCTGCCCCTCACCATTAATTATTTCCTATACTGCCCTCATAATTAATTATTTCCTATACTGCCCCCCCCCACCATTAATTATTTCCTATGCTGCCCCTCACCATTAATTATTTCCTATACTGCCCCTCCAAATTAATTATTCCTTATACTGCCCGTCAAATTAATTATTTCCTATACTGCCCCTCCACTATTAATTATTTCCTTTACTGCCCCTCCACCACTAATTATTTCCTATGCTGCTCCTCACCATTAATTATTTCCTATACTGCCCCCACCATTAATTATTCCCTATGCTACCCCTCACCATTATTTATTTCCTATACTGCCCCTCAAATTAATTATTTCCTATACTGCCCCTCCACCATTAATTATTTCCTATACTGCCCCTCCACCATTAATTATTTCCTATACTTTCCCTCCACCATTAATTATTTCCTATACTTCCCCTCCACCATTAATTATTTCTTATGCTGCCCCTCACCATTAATTATTTCCTATACTGCCCCTCATAATTATTTCCTATACTGCCCCTCATAATTATTTCCTATACTGCCCCTCATAATTATTTCCTATACTGCCCCTCATAATTAATTATTCCCTATGCTGCCCCTCACCATTATTTATTTCCTATACTGCTCCTCAAATTAATTATTTCCTATACTGCCCCTCCACCATTAATTATTTCCTATACTGCCCCTCAAATTAATTATTTCCTATACTGCCCCTCCACCATTAATTATTTCCTATACTTCCCCTCCACCATTAATTATTTCTTATGCTGCCCCTCACCATTAATTATTTCCTATACTGCCCCTCATAATTATTTCCTATACTGCCCCTCATAATTATTTCCTATACTGCCCCTCATAATTAATTATTCCCTATGCTGCCCCTCACCATTATTTATTTCCTATACTGCTCCTCAAATTAATTATTTCCTATACTGCCCCTCCACCATTAATTATTTCCTATACTGCCCCTCAAATTAATTATCTCTTATACTGCCCCTCATAATTAATTATTTCCTATACTGCCCCTCAGATTAATTATTTCCTATACTGCCCTCCACAATTAATTATTTCCTATACTTTTCCTCCACCCATTAATTATTTCCTATGCTGCCCCTCGCCATTAATTATTTCCTATGCTGCCCCTTACCATTAATTATTTCCTATGCTTCCCCTCACCATTAATTATTTCCTATACTGCCCCTCATAATTATTTCCTATACTGCCCCTCCACCATTAATTATTTCCTATACTGCCCCTCATAATTAATTATTTCCTATGCTGCTCCTCACCATTAATTATTTCCTATACTGCCCCCACCATTAATTATTCCCTATGCTGCCCCTCACCATTATTTATTTCCTATACTGCCCCTCAAATTAATTATTTCCTTTACTGTCCCTCCACCATTAATTATTTCCTATGCTGCTCCTCACCATTAATTATTTCCTATACTGCCCCCACCATTAATTATTCCCTATGCTACCCCTCACCATTATTTATTTCCTATACTGCCCCTCAAATTAATTATTTCCTATACTGCCCCTCCACCATTAATTATTTCCTATACTGCCCCTCAAATTAATTATTTCCTATACTGCCCCTCCACCATTAATTATTTCCTATACTTCCCCTCCACCATTAATTATTTCTTATGCTGCCCCTCACCATTAATTATTTCCCATACTGCCCCTCATAATTATTTCCTATACTGCCCCTCATAATTATTTCCTATACTGCCCCTCATAATTATTTCCTATACTGCCCCTCATAATTAATTATTCCCTATGCTGCCCCTCACCATTATTTATTTCCTATACTGCTCCTCAAATTAATTATTTCCTATACTGCCCCTCCACCATTAATTATTTCCTATACTGCCCCTCAAATTAATTATTTCCTATACTGCCCCTCCACCATTAATTATTTCCTATACTTCCCCTCCACCATTAATTATTTCTTATGCTGCCCCTCACCATTAATTATTTCCTATACTGCCCCTCATAATTATTTCCTATACTGCCCCTCATAATTATTTCCTATACTGCCCCTCATAACTAACTATTGGCCCCCGCCCACCACAACCTTTTTACTGCCCTTTTTAATTAAAAAATAAAAACCCTGTACTCACCACCGCGTCTTCTATCTTCTTGTAGGCCTAAGAAAGCCGGTTGGGTTCTTGTATGCCTAGTTTCTAACCTACACTGACAGCACACAACTGGATTTTAAGTCACTTTAAGTTTTGGAAAAAAAAAAAAAAATCGTCAGACTGTGCCTAATTCAATCAAACCCCTAATACAGGAGTCCCCAAACTTTTTATGTAGGGGGCCGTTCACTGTCCCCCTCAGACCGTTGGAGGGCCGGACTTAAGTTTAAAAAGAAATAGCGGTACATGTGACCGCATCCGTAATACACTGGGCCCCCCTCAATGATTTATTTAATATACTGCACTCCTACTGAACTATTTTATATATATTGTCCCAATTAATTAATTAATATACTGGGACCTCTCTCCATTAATTATTGAATATGCCTTCCCCCAATTAATTACTAGACAGCCCCTCATAATTAATTATTTCTTACACCACCACCATAAATTATTTCCTATGCTGCCCTTCCACCATTAATTATGTCTTATGCTTCCCCCCATCATTAATTATTTCCTATGCTGCCCCTCATAATTAATTATTTCCTATGCTGCCCCTCATAATTATTTCCTATACTGCCCCTCCACCATTAATTATTTCCTATACTGCCCCTCAAATTAATTATTTCCTATACTGCCCCTCATAATTAATTATTCCTTATGCTGCCCCTCACCATTAATTATTTCCTATATTGCCCCTCATAATTATTCCCTATGTTGCCCCTCAAATTAATTATCTCTTATACTGCCCCTCATAATTAATTATTTCCTATACTGCCCCTCATAATTATTTCCTATACTTCCCCTCAAATTAATTATTTCCTATACTGCCCCTCAAATTAATTATTTCCTATACTTCCCCTCCACCATGAATTATTTCTTATGCTGCCCCTCACCATTAATTATTTCCTATACTGCCCCTCATAATTATTTCCTATACTGCCCCTCATAATTATTTCCTATACTGCCCCTCATAATTATTTCCTATACTGCCCCTCATAATTAATTATTCCCTATGCTGCCCCTCACCATTAATTATTTCCTATACTGCCCTCATAATTAATTATTTCCTATACTGCCCCCCCACCATTAATTATTCCCTATGCTGCCCTTCACCATTATTTATTTCCTATTCTGCCCCTCCACCATTAATTATTTCCTATACTTCCCCTCCACCATGAATTATTTCCTATACTGCCCCTCATAATTATTTCCTATACTGCCCCTCATAATTATTTCCTATACTGCCCCTCATAACTAACTATTGGCCCCCGCCCACCACAACCTTTTTACTGCCCTTTTTAATTAAAAAAATAAAAACCCTGTACTCACCACCGCGTCTTCTATCTTCTTGTAGGCCTAAGAAAGCCGGTTGGGTTCTTGTATGCCTAGTTTCTAACCTACACTGACAGCACACAACTGGATTTTAAGTCACTTTAAGTTTTGGAAAAAAAAATAAAAAATTAGACTGTGCCTAATTCAATCAAACCCCTAATACAGGAGTCCCCAAACTTTTTATGTAGGGGGCCGTTCACTGTCCCCCTCAGACCGTTGGAGGGCCGGACTTAAGTTTAAAAAGAAATAGTGGTACATGTGACCGCATCCGTAATACACTGGGCCCCCCTCAATTATTTATTTAATATACTGCACTCCTACTGAACTATTTTATATATATTGTCCCAATTAATTAATTAATATACTGGGACCTCTCTCCATTAATTATTGAATATGCCTTCCCCCAATTAATTACTAGACAGCCCCTCATAATTAATTATTTCTTACACCACCACCATTAATTATTTCCTATGCTGCCCTTCCACCATTAATTATGTCTTATGCTTCCCCCCATCATTAATTATTTCCTATGCTGCCCCTCATAATTAATTATTTCCTATGCTGCCCCTCATAATTATTTCCTATACTGCCCCTCCACCATTAATTATTTCCTATACTGCCCCTCAAATTAATTATTTCCTATACTGCCCCTCATAATTATTCCCTATGTTGCCCCTCAAATTAATTATCTCTTATACTGCCCCTCATAATTAATTATTTCCTATACTGCCCCTCATAATTATTTCCTATACTTCCCCTCAAAGTAATTATTTCCTATACTGCCCCTCAAATTAATTATTTCCTATACTGCCCTCCACAATTAATTATTTCCTATACTTCCCCTCCACCCATTAATTATTTCCTATGCTGCCCCTCGCCATTAATTATTTCCTATGCTGCCCCTTACCATTAATTATTTCCTATGCTTCCCCTCACCATTCATTATTTCCTATACTGCCCCTCATAATTATTTCCTATACTGCCCCTCATAATTATTTCCTATACTGCCCCTCATAATTAATTATTCCCTATGCTGCCCCTCAAATTAATTATTCCCTATACTGCCCCTCCACCATTAATTATTTCCTATACTGCCCCTCCACCATTAATTATTTCCTATACTGCCCCTCCACCATTAATTATTTCCTATACTTCCCCTCCACCATGAATTATTTCTTATGCTGCCCCTCACCATTAATTATTTCCTATACTGCCCCTCATAATTATTTCCTATACTGCCCCTCATAATTATTTCCTATACTGCCCCTCATAATTATTTCCTATACTGCCCCTCATAATTAATTATTCCCTATGCTGCCCCTCACCATTAATTATTTCCTATACTGCCCTCATAATTAATTATTTCCTATACTGCCCCCCACCATTAATTATTTCCTATACTGCCCCCCACCATTAATTATTTCCTATGCTGCCCCTCACCATTAATTATTTCCTATACTGCCCCTCAAATTAATTATTCCTTATACTGCCCCTCAAATTAATTATTTCCTATACTGCCCCTCCACTATTAATTATTTCCTTTACTGCCCCTCCACCATTAATTATTTCCTATGCTTCCCCTCCACCATGAATTATTTCTTATGCTGCCCCTCACCATTAATTATTTCCTATACTGCCCCTCATAATTATTTCCTATACTGCCCCTCATAATAATTTCCTATACTGCCCCTCATAATTAATTATTCCCTATGCTGCCCCTCACCACTAATTATTTCCTATACTGCCCTCATAATTAATTATTTCCTATACTGCCCCCCACCATTAATTATTTCCTATACTGCCCCTCACCATTAATTATTTCCTATACTGCCCCTCAAATTAATTATTTCCTATACTGCCCCTCCACTATTAATTATTTCCTTTACTGCCCCTCCACCATTAATTATTTCCTATGCTGTTCCTCACCATTAATTATTTCCTATACTGCCCCTCATAATTATTTCCTAAACTGCCCCTCATAATTATTTCCTATACTGCCCCTCATAATTATTTCCTATACTGCCCCTCATAATTAATTATTCCCTATGCTGCCCCTCACCATTATTTATTTCCTATACTGCTCCTCAAATTAATTATTTCCTATACTGCCCCTCCACCATTAATTATTTCCTATACTGCCCCTCAAATTAATTATTTCCTATACTGCCCCTCAAATTAATTATCTCTTATACTGCCCCTCATAATTAATTATTTCCTATACTGCCCCTCATAATTATTTCCTATACTTCCCCTCAAATTAATTATTTCCTATACTGCCCCTCAGATTAATTATTTCCTATACTGCCCTCCACAATTAATTATTTCCTATACTTCCCCTCCACCCATTAATTATTTCCTATGCTGCCCCTCGCCATTAATTATTTCCTATGTTGCCCCTTACCATTAATTATTTCCTATGCTTCCCCTCACCATTAATTATTTCCTATACTGCCCCTCATAATTATTTCCTATACTGCCCCTCATAATTAATTATTCCCTATGCTGCCCCTCACCATTAATTATTTCCTACACTGCCCCTCCACCATTAATTATTTCCTATACTGCCCCTCAAATTAATTATTTCCTATACTGCCCCTCAAATTAATTATTTCCTATACTGCCCCTCCACCATGAATTATTTCCTATACTGCCCCTCAAATTAATTATTTCCTATACTGCCCCCCACCATTAATTATTTCCTATACTGCCCCCCACCATTAATTATTTCCTATGCTGCCCCTCACCATTAATTATTTCCTATACTGCCCCTCAAATTAATTATTCCTTATACTGCCCCTCAAATTAATTATTTCCTATACTGCCCCTCCACAATTAATTATTTCCTTTACTGTCCCTCCACCATTAATTATTTCCTATGCTGCTCCTCACCATTAATTATTTCCTATACTGCCCCCACCATTAATTATTCCCTATGCTACCCCTCACCATTATTTATTTCCTATACTGCCCCTACACCATTAATTATTTCCTATACTGCCCCTCAAATTAATTATTTCCTATACTGCCCCTCCACCATTAATTATTTCCTATACTTCCCCTCCACCATTAATTATTTCTTATGCTGCCCCTCACCATTAATTATTTCCCATACTGCCCCTCATAATTATTTCCTATACTGCCCCTCATAATTATTTCCTATACTGCCCCTCATAATTATTTCCTATACTGCCCCTCATAATTAATTATTCCCTATGCTGCCCCTCACCATTATTTATTTCCTATACTGCTCCTCAAATTAATTATTTCCTATACTGCCCCTCCACCATTAATTATTTCCTATACTGCCCCTCAAATTAATTATTTCCTATACTGCCCCTCCACCATTAATTATTTCCTATACTTCCCCTCCACCATTAATTATTTCTTATGCTGCCCCTCACCATTAATTATTTCCTATACTGCCCCTCATAATTATTTCCTATACTGCCCCTCATAATTATTTCCTATACTGCCCCTCATAACTAACTATTGGCCCCCGCCCACCACAACCTTTTTACTGCCCTTTTTAATTAAAAAATAAAAACCCTGTACTCACCACCGCGTCTTCTATCTTCTTGTAGGCCTAAGAAAGCCGGTTGGGTTCTTGTATGCCTAGTTTCTAACCTACACTGACAGCACACAACTGGATTTTAAGTCACTTTAAGTTTTGGAAAAAAAAAAAAAAATCGTCAGACTGTGCCTAATTCAATCAAACCCCTAATACAGGAGTCCCCAAACTTTTTATGTAGGGGGCCGTTCACTGTCCCCCTCAGACCGTTGGAGGGCCGGACTTAAGTTTAAAAAGAAATAGCGGTACATGTGACCGCATCCGTAATACACTGGGCCCCCCTCAATTATTTATTTAATATACTGCACTCCTACTGAACTATTTTATATATATTGTCCCAATTAATTAATTAATATACTGGGACCTCTCTCCATTAATTATTGAATATGCCTTCCCCCAATTAATTACTAGACAGCCCCTCATAATTAATTATTTCTTACACCACCACCATTAATTATTTCCTATGCTGCCCTTCCACCATTAATTATGTCTTATGCTTCCCCCCATCATTAATTATTTCCTATGCTGCCCCTCATAATTAATTATTTCCTATGCTGCCCCTCATAATTATTTCCTATACTGCCCCTCCACCATTAATTATTTCCTATACTGCCCCTCAAATTAATTATTTCCTATACTGCCCCTCATAATTAATTATTCCTTATGCTGCCCCTCACCATTAATTATTTCCTATATTGCCCCTCATAATTAATCCCTATGTTGCCCCTCAAATTAATTATCTCTTATACTGCCCCTCATAATTAATTATTTCCTATACTGCCCCTCATAATTATTTCCTATACTTCCCCTCAAAGTAATTATTTCCTATACTGCCCCTAAAATTAATTATTTCCTATACTGCCCTCCACAATTAATTATTTCCTATACTTCCCCTCCACCCATTAATTATTTCCTATGCTGCCCCTCGCCATTAATTATTTCCTATGCTGCCCCTTACCATTAATTATTTCCTATGCTTCCCCTCACCATTCATTATTTCCTATACTGCCCCTCATAATTATTTCCTATACTGCCCCTCATAATTATTTCCTATACTGCCCCTCATAATTAATTATTCCCTATGCTGCCCCTCAAATTAATTATTCCCTATACTGCCCCTCCACCATTAATTATTTCCTATACTGCCCCTCCACCATTAATTATTTCCTATACTGCCCCTCCACCATTAATTATTTCCTATACTTCCCCTCCACCATGAATTATTTCTTATGCTGCCCCTCACCATTAATTATTTCCTATACTGCCCCTCATAATTATTTCCTATACTGCCCCTCATAATTATTTCCTATACTGCCCCTCATAATTATTTCCTATACTGCCCCTCATAATTAATTATTCCCTATGCTGCCCCTCACCATTAATTATTTCCTATACTGCTCCTCAAATTAATTATTTCCTATACTGCCCCTCCACCATTAATTATTTCCTATACTGCCCCTCAAATTAATTACTTCCTATACTGCCCCTCCACCATTAATTATTTCCTATACTGCCCCTCAAATTAATTATCTCTTATACTGCCCCTCATAATTAATTATTTCCTATACTGCCCCTCAGATTAATTATTTCCTATACTGCCCTCCACAATTAATTATTTCCTATACTTCCCCTCCACTATTAATTATTTCCTTTACTGCCCCTCCACCATTAATTATTTCCTATGCTGCTCCTCACCATTAATTATTTCCTATACTGCCCCCACCATTAATTATTCCCTATGCTACCCCTCACCATTATTTATTTCCTATACTGCCCCTCAAATTAATTATTTCCTATACTGCCCCTCCACCATTAATTATTTCCTATACTTCCCCTCCACCATTAATTATTTCTTATGCTGCCCCTCACCATTAATTATTTCCTATACTGCCCCTCATAATTATTTCCTATACTGCCCCTCATAATTATTTCCTATACTGCCCCTCATAATTAATTATTCCCTATGCTGCCCCTCACCACTAATTATTTCCTATACTGCCCTCATAATTAATTATTTCCTATACTGCCCCCCACCATTAATTATTTCCTATACTGCCCCTCATAATTATTTCCTATACTGCCCCTCATAATTATTTCCTATACTGCCCCTCATAATTAATTATTCCCTATGCTGCCCCTCACCACTAATTATTTCCTATACTGCCCTCATAATTAATTATTTCCTATACTGCCCCCCACCATTAATTATTTCCTATACTGCCCCTCACCATTAATTATTTCCTATACTGCCCCTCAAATTAATTATTCCTTATACTGCCCCTCAAATTAATTATTTCCTATACTGCCCCTCCACTATTAATTATTTCCTTTACTGCCCCTCCACCATTAATTATTTCCTATGCTGTTCCTCACCATTAATTATTTCCTATACTGCCCCTCATAATTATTTCCTAAACTGCCCCTCATAATTATTTCCTATACTGCCCCTCATAATTATTTCCTATACTGCCCCTCATAATTAATTATTCCCTATGCTGCCCCTCACCATTATTTATTTCCTATACTGCTCCTCAAATTAATTATTTCCTATACTGCCCCTCCACCATTAATTATTTCCTATACTGCCCCTCAAATTAATTATTTCCTATACTGCCCCTCAAATTAATTATCTCTTATACTGCCCCTCATAATTAATTATTTCCTATACTGCCCCTCATAATTATTTCCTATACTTCCCCTCAAATTAATTATTTCCTATACTGCCCCTCAGATTAATTATTTCCTATACTGCCCTCCACAATTAATTATTTCCTATACTTCCCCTCCACCCATTAATTATTTCCTATGCTGCCCCTCGCCATTAATTATTTCCTATGTTGCCCCTTACCATTAATTATTTCCTATGCTTCCCCTCACCATTAATTATTTCCTATACTGCCCCTCATAATTATTTCCTATACTGCCCCTCATAATTAATTATTCCCTATGCTGCCCCTCACCATTAATTATTTCCTACACTGCCCCTCCACCATTAATTATTTCCTATACTTCCCCTCAAATTAATTATTTCCTATACTGCCCCTCAAATTAATTATTTCCTATACTTCCCCTCCACCATGAATTATTTCTTATGCTGCCCCTCACCATTAATTATTTCCTATACTGCCCCTCATAATTATTTCCTATACTGCCCCTCATAATTATTTCCTATACTGCCCCTCATAATTATTTCCTATACTGCCCCTCATAATTAATTATTCCCTATGCTGCCCCTCACCATTAATTATTTCCTATACTGCCCTCATAATTAATTATTTCCTATACTGCCCCCCCCCACCATTAATTATTTCCTATGCTGCCCCTCACCATTAATTATTTCCTATACTGCCCCTCCAAATTAATTATTCCTTATACTGCCCGTCAAATTAATTATTTCCTATACTGCCCCTCCACTATTAATTATTTCCTTTACTGCCCCTCCACCACTAATTATTTCCTATGCTGCTCCTCACCATTAATTATTTCCTATACTGCCCCCACCATTAATTATTCCCTATGCTACCCCTCACCATTATTTATTTCCTATACTGCCCCTCAAATTAATTATTTCCTATACTGCCCCTCCACCATTAATTATTTCCTATACTGCCCCTCCACCATTAATTATTTCCTATACTTTCCCTCCACCATTAATTATTTCCTATACTTCCCCTCCACCATTAATTATTTCTTATGCTGCCCCTCACCATTAATTATTTCCTATACTGCCCCTCATAATTATTTCCTATACTGCCCCTCATAATTATTTCCTATACTGCCCCTCATAATTATTTCCTATACTGCCCCTCATAATTAATTATTCCCTATGCTGCCCCTCACCATTATTTATTTCCTATACTGCTCCTCAAATTAATTATTTCCTATACTGCCCCTCCACCATTAATTATTTCCTATACTGCCCCTCAAATTAATTATTTCCTATACTGCCCCTCCACCATTAATTATTTCCTATACTTCCCCTCCACCATTAATTATTTCTTATGCTGCCCCTCACCATTAATTATTTCCTATACTGCCCCTCATAATTATTTCCTATACTGCCCCTCATAATTATTTCCTATACTGCCCCTCATAATTAATTATTCCCTATGCTGCCCCTCACCATTATTTATTTCCTATACTGCTCCTCAAATTAATTATTTCCTATACTGCCCCTCCACCATTAATTATTTCCTATACTGCCCCTCAAATTAATTATCTCTTATACTGCCCCTCATAATTAATTATTTCCTATACTGCCCCTCAGATTAATTATTTCCTATACTGCCCTCCACAATTAATTATTTCCTATACTTTTCCTCCACCCATTAATTATTTCCTATGCTGCCCCTCGCCATTAATTATTTCCTATGCTGCCCCTTACCATTAATTATTTCCTATGCTTCCCCTCACCATTAATTATTTCCTATACTGCCCCTCATAATTATTTCCTATACTGCCCCTCCACCATTAATTATTTCCTATACTGCCCCTCATAATTAATTATTTCCTATGCTGCTCCTCACCATTAATTATTTCCTATACTGCCCCCACCATTAATTATTCCCTATGCTGCCCCTCACCATTATTTATTTCCTATACTGCCCCTCAAATTAATTATTTCCTTTACTGTCCCTCCACCATTAATTATTTCCTATGCTGCTCCTCACCATTAATTATTTCCTATACTGCCCCCACCATTAATTATTCCCTATGCTACCCCTCACCATTATTTATTTCCTATACTGCCCCTCAAATTAATTATTTCCTATACTGCCCCTCCACCATTAATTATTTCCTATACTGCCCCTCAAATTAATTATTTCCTATACTGCCCCTCCACCATTAATTATTTCCTATACTTCCCCTCCACCATTAATTATTTCTTATGCTGCCCCTCACCATTAATTATTTCCCATACTGCCCCTCATAATTATTTCCTATACTGCCCCTCATAATTATTTCCTATACTGCCCCTCATAATTATTTCCTATACTGCCCCTCATAATTAATTATTCCCTATGCTGCCCCTCACCATTATTTATTTCCTATACTGCTCCTCAAATTAATTATTTCCTATACTGCCCCTCCACCATTAATTATTTCCTATACTGCCCCTCAAATTAATTATTTCCTATACTGCCCCTCCACCATTAATTATTTCCTATACTTCCCCTCCACCATTAATTATTTCTTATGCTGCCCCTCACCATTAATTATTTCCTATACTGCCCCTCATAATTATTTCCTATACTGCCCCTCATAATTATTTCCTATACTGCCCCTCATAACTAACTATTGGCCCCCGCCCACCACAACCTTTTTACTGCCCTTTTTAATTAAAAAATAAAAACCCTGTACTCACCACCGCGTCTTCTATCTTCTTGTAGGCCTAAGAAAGCCGGTTGGGTTCTTGTATGCCTAGTTTCTAACCTACACTGACAGCACACAACTGGATTTTAAGTCACTTTAAGTTTTGGAAAAAAAAAAAAAAATCGTCAGACTGTGCCTAATTCAATCAAACCCCTAATACAGGAGTCCCCAAACTTTTTATGTAGGGGGCCGTTCACTGTCCCCCTCAGACCGTTGGAGGGCCGGACTTAAGTTTAAAAAGAAATAGCGGTACATGTGACCGCATCCGTAATACACTGGGCCCCCCTCAATGATTTATTTAATATACTGCACTCCTACTGAACTATTTTATATATATTGTCCCAATTAATTAATTAATATACTGGGACCTCTCTCCATTAATTATTGAATATGCCTTCCCCCAATTAATTACTAGACAGCCCCTCATAATTAATTATTTCTTACACCACCACCATAAATTATTTCCTATGCTACCCTTCCACCATTAATTATGTCTTATGCTTCCCCCCATCATTAATTATTTCCTATGCTGCCCCTCATAATTAATTATTTCCTATGCTGCCCCTCATAATTATTTCCTATACTGCCCCTCCACCATTAATTATTTCCTATACTGCCCCTCAAATTAATTATTTCCTATACTGCCCCTCATAATTAATTATTCCTTATGCTGCCCCTCACCATTAATTATTTCCTATATTGCCCCTCATAATTATTCCCTATGTTGCCCCTCAAATTAATTATCTCTTATACTGCCCCTCATAATTAATTATTTCCTATACTGCCCCTCATAATTATTTCCTATACTTCCCCTCAAATTAATTATTTCCTATACTGCCCCTCAAATTAATTATTTCCTATACTTCCCCTCCACCATGAATTATTTCTTATGCTGCCCCTCACCATTAATTATTTCCTATACTGCCCCTCATAATTATTTCCTATACTGCCCCTCATAATTATTTCCTATACTGCCCCTCATAATTATTTCCTATACTGCCCCTCATAATTAATTATTCCCTATGCTGCCCCTCACCATTAATTATTTCCTATACTGCCCTCATAATTAATTATTTCCTATACTGCCCCCCCACCATTAATTATTCCCTATGCTGCCCTTCACCATTATTTATTTCCTATTCTGCCCCTCCACCATTAATTATTTCCTATACTTCCCCTCCACCATGAATTATTTCCTATACTGCCCCTCATAATTATTTCCTATACTGCCCCTCATAATTATTTCCTATACTGCCCCTCATAACTAACTATTGGCCCCCGCCCACCACAACCTTTTTACTGCCCTTTTTAATTAAAAAAATAAAAACCCTGTACTCACCACCGCGTCTTCTATCTTCTTGTAGGCCTAAGAAAGCCGGTTGGGTTCTTGTATGCCTAGTTTCTAACCTACACTGACAGCACACAACTGGATTTTAAGTCACTTTAAGTTTTGGAAAAAAAAATAAAAAATTAGACTGTGCCTAATTCAATCAAACCCCTAATACAGGAGTCCCCAAACTTTTTATGTAGGGGGCCGTTCACTGTCCCCCTCAGACCGTTGGAGGGCCGGACTTAAGTTTAAAAAGAAATAGTGGTACATGTGACCGCATCCGTAATACACTGGGCCCCCCTCAATTATTTATTTAATATACTGCACTCCTACTGAACTATTTTATATATATTGTCCCAATTAATTAATTAATATACTGGGACCTCTCTCCATTAATTATTGAATATGCCTTCCCCCAATTAATTACTAGACAGCCCCTCATAATTAATTATTTCTTACACCACCACCATTAATTATTTCCTATGCTGCCCTTCCACCATTAATTATGTCTTATGCTTCCCCCCATCATTAATTATTTCCTATGCTGCCCCTCATAATTAATTATTTCCTATGCTGCCCCTCATAATTATTTCCTATACTGCCCCTCCACCATTAATTATTTCCTATACTGCCCCTCAAATTAATTATTTCCTATACTGCCCCTCATAATTAATTATTCCTTATGCTGCCCCTCACCATTAATTATTTCCTATACTGCCCCTCAAATTAATTATTTCCTATACTGCCCCTCCACCATTAATTATTTCCTATACTTCCCCTCCACCATGAATTATTTCTTATGCTGCCCCTCACCATTAATTATTTCCTATACTGCCCCTCATAATTATTTCCTATACTGCCCCTCATAATTAATTATTCCCTATGCTGCCCCTCACCATTAATTATTTCCTATACTGCCCTCATAATTAATTATTTCCTATACTGCCCCCCACCATTAATTATTTCCTATACTGCCCCCCACCATTAATTATTTCCTATGCTGCCCCTCACCATTAATTATTTCCTATACTGCCCCTCAAATTAATTATTCCTTATACTGCCCCTCAAATTAATTATTTCCTATACTGCCCCTCCACTATTAATTATTTCCTTTACTGCCCCTCCACCATTAATTATTTCCTATGCTTCCCCTCCACCATGAATTATTTCTTATGCTGCCCCTCACCATTAATTATTTCCTATACTGCCCCTCATAATTATTTCCTATACTGCCCCTCATAATTATTTCCTATACTGCCCCTCATAATTAATTATTCCCTATGCTGCCCCTCACCACTAATTATTTCCTATACTGCCCTCATAATTAATTATTTCCTATACTGCCCCCCACCATTAATTATTTCCTATACTGCCCCCCACCATTAATTATTTCCTATGCTGCCCCTCACCATTAATTATTTCCTATACTGCCCCTCAAATTAATTATTCCTTATACTGCCCCTCAAATTAATTATTTCCTATACTGCCCCTCCACAATTAATTATTTCCTTTACTGTCCCTCCACCATTAATTATTTCCTATGCTGCTCCTCACCATTAATTATTTCCTATACTGCCCCCACCATTAATTATTCCCTATGCTACCCCTCACCATTATTTATTTCCTATACTGCCCCTCCACCATTAATTATTTCCTATACTGCCCCTCAAATTAATTATTTCCTATACTGCCCCTCCACCATTAATTATTTCCTATACTTCCCCTCCACCATTAATTATTTCTTATGCTGCCCCTCACCATTAATTATTTCCCATACTGCCCCTCATAATTATTTCCTATACTGCCCCTCATAATTATTTCCTATACTGCCCCTCATAATTATTTCCTATACTGCCCCTCATAATTAATTATTCCCTATGCTGCCCCTCACCATTATTTATTTCCTATACTGCTCCTCAAATTAATTATTTCCTATACTGCCCCTCCACCATTAATTATTTCCTATACTGCCCCTCAAATTAATTATTTCCTATACTGCCCCTCCACCATTAATTATTTCCTATACTTCCCCTCCACCATTAATTATTTCTTATGCTGCCCCTCACCATTAATTATTTCCTATACTGCCCCTCATAATTATTTCCTATACTGCCCCTCATAACTAACTATTGGCCCCCGCCCACCACAACCTTTTTACTGCCCTTTTTAATTAAAAAATAAAAACCCTGTACTCACCACCGCGTCTTCTATCTTCTTGTAGGCCTAAGAAAGCCGGTTGGGTTCTTGTATGCCTAGTTTCTAACCTACACTGACAGCACACAACTGGATTTTAAGTCACTTTAAGTTTTGGAAAAAAAAAAAAAAATCGTCAGACTGTGCCTAATTCAATCAAACCCCTAATACAGGAGTCCCCAAACTTTTTATGTAGGGGGCCGTTCACTGTCCCCCTCAGACCGTTGGAGGGCCGGACTTAAGTTTAAAAAGAAATAGCGGTACATGTGACCGCATCCGTAATACACTGGGCCCCCCTCAATGATTTATTTAATATACTGCACTCCTACTGAACTATTTTATATATATTGTCCCAATTAATTAATTAATATACTGGGACCTCTCTCCATTAATTATTGAATATGCCTTCCCCCAATTAATTACTAGACAGCCCCTCATAATTAATTATTTCTTACACCACCACCATTAATTATTTCCTATGCTGCCCTTCCACCATTAATTATGTCTTATGCTTCCCCCCATCATTAATTATTTCCTATGCTGCCCCTCATAATTAATTATTTCCTATGCTGCCCCTCATAATTATTTCCTATACTGCCCCTCCACCATTAATTATTTCCTATACTGCCCCTCAAATTAATTATTTCCTATACTGCCCCTCATAATTAATTATTCCTTATGCTGCCCCTCACCATTAATTATTTCCTATATTGCCCCTCATAATTATTCCCTATGTTGCCCCTCAAATTAATTATCTCTTATACTGCCCCTCATAATTATTCCCTATGTTGCCCCTCAAATTAATTATCTCTTATACTGCCCCACATAATTAATTATTTCCTATACTGCCCCTCATAATTATTTCCTATACTTCCCCTCAAATTAATTATTTCCTATACTGCCCCTCAAATTAATTATTTCCTATACTGCCCCTCCACCATTAATTATTTCCTATACTGCCCCTCATAATTATTTCCTATACTGCCCCTCATAATTATTTCCTATACTGCCCCTCATAACTAACTATTGGCCCCCGCCCACCACAACCTTTTTACTGCCCTTTTTAATTAAAAAAATAAAAACCCTGTACTCACCACCGCGTCTTCTATCTTCTTGTAGGCCTAAGAAAGCCGGTTGGGTTCTTGTATGCCTAGTTTCTAACCTACACTGACAGCACACAACTGGATTTTAAGTCACTTTAAGTTTTGGAAAAAAAAAAAAAAAATTAGACTGTGCCTAATTCAATCAAACCCCTAATACAGGAGTCCCCAAACTTTTTATGTAGGGGGCCGTTCACTGTCCCCCTCAGACCGTTGGAGGGCCGGACTTAAGTTTAAAAAGAAATAGCGGTACATGTGACCGCATCCGTAATACACTGGGCCCCCCTCAATTATTTATTTAATATACTGCACTCCTACTGAACTATTTTATATATATTGTCCCAATTAATTAATTAATATACTGGGACCTCTCTCCATTAATTATTGAATATGCCTTCCCCCAATTAATTACTAGACAGCCCCTCATAATTAATTATTTCTTACACCACCACCATTAATTATTTCCTATGCTGCCCCTCATAATTAATTATTTCCTATGCTGCCCCTCATAATTATTTCCTATACTGCCCCTCCACCATTAATTATTTCCTATACTGCCCCTCATAATTATTTCCTATACTGCCCCTCATAATTATTTCCTATACTGCCCCTCATAATTAATTATTCCCTATGCTGCCCCTCACCATTAATTATTTCCTATACTGCCCCTCCACCATTAATTATTTCCTATACTGCCCCTCTTAATTATTTCCTATACTGCCCCTCATAATTAATTATTCCCTATGCTGCCCCAAACCATTAATTATTTCATATACTGCCCCTCCACCATTATTATTTCATATACTGCCCCTCCACCATTAATTATTTCCTATGCTGCTCCTCACCATTAATTATTTCCTATACTGCCCCTCCACCATTAATTATTTCCTATACTGCCCCTCTTAATTATTTCCAATACTGCCCCTCATAATTAATTATTCCCTATGCTGCCCCAAACCATTAATTATTTCATATACTGCCCCTCCACCATTATTATTTCATATACTTCCCCTCCACCATTAATTATTTCTTATGCTGCCCCTCACCATTAATTATTTCCTATACTGCCCCTCATAATTATTTCCTATACTGCCCCTCATAATTATTTCCTATACTGCCCCTCATAATTAATTATTCCCTATGCTGCCCCTCACCATTATTTATTTCCTATACTGCTCCTCAAATTAATTATTTCCTATACTGCCCCTCCACCATTAATTATTTCCTATACTGCCCCTCAAATTAATTATCTCTTATACTGCCCCTCATAATTAATTATTTCCTATACTGCCCCTCAGATTAATTATTTCCTATACTGCCCTCCACAATTAATTATTTCCTATACTTCCCCTCCACCCATTAATTATTTCCTATGCTGCCCCTCGCCATTAATTATTTCCTATGCTGCCCCTTACCGTTAATTATTTCCTATGCTTCCCCTCACCATTAATTATTTCCTATACTGCCCCTCATAATTATTTCCTATACTGCCCCTCCACCATTAATTATTTCCTATACTGCCCCTCATAATTAATTATTTCCTATGCTGCTCCTCACCATTAATTATTTCCTATACTGCCCCCACCATTAATTATTCCCTATGCTGCCCCTCACCATTATTTCTTTCCTATACTGCCCCTCAAATTAATTATTTCCTTTACTGTCCCTCCACCATTAATTATTTCCTATGCTGCTCCTCACCATTAATTATTTCCTATACTGCCCCCACCATTAATTATTCCCTATGCTACCCCTCACCATTATTTATTTCCTATACTGCCCCTCAAATTAATTATTTCCTATACTGCCCCTCCACCATTAATTATTTCCTATACTGCCCCTCAAATTAATTATTTCCTATACTGCCCCTCCACCATTAATTATTTCCTATACTTCCCCTCCACCATTAATTATTTCTTATGCTGCCCCTCACCATTAATTATTTCCCATACTGCCCCTCATAATTATTTCCTATACTGCCCCTCATAATTATTTCCTATACTGCCCCTCATAATTATTTCCTATACTGCCCCTCATAATTAATTATTCCCTATGCTGCCCCTCACCATTATTTATTTCCTATACTGCTCCTCAAATTAATTATTTCCTATACTGCCCCTCCACCATTAATTATTTCCTATACTGCCCCTCAAATTAATTATTTCCTATACTGCCCCTCCACCATTAATTATTTCCTATACTTCCCCTCCACCATTAATTATTTCTTATGCTGCCCCTCACCATTAATTATTTCCTATACTGCCCCTCATAATTATTTCCTATACTGCCCCTCATAATTATTTCCTATACTGCCCCTCATAACTAACTATTGGCCCCCGCCCACCACAACCTTTTTACTGCCCTTTTTAATTAAAAAATAAAAACCCTGTACTCACCACCGCGTCTTCTATCTTCTTGTAGGCCTAAGAAAGCCGGTTGGGTTCTTGTATGCCTAGTTTCTAACCTACACTGACAGCACACAACTGGATTTTAAGTCACTTTAAGTTTTGGAAAAAAAAAAAAAAATTAGACTGTGCCTAATTCAATGAAACCCCTAATACAGGAGTCCCCAAACTTTTTATGTAGGGGGCCGTTCACTGTCCCCCTCAGACCGTTGGAGGGCCGGACTTAAGTTTAAAAAGAAATAGCGGTACATGTGACCGCATCCGTAATACACTGGGCCCCCCTCAATGATTTATTTAATATACTGCACTCCTACTGAACTATTTTATATATATTGTCCCAATTAATTAATTAATATACTGGGACCTCTCTCCATTAATTATTGAATATGCCTTCCCCCAATTAATTACTAGACAGCCCCTCATAATTAATTATTTCTTACACCACCACCATAAATTATTTCCTATGCTGCCCTTCCACCATTAATTATGTCTTATGCTTCCCCCCATCATTAATTATTTCCTATGCTGCCCCTCATAATTAATTATTTCCTATGCTGCCCCTCATAATTATTTCCTATACTGCCCCTCCACCATTAATTATTTCCTATACTGCCCCTCAAATTAATTATTTCCTATACTGCCCCTCATAATTAATTATTCCTTATGCTGCCCCTCACCATTAATTATTTCCTATATTGCCCCTCATAATTATTCCCTATGTTGCCCCTCAAATTAATTATCTCTTATACTGCCCCTCATAATTAATTATTTCCTATACTGCCCCTCATAATTATTTCCTATACTTCC
Organism: Engystomops pustulosus; assembly: GCF_040894005.1. NCBI lineage: Eukaryota > Metazoa > Chordata > Amphibia > Anura > Leptodactylidae > Engystomops > Engystomops pustulosus. Next base: position 1,101,094 of record NW_027284961.1, read on the forward strand.
CCTCAAATTAATTATTTCCTATACTGCCCCTCAAATTAATTATTTCCTATACTTCCCCTCCACCATGAATTATTTCTTATGCTGCCCCTCACCATTAATTATTTCCTATACTGCCCCTCATAATTATTTCCTATACTGCCCCTCATAATTATTTCCTATACTGCCCCTCATAATTATTTCCTATACTGCCCCTCATAATTAATTATTCCCTATGCTGCCCCTCACCATTAATTATTTCCTATACTGCCCTCATAATTAATTATTTCCTATACTGCCCCCCCACCATTAATTATTCCCTATGCTGCCCTTCACCATTATTTATTTCCTATTCTGCCCCTCCACCATTAATTATTTCCTATACTTCCCCTCCACCATGAATTATTTCCTATACTGCCCCTCATAATTATTTCCTATACTGCCCCTCATAATTATTTCCTATACTGCCCCTCATAACTAACTATTGGCCCCCGCCCACCACAACCTTTTTACTGCCCTTTTTAATTAAAAAAATAAAAACCCTGTACTCACCACCGCGTCTTCTATCTTCTTGTAGGCCTAAGAAAGCCGGTTGGGTTCTTGTATGCCTAGTTTCTAACCTACACTGACAGCACACAACTGGATTTTAAGTCACTTTAAGTTTTGGAAAAAAAAATAAAAAATTAGACTGTGCCTAATTCAATCAAACCCCTAATACAGGAGTCCCCAAACTTTTTATGTAGGGGGCCGTTCACTGTCCCCCTCAGACCGTTGGAGGGCCGGACTTAAGTTTAAAAAGAAATAGTGGTACATGTGACCGCATCCGTAATACACTGGGCCCCCCTCAATTATTTATTTAATATACTGCACTCCTACTGAACTATTTTATATATATTGTCCCAATTAATTAATTAATATACTGGGACCTCTCTCCATTAATTATTGAATATGCCTTCCCCCAATTAATTACTAGACAGCCCCTCATAATTAATTATTTCTTACACCACCACCATTAATTATTTCCTATGCTGCCCTTCCACCATTAATTATGTCTTATGCTTCCCCCCATCATTAATTATTTCCTATGCTGCCCCTCATAATTAATTATTTCCTATGCTGCCCCTCATAATTATTTCCTATACTGCCCCTCCACCATTAATTATTTCCTATACTGCCCCTCAAATTAATTATTTCCTATACTGCCCCTCATAATTAATTATTCCTTATGCTGCCCCTCACCATTAATTATTTCCTATACTGCCCCTCAAATTAATTATTTCCTATACTGCCCCTCCACCATTAATTATTTCCTATACTTCCCCTCCACCATGAATTATTTCTTATGCTGCCCCTCACCATTAATTATTTCCTATACTGCCCCTCATAATTATTTCCTATACTGCCCCTCATAATTAATTATTCCCTATGCTGCCCCTCACCATTAATTATTTCCTATACTGCCCTCATAATTAATTATTTCCTATACTGCCCCCCACCATTAATTATTTCCTATACTGCCCCCCACCATTAATTATTTCCTATGCTGCCCCTCACCATTAATTATTTCCTATACTGCCCCTCAAATTAATTATTCCTTATACTGCCCCTCAAATTAATTATTTCCTATACTGCCCCTCCACTATTAATTATTTCCTTTACTGCCCCTCCACCATTAATTATTTCCTATGCTTCCCCTCCACCATGAATTATTTCTTATGCTGCCCCTCACCATTAATTATTTCCTATACTGCCCCTCATAATTATTTCCTATACTGCCCCTCATAATTATTTCCTATACTGCCCCTCATAATTAATTATTCCCTATGCTGCCCCTCACCACTAATTATTTCCTATACTGCCCTCATAATTAATTATTTCCTATACTGCCCCCCACCATTAATTATTTCCTATACTGCCCCCCACCATTAATTATTTCCTATGCTGCCCCTCACCATTAATTATTTCCTATACTGCCCCTCAAATAAATTATTCCTTATACTGCCCCTCAAATTAATTATTTCCTATACTGCCCCTCCACAATTAATTATTTCCTTTACTGTCCCTCCACCATTAATTATTTCCTATGCTGCTCCTCACCATTAATTATTTCCTATACTGCCCCCACCATTAATTATTCCCTATGCTACCCCTCACCATTATTTATTTCCTATACTGCCCCTCCACCATTAATTATTTCCTATACTGCCCCTCAAATTAATTATTTCCTATACTGCCCCTCCACCATTAATTATTTCCTATACTTCCCCTCCACCATTAATTATTTCTTATGCTGCCCCTCACCATTAATTATTTCCCATACTGCCCCTCATAATTATTTCCTATACTGCCCCTCATAATTATTTCCTATACTGCCCCTCATAATTATTTCCTATACTGCCCCTCATAATTAATTATTCCCTATGCTGCCCCTCACCATTAATTATTTCCTATACTGCCCTCATAATTAATTATTTCCTATACTGCCCCCCCACCATTAATTATTCCCTATGCTGCCCTTCACCATTATTTATTTCCTATTCTGCCCCTCCACCATTAATTATTTCCTATACTTCCCCTCCACCATGAATTATTTCCTATACTGCCCCTCATAATTATTTCCTATACTGCCCCTCATAATTATTTCCTATACTGCCCCTCATAACTAACTATTGGCCCCCGCCCACCACAACCTTTTTACTGCCCTTTTTAATTAAAAAAATAAAAACCCTGTACTCACCACCGCGTCTTCTATCTTCTTGTAGGCCTAAGAAAGCCGGTTGGGTTCTTGTATGCCTAGTTTCTAACCTACACTGACAGCACACAACTGGATTTTAAGTCACTTTAAGTTTTGGAAAAAAAAATAAAAAATTAGACTGTGCCTAATTCAATCAAACCCCTAATACAGGAGTCCCCAAACTTTTTATGTAGGGGGCCGTTCACTGTCCCCCTCAGACCGTTGGAGGGCCGGACTTAAGTTTAAAAAGAAATAGTGGTACATGTGACCGCATCCGTAATACACTGGGCCCCCCTCAATTATTTATTTAATATACTGCACTCCTACTGAACTATTTTATATATATTGTCCCAATTAATTAATTAATATACTGGGACCTCTCTCCATTAATTATTGAATATGCCTTCCCCCAATTAATTACTAGACAGCCCCTCATAATTAATTATTTCTTACACCACCACCATTAATTATTTCCTATGCTGCCCTTCCACCATTAATTATGTCTTATGCTTCCCCCCATCATTAATTATTTCCTATGCTGCCCCTCATAATTAATTATTTCCTATGCTGCCCCTCATAATTATTTCCTATACTGCCCCTCCACCATTAATTATTTCCTATACTGCCCCTCAAATTAATTATTTCCTATACTGCCCCTCATAATTAATTATTCCTTATGCTGCCCCTCACCATTAATTATTTCCTATACTGCCCCTCAAATTAATTATTTCCTATACTGCCCCTCCACCATTAATTATTTCCTATACTTCCCCTCCACCATGAATTATTTCTTATGCTGCCCCTCACCATTAATTATTTCCTATACTGCCCCTCATAATTATTTCCTATACTGCCCCTCATAATTAATTATTCCCTATGCTGCCCCTCACCATTAATTATTTCCTATACTGCCCTCATAATTAATTATTTCCTATACTGCCCCCCACCATTAATTATTTCCTATACTGCCCCCCACCATTAATTATTTCCTATGCTGCCCCTCACCATTAATTATTTCCTATACTGCCCCTCAAATTAATTATTCCTTATACTGCCCCTCAAATTAATTATTTCCTATACTGCCCCTCCACTATTAATTATTTCCTTTACTGCCCCTCCACCATTAATTATTTCCTATGCTTCCCCTCCACCATGAATTATTTCTTATGCTGCCCCTCACCATTAATTATTTCCTATACTGCCCCTCATAATTATTTCCTATACTGCCCCTCATAATTATTTCCTATACTGCCCCTCATAATTAATTATTCCCTATGCTGCCCCTCACCACTAATTATTTCCTATACTGCCCTCATAATTAATTATTTCCTATACTGCCCCCCACCATTAATTATTTCCTATACTGCCCCCCACCATTAATTATTTCCTATGCTGCCCCTCACCATTAATTATTTCCTATACTGCCCCTCAAATTAATTATTCCTTATACTGCCCCTCAAATTAATTATTTCCTATACTGCCCCTCCACAATTAATTATTTCCTTTACTGTCCCTCCACCATTAATTATTTCCTATGCTGCTCCTCACCATTAATTATTTCCTATACTGCCCCCACCATTAATTATTCCCTATGCTACCCCTCACCATTATTTATTTCCTATACTGCCCCTCCACCATTAATTATTTCCTATACTGCCCCTCAAATTAATTATTTCCTATACTGCCCCTCCACCATTAATTATTTCCTATACTTCCCCTCCACCATTAATTATTTCTTATGCTGCCCCTCACCATTAATTATTTCCCATACTGCCCCTCATAATTATTTCCTATACTGCCCCTCATAATTATTTCCTATACTGCCCCTCATAATTATTTCCTATACTGCCCCTCATAATTAATTATTCCCTATGCTGCCCCTCACCATTATTTATTTCCTATACTGCTCCTCAAATTAATTATTTCCTATACTGCCCCTCCACCATTAATTATTTCCTATACTGCCCCTCAAATTAATTATTTCCTATACTGCCCCTCCACCATTAATTATTTCCTATACTTCCCCTCCACCATTAATTATTTCTTATGCTGCCCCTCACCATTAATTATTTCCTATACTGCCCCTCATAATTATTTCCTATACTGCCCCTCATAATTATTTCCTATACTGCCCCTCATAACTAACTATTGGCCCCCGCCCACCACAACCTTTTTACTGCCCTTTTTAATTAAAAAATAAAAACCCTGTACTCACCACCGCGTCTTCTATCTTCTTGTAGGCCTAAGAAAGCCGGTTGGGTTCTTGTATGCCTAGTTTCTAACCTACACTGACAGCACACAACTGGATTTTAAGTCACTTTAAGTTTTGGAAAAAAAAAAAAAAATCGTCAGACTGTGCCTAATTCAATCAAACCCCTAATACAGGAGTCCCCAAACTTTTTATGTAGGGGGCCGTTCACTGTCCCCCTCAGACCGTTGGAGGGCCGGACTTAAGTTTAAAAAGAAATAGCGGTACATGTGACCGCATCCGTAATACACTGGGCCCCCCTCAATGATTTATTTAATATACTGCACTCCTACTGAACTATTTTATATATATTGTCCCAATTAATTAATTAATATACTGGGACCTCTCTCCATTAATTATTGAATATGCCTTCCCCCAATTAATTACTAGACAGCCCCTCATAATTAATTATTTCTTACACCACCACCATTAATTATTTCCTATGCTGCCCTTCCACCATTAATTATGTCTTATGCTTCCCCCCATCATTAATTATTTCCTATGCTGCCCCTCATAATTAATTATTTCCTATGCTGCCCCTCATAATTATTTCCTATACTGCCCCTCCACCATTAATTATTTCCTATACTGCCCCTCAAATTAATTATTTCCTATACTGCCCCTCATAATTAATTATTCCTTATGCTGCCCCTCACCATTAATTATTTCCTATATTGCCCCTCATAATTATTCCCTATGTTGCCCCTCAAATTAATTATCTCTTATACTGCCCCTCATAATTATTCCCTATGTTGCCCCTCAAATTAATTATCTCTTATACTGCCCCACATAATTAATTATTTCCTATACTGCCCCTCATAATTATTTCCTATACTTCCCCTCAAATTAATTATTTCCTATACTGCCCCTCAAATTAATTATTTCCTATACTGCCCCTCCACCATTAATTATTTCCTATACTGCCCCTCATAATTATTTCCTATACTGCCCCTCATAATTATTTCCTATACTGCCCCTCATAACTAACTATTGGCCCCCGCCCACCACAACCTTTTTACTGCCCTTTTTAATTAAAAAAATAAAAACCCTGTACTCACCACCGCGTCTTCTATCTTCTTGTAGGCCTAAGAAAGCCGGTTGGGTTCTTGTATGCCTAGTTTCTAACCTACACTGACAGCACACAACTGGATTTTAAGTCACTTTAAGTTTTGGAAAAAAAAAAAAAAAATTAGACTGTGCCTAATTCAATCAAACCCCTAATACAGGAGTCCCCAAACTTTTTATGTAGGGGGCCGTTCACTGTCCCCCTCAGACCGTTGGAGGGCCGGACTTAAGTTTAAAAAGAAATAGCGGTACATGTGACCGCATCCGTAATACACTGGGCCCCCCTCAATTATTTATTTAATATACTGCACTCCTACTGAACTATTTTATATATATTGTCCCAATTAATTAATTAATATACTGGGACCTCTCTCCATTAATTATTGAATATGCCTTCCCCCAATTAATTACTAGACAGCCCCTCATAATTAATTATTTCTTACACCACCACCATTAATTATTTCCTATGCTGCCCCTCATAATTAATTATTTCCTATGCTGCCCCTCATAATTATTTCCTATACTGCCCCTCCACCATTAATTATTTCCTATACTGCCCCTCATAATTATTTCCTATACTGCCCCTCATAATTATTTCCTATACTGCCCCTCATAATTAATTATTCCCTATGCTGCCCCTCACCATTAATTATTTCCTATACTGCCCCTCCACCATTAATTATTTCCTATACTGCCCCTCTTAATTATTTCCTATACTGCCCCTCATAATTAATTATTCCCTATGCTGCCCCAAACCATTAATTATTTCATATACTGCCCCTCCACCATTATTATTTCATATACTGCCCCTCCACCATTAATTATTTCCTATGCTGCTCCTCACCATTAATTATTTCCTATACTGCCCCTCCACCATTAATTATTTCCTATACTGCCCCTCTTAATTATTTCCAATACTGCCCCTCATAATTAATTATTCCCTATGCTGCCCCAAACCATTAATTATTTCATATACTGCCCCTCCACCATTATTATTTCATATACTTCCCCTCCACCATTAATTATTTCTTATGCTGCCCCTCACCATTAATTATTTCCTATACTGCCCCTCATAATTATTTCCTATACTGCCCCTCATAATTATTTCCTATACTGCCCCTCATAATTAATTATTCCCTATGCTGCCCCTCACCATTATTTATTTCCTATACTGCTCCTCAAATTAATTATTTCCTATACTGCCCCTCCACCATTAATTATTTCCTATACTGCCCCTCAAATTAATTATCTCTTATACTGCCCCTCATAATTAATTATTTCCTATACTGCCCCTCAGATTAATTATTTCCTATACTGCCCTCCACAATTAATTATTTCCTATACTTCCCCTCCACCCATTAATTATTTCCTATGCTGCCCCTCGCCATTAATTATTTCCTATGCTGCCCCTTACCGTTAATTATTTCCTATGCTTCCCCTCACCATTAATTATTTCCTATACTGCCCCTCATAATTATTTCCTATACTGCCCCTCCACCATTAATTATTTCCTATACTGCCCCTCATAATTAATTATTTCCTATGCTGCTCCTCACCATTAATTATTTCCTATACTGCCCCCACCATTAATTATTCCCTATGCTGCCCCTCACCATTATTTCTTTCCTATACTGCCCCTCAAATTAATTATTTCCTTTACTGTCCCTCCACCATTAATTATTTCCTATGCTGCTCCTCACCATTAATTATTTCCTATACTGCCCCCACCATTAATTATTCCCTATGCTACCCCTCACCATTATTTATTTCCTATACTGCCCCTCAAATTAATTATTTCCTATACTGCCCCTCCACCATTAATTATTTCCTATACTGCCCCTCAAATTAATTATTTCCTATACTGCCCCTCCACCATTAATTATTTCCTATACTTCCCCTCCACCATTAATTATTTCTTATGCTGCCCCTCACCATTAATTATTTCCCATACTGCCCCTCATAATTATTTCCTATACTGCCCCTCATAATTATTTCCTATACTGCCCCTCATAATTATTTCCTATACTGCCCCTCATAATTAATTATTCCCTATGCTGCCCCTCACCATTATTTATTTCCTATACTGCTCCTCAAATTAATTATTTCCTATACTGCCCCTCCACCATTAATTATTTCCTATACTGCCCCTCAAATTAATTATTTCCTATACTGCCCCTCCACCATTAATTATTTCCTATACTTCCCCTCCACCATTAATTATTTCTTATGCTGCCCCTCACCATTAATTATTTCCTATACTGCCCCTCATAATTATTTCCTATACTGCCCCTCATAATTATTTCCTATACTGCCCCTCATAACTAACTATTGGCCCCCGCCCACCACAACCTTTTTACTGCCCTTTTTAATTAAAAAATAAAAACCCTGTACTCACCACCGCGTCTTCTATCTTCTTGTAGGCCTAAGAAAGCCGGTTGGGTTCTTGTATGCCTAGTTTCTAACCTACACTGACAGCACACAACTGGATTTTAAGTCACTTTAAGTTTTGGAAAAAAAAAAAAAAATTAGACTGTGCCTAATTCAATGAAACCCCTAATACAGGAGTCCCCAAACTTTTTATGTAGGGGGCCGTTCACTGTCCCCCTCAGACCGTTGGAGGGCCGGACTTAAGTTTAAAAAGAAATAGCGGTACATGTGACCGCATCCGTAATACACTGGGCCCCCCTCAATGATTTATTTAATATACTGCACTCCTACTGAACTATTTTATATATATTGTCCCAATTAATTAATTAATATACTGGGACCTCTCTCCATTAATTATTGAATATGCCTTCCCCCAATTAATTACTAGACAGCCCCTCATAATTAATTATTTCTTACACCACCACCATAAATTATTTCCTATGCTGCCCTTCCACCATTAATTATGTCTTATGCTTCCCCCCATCATTAATTATTTCCTATGCTGCCCCTCATAATTAATTATTTCCTATGCTGCCCCTCATAATTATTTCCTATACTGCCCCTCCACCATTAATTATTTCCTATACTGCCCCTCAAATTAATTATTTCCTATACTGCCCCTCATAATTAATTATTCCTTATGCTGCCCCTCACCATTAATTATTTCCTATATTGCCCCTCATAATTATTCCCTATGTTGCCCCTCAAATTAATTATCTCTTATACTGCCCCTCATAATTAATTATTTCCTATACTGCCCCTCATAATTATTTCCTATACTTCCCCTCAAATTAATTATTTCCTATACTGCCCCTCAAATTAATTATTTCCTATACTTCCCCTCCACCATGAATTATTTCTTATGCTGCCCCTCACCATTAATTATTTCCTATACTGCCCCTCATAATTATTTCCTATACTGCCCCTCATAATTATTTCCTATACTGCCCCTCATAATTATTTCCTATACTGCCCCTCATAATTAATTATTCCCTATGCTGCCCCTCACCATTAATTATTTCCTATACTGCCCTCATAATTAATTATTTCCTATACTGCCCCCCCACCATTAATTATTCCCTATGCTGCCCTTCACCATTATTTATTTCCTATTCTGCCCCTCCACCATTAATTATTTCCTATACTTCCCCTCCACCATGAATTATTTCCTATACTGCCCCTCATAATTATTTCCTATACTGCCCCTCATAATTATTTCCTATACTGCCCCTCATAACTAACTATTGGCCCCCGCCCACCACAACCTTTTTACTGCCCTTTTTAATTAAAAAAATAAAAACCCTGTACTCACCACCGCGTCTTCTATCTTCTTGTAGGCCTAAGAAAGCCGGTTGGGTTCTTGTATGCCTAGTTTCTAACCTACACTGACAGCACACAACTGGATTTTAAGTCACTTTAAGTTTTGGAAAAAAAAATAAAAAATTAGACTGTGCCTAATTCAATCAAACCCCTAATACAGGAGTCCCCAAACTTTTTATGTAGGGGGCCGTTCACTGTCCCCCTCAGACCGTTGGAGGGCCGGACTTAAGTTTAAAAAGAAATAGTGGTACATGTGACCGCATCCGTAATACACTGGGCCCCCCTCAATTATTTATTTAATATACTGCACTCCTACTGAACTATTTTATATATATTGTCCCAATTAATTAATTAATATACTGGGACCTCTCTCCATTAATTATTGAATATGCCTTCCCCCAATTAATTACTAGACAGCCCCTCATAATTAATTATTTCTTACACCACCACCATTAATTATTTCCTATGCTGCCCTTCCACCATTAATTATGTCTTATGCTTCCCCCCATCATTAATTATTTCCTATGCTGCCCCTCATAATTAATTATTTCCTATGCTGCCCCTCATAATTATTTCCTATACTGCCCCTCCACCATTAATTATTTCCTATACTGCCCCTCAAATTAATTATTTCCTATACTGCCCCTCATAATTAATTATTCCTTATGCTGCCCCTCACCATTAATTATTTCCTATACTGCCCCTCAAATTAATTATTTCCTATACTGCCCCTCCACCATTAATTATTTCCTATACTTCCCCTCCACCATGAATTATTTCTTATGCTGCCCCTCACCATTAATTATTTCCTATACTGCCCCTCATAATTATTTCCTATACTGCCCCTCATAATTAATTATTCCCTATGCTGCCCCTCACCATTAATTATTTCCTATACTGCCCTCATAATTAATTATTTCCTATACTGCCCCCCACCATTAATTATTTCCTATACTGCCCCCCACCATTAATTATTTCCTATGCTGCCCCTCACCATTAATTATTTCCTATACTGCCCCTCAAATTAATTATTCCTTATACTGCCCCTCAAATTAATTATTTCCTATACTGCCCCTCCACTATTAATTATTTCCTTTACTGCCCCTCCACCATTAATTATTTCCTATGCTTCCCCTCCACCATGAATTATTTCTTATGCTGCCCCTCACCATTAATTATTTCCTATACTGCCCCTCATAATTATTTCCTATACTGCCCCTCATAATTATTTCCTATACTGCCCCTCATAATTAATTATTCCCTATGCTGCCCCTCACCACTAATTATTTCCTATACTGCCCTCATAATTAATTATTTCCTATACTGCCCCCCACCATTAATTATTTCCTATACTGCCCCCCACCATTAATTATTTCCTATGCTGCCCCTCACCATTAATTATTTCCTATACTGCCCCTCAAATAAATTATTCCTTATACTGCCCCTCAAATTAATTATTTCCTATACTGCCCCTCCACAATTAATTATTTCCTTTACTGTCCCTCCACCATTAATTATTTCCTATGCTGCTCCTCACCATTAATTATTTCCTATACTGCCCCCACCATTAATTATTCCCTATGCTACCCCTCACCATTATTTATTTCCTATACTGCCCCTCCACCATTAATTATTTCCTATACTGCCCCTCAAATTAATTATTTCCTATACTGCCCCTCCACCATTAATTATTTCCTATACTTCCCCTCCACCATTAATTATTTCTTATGCTGCCCCTCACCATTAATTATTTCCCATACTGCCCCTCATAATTATTTCCTATACTGCCCCTCATAATTATTTCCTATACTGCCCCTCATAATTATTTCCTATACTGCCCCTCATAATTAATTATTCCCTATGCTGCCCCTCACCATTATTTATTTCCTATACTGCTCCTCAAATTAATTATTTCCTATACTGCCCCTCCACCATTAATTATTTCCTATACTGCCCCTCAAATTAATTATTTCCTATACTGCCCCTCCACCATTAATTATTTCCTATACTTCCCCTCCACCATTAATTATTTCTTATGCTGCCCCTCACCATTAATTATTTCCTATACTGCCCCTCATAATTATTTCCTATACTGCCCCTCATAATTATTTCCTATACTGCCCCTCATAACTAACTATTGGCCCCCGCCCACCACAACCTTTTTACTGCCCTTTTTAATTAAAAAATAAAAACCCTGTACTCACCACCGCGTCTTCTATCTTCTTGTAGGCCTAAGAAAGCCGGTTGGGTTCTTGTATGCCTAGTTTCTAACCTACACTGACAGCACACAACTGGATTTTAAGTCACTTTAAGTTTTGGAAAAAAAAAAAAAAATCGTCAGACTGTGCCTAATTCAATCAAACCCCTAATACAGGAGTCCCCAAACTTTTTATGTAGGGGGCCGTTCACTGTCCCCCTCAGACCGTTGGAGGGCCGGACTTAAGTTTAAAAAGAAATAGCGGTACATGTGACCGCATCCGTAATACACTGGGCCCCCCTCAATGATTTATTTAATATACTGCACTCCTACTGAACTATTTTATATATATTGTCCCAATTAATTAATTAATATACTGGGACCTCTCTCCATTAATTATTGAATATGCCTTCCCCCAATTAATTACTAGACAGACCCTCATAATTAATTATTTCTTACACCACCACCATTAATTATTTCCTATGCTGCCCTTCCACCATTAATTATGTCTTATGCTTCCCCCCATCATTAATTATTTCCTATACTGTCCCTCCACCATTAATTATTTCCTATACTTCCCCTCAAATTAATTATTTCCTATATTGACCCTCAAATTAATTATTTCCTATACTGCCCCTCCACCATTAATTATTTCCTATACTGTCCCTCCACCATTAATTATTTCCTATACTGCCCCTCAAATTAATTATTTCCTATACTGTCCCTCCACCATTAATTATTTCCTATACTTCCCCTCAAATTAATTATTTCCTATATTGACCCTCAAATTAATTATTTCCTATACTGCCCCTCCACCATTAATTATTTCCTATACTGTCCCTCCACCATTAATTATTTCCTATACTGCCCCTCAAATTAATTATTTCCTATACTGCCCCTCCACCATTAATTATTTCCTATACTGCCCCTCCACCATTAATTATTTCCTATACTGACCCTCAAATTAATTATTTCCTATACTGCCCCTCCACCATTAATTATTTCCTATACTTCCCCTCCACCATTAATTATTTCTTATGCTGCCCCTCACCATTAATTATTTCCTATACTGACCCTCATAATTATTTCCTATACTGACCCTCATAATTATTTCCTATACTGCCCCTCATAACTAACTATTGGCCCCCGCCCACCACAACCTTTTTACTGCCCTTTTTGATTAAAAAATAAAAACCCTGTACTCACCACCGCGTCTTCTATCTTCTTGTAGGCCTAAGAAAGCCGGTTGGGTTCTTGTATGCCTAGTTTCTAACCTACACTGACAGCACACAACTGGATTTTAAGTCACTTTAAGTTTTGGAAAAAAAAATAAAAAATTAGACTGTGCCTAATTCAATCAAACCCCTAATACAGGAGTCCCCAAACTTTTTATGTAGGGGGCCGTTCACTGTCCCCCTCAGACCGTTGGAGGGCCGGACTTAAGTTTAAAAAGAAATAGCGGTACATGTGACCGCATCCGTAATACACTGGGCCCCCCTCAATTATTTATTTAATATACTGCACTCCTACTGAACTATTTTATATATATTGTCCCAATTAATTAATTAATATACTGGGACCTCTCTCCATTAATTATTGAATATGCCTTCCCCCAATTAATTACTAGACAGCCCCTCATAATTAATTATTTCTTACACCACCACCATTAATTATTTCCTATGCTGCCCTTCCACCATTAATTATGTCTTATGCTTCCCCCCATCATTAATTATTTCCTATGCTGCCCCTCATAATTAATTATTTCCTATGCTGCCCCTCATAATTATTTCCTATACTGCCCCTCCACCATTAATTATTTCCTATACTGCCCCTCAAATTAATTATTTCCTATACTGCCCCTCATAATTAATTATTCCTTATGCTGCCCCTCACCATTAATTATTTCCTATACTGCCCCTCAAATTAATTATTTCCTATACTGCCCCTCCACCATTAATTATTTCCTATACTTCCCCTCCACCATGAATTATTTCTTATGCTGCCCCTCACCATTAATTATTTCCCATACTGCCCCTCATAATTATTTCCTATACTGCCCCTCATAATTATTTCCTATACTGCCCCTCATAATTATTTCCTATACTGCCCCTCATAATTAATTATTCCCTATGCTGCCCCTCACCATTATTTATTTCCTATACTGCTCCTCAAATTAATTATTTCCTATACTGCCCCTCCACCATTAATTATTTCCTATGCTACCCCTCACCATTATTTATTTCCTATACTGCCCCTCCACCATTAATTATTTCCTATACTGCCCCTCAAATTAATTATTTCCTATACTGCCCCTCCACCATTAATTATTTCCTATACTTCCCCTCCACCATTAATTATTTCTTATGCTGCCCCTCACCATTAATTATTTCCTATACTGCCCCTCATAATTATTTCCTATACTGCCCCTCATAATTATTTCCTATACTGCCCCTCATAATTAATTATTCCCTATGCTGCCCCTCACCATTAATTATTTCCTATACTGCCCTCATAATTAATTATTTCCTATACTGCCCCCCACCATTAATTATTTTCTATACTGCCCCTCACCATTAATTATTTCCTATACTGCCCCTCAAATTAATTATTCCTTATACTGCCCCTCAAATTAATTATTTCCTATACTGCCCCCCACCATTAATTATTTTCTATACTGCCCCTCACCATTAATTATTTCCTATACTGCCCCTCAAATTAATTATTCCTTATACTGCCCCTCAAATTAATTATTTCCTATACTGTCCCTCCACCATTAATTATTTCCTATACTGCCCCTCATAATTATTTCCTATACTGCCCCTCATAATTAATTATTCCCTATGCTGCCCCTCACCATTATTTATTTCCTATACTGCTCCTCAAATTAATTATTTCCTATACTGCCCCTCCACCATTAATTATTTCCTATACTGCCCCTCAAATTAATTATTTCCTATACTGCCCCTCCACCATTAATTATTTCCTATACTTCCCCTCCACCATTAATTATTTCTTATGCTGCCCCTCACCATTAATTATTTCCTATACTGCCCCTCATAATTATTTCCTATACTGCCCCTCATAATTATTTCCTATACTGCCCCTCATAATTAATTATTCCCTATGCTGCCCCTCACCATTAATTATTTCCTATACTGCCCTCATAATTAATTATTTCCTATACTGCCCCCCACCATTAATTATTTTCTATACTGCCCCTCACCATTAATTATTTCCTATACTGCCCCTCAAATTAATTATTCCTTATACTGCCCCTCAAATTAATTATTTCCTATACTGTCCCTCCACCATTAATTATTTCCTATACTTCCCCTCAAATTAATTATTTCCTATATTGACCCTCAAATTAATTATTTCCTATACTGCCCCTCCACCATTAATTATTTCCTATACTGTCCCTCCACCATTAATTATTTCCTATACTGCCCCTCAAATTAATTATTTCCTATACTGTCCCTCCACCATTAATTATTTCCTATACTTCCCCTCAAATTAATTATTTCCTATATTGACCCTCAAATTAATTATTTCCTATACTGCCCCTCCACCATTAATTATTTCCTATACTGTCCCTCCACCATTAATTATTTCCTATACTGCCCCTCAAATTAATTATTTCCTATACTGCCCCTCCACCATTAATTATTTCCTATACTGCCCCTCCACCATTAATTATTTCCTATACTGACCCTCAAATTAATTATTTCCTATACTGCCCCTCCACCATTAATTATTTCCTATACTTCCCCTCCACCATTAATTATTTCTTATGCTGCCCCTCACCATTAATTATTTCCTATACTGACCCTCATAATTATTTCCTATACTGACCCTCATAATTATTTCCTATACTGCCCCTCATAACTAACTATTGGCCCCCGCCCACCACAACCTTTTTACTGCCCTTTTTGATTAAAAAATAAAAACCCTGTACTCACCACCGCGTCTTCTATCTTCTTGTAGGCCTAAGAAAGCCGGTTGGGTTCTTGTATGCCTAGTTTCTAACCTACACTGACAGCACACAACTGGATTTTAAGTCACTTTAAGTTTTGGAAAAAAAAATAAAAAATTAGACTGTGCCTAATTCAATCAAACCCCTAATACAGGAGTCCCCAAACTTTTTATGTAGGGGGCCGTTCACTGTCCCCCTCAGACCGTTGGAGGGCCGGACTTAAGTTTAAAAAGAAATAGCGGTACATGTGACCGCATCCGTAATACACTGGGCCCCCCTCAATTATTTATTTAATATACTGCACTCCTACTGAACTATTTTATATATATTGTCCCAATTAATTAATTAATATACTGGGACCTCTCTCCATTAATTATTGAATATGCCTTCCCCCAATTAATTACTAGACAGCCCCTCATAATTAATTATTTCTTACACCACCACCATTAATTATTTCCTATGCTGCCCTTCCACCATTAATTATGTCTTATGCTTCCCCCCATCATTAATTATTTCCTATGCTGCCCCTCATAATTAATTATTTCCTATGCTGCCCCTCATAATTATTTCCTATACTGCCCCTCCACCATTAATTATTTCCTATACTGCCCCTCAAATTAATTATTTCCTATACTGCCCCTCATAATTAATTATTCCTTATGCTGCCCCTCACCATTAATTATTTCCTATACCGCCCCTCAAATTAATTATTTCCTATACTGCCCCTCCACCATTAATTATTTCCTATACTTCCCCTCCACCATGAATTATTTCTTATGCTGCCCCTCACCATTAATTATTTCCTATACTGCCCCTCATAATTATTTCCTATACTGCCCCTCATAATTAATTATTCCCTATGCTGCCCCTCACCATTAATTATTTCCTATACTGCCCTCATATTTAATTATTTCCTATACTGCCCCCCACCATTAATTATTTCCTATACTGCCCCCCACCATTAATTATTTCCTATGCTGCCCCTCACCATTAATTATTTCCTATACTGCCCCTCAAATTAATTATTCCTTATACTGCCCCTCAAATTAATTATTTCCTATACTGCCCCTCCACTATTAATTATTTCCTTTACTGCCCCTCCACCATTAATTATTTCCTATGCTTCCCCTCCACCATGAATTATTTCTTATGCTGCCCCTCACCATTAATTATTTCCTATACTGCCCCTCATAATTATTTCCTATACTGCCCCTCATAATTATTTCCTATACTGCCCCTCATAATTAATTATTCCCTATGCTGCCCCTCACCATTAATTATTTCCTATACTGCCCTCATAATTAATTATTTCCTATACTGCCCCCCACCATTAATTATTTCCTATACTGCCCCTCACCATTAATTATTTCCTATACTGCCCCTCAAATTAATTATTCCTTATACTGCCCCTCAAATTAATTATTTCCTATACTGCCCCTCCACTATTAATTATTTCCTTTACTGCCCCTCCACCATTAATTATTTCCTATGCTGTTCCTCACCATTAATTATTTCCTATACTGCCCCTCATAATTATTTCCTAAACTGCCCCTCATAATTATTTCCTATACTGCCCCTCATAATTATTTCCTATACTGCCCCTCATAATTAATTATTCCCTATGCTGCCCCTCACCATTATTTATTTCCTATACTGCTCCTCAAATTAATTATTTCCTATACTGCCCCTCCACCATTAATTATTTCCTATACTGCCCCTCAAATTAATTATTTCCTATACTGCCCCTCAAATTAATTATCTCTTATACTGCCCCTCATAATTAATTATTTCCTATACTGCCCCTCATAATTATTTCCTATACTTCCCCTCAAATTAATTATTTCCTATACTGCCCCTCAGATTAATTATTTCCTATACTGCCCTCCACAATTAATTATTTCCTATACTTCCCCTCCACCCATTAATTATTTCCTATGCTGCCCCTCGCCATTAATTATTTCCTATGTTGCCCCTTACCATTAATTATTTCCTATGCTTCCCCTCACCATTAATTATTTCCTATACTGCCCCTCATAATTATTTCCTATACTGCCCCTCATAATTAATTATTCCCTATGCTGCCCCTCACCATTAATTATTTCCTACACTGCCCCTCCACCATTAATTATTTCCTATACTGCCCCTCAAATTAATTATTTCCTATACTGCCCCTCAAATTAATTATTTCCTATACTGCCCCTCCACCATTAATTATTTCCTATACTGCCCCTCAAATTAATTATTTCCTATACTGCCCCTCCACCATTAATTATTTCCTATACTTCCCCTCCACCATGAATTATTTCTTATGCTGCCCCTCACCATTAATTATTTCCTATACTGCCCTCATAATTAATTATTTCCTATACTGCCCCCCACCATTAATTATTTCCTATGCTGCCCCTCACCATTAATTATTTCCTATACTGCCCCTCAAATTAATTATTCCTTATACTGCCCCTCAAATTAATTATTTCCTATACTGCCCCTCCACAATTAATTATTTCCTTTACTGTCCCTCCACCATTAATTATTTCCTATGCTGCTCCTCACCATTAATTATTTCCTATACTGCCCCCACCATTAATTATTCCCTATGCTACCCCTCACCATTATTTATTTCCTATACTGCCCCTCCACCATTAATTATTTCCTATACTGCCCCTCAAATTAATTATTTCCTATACTGCCCCTCCACCATTAATTATTTCCTATACTTCCCCTCCACCATTAATTATTTCTTATGCTGCCCCTCACCATTAATTATTTCCCATACTGCCCCTCATAATTATTTCCTATACTGCCCCTCATAATTATTTCCTATACTGCCCCTCATAATTATTTCCTATACTGCCCCTCATAATTAATTATTCCCTATGCTGCCCCTCACCATTATTTATTTCCTATACTGCTCCTCAAATTAATTATTTCCTATACTGCCCCTCCACCATTAATTATTTCCTATACTGCCCCTCAAATTAATTATTTCCTATACTGCCCCTCCACCATTAATTATTTCCTATACTTCCCCTCCACCATTAATTATTTCTTATGCTGCCCCTCACCATTAATTATTTCCTATACTGCCCCTCATAATTATTTCCTATACTGCCCCTCATAATTATTTCCTATGCTGCCCCTCATAACTAACTATTGGCCCCCGCCCACCACAACCTTTTTACTGCCCTTTTTAATTAAAAAATAAAAACCCTGTACTCACCACCGCGTCTTCTATCTTCTTGTAGGCCTAAGAAAGCCGGTTGGGTTCTTGTATGCCTAGTTTCTAACCTACACTGACAGCACACAACTGGATTTTAAGTCACTTTAAGTTTTGGAAAAAAAAAAAAAAATCGTCAGACTGTGCCTAATTCAATCAAACCCCTAATACAGGAGTCCCCAAACTTTTTATGTAGGGGGCCGTTCACTGTCCCCCTCAGACCGTTGGAGGGCCGGACTTAAGTTTAAAAAGAAATAGCGGTACATGTGACCGCATCCGTAATACACTGGGCCCCCCTCAATTATTTATTTAATATACTGCACTCCTACTGAACTATTTTATATATATTGTCCCAATTAATTAATTAATATACTGGGACCTCTCTCCATTAATTATTGAATATGCCTTCCCCCAATTAATTACTAGACAGCCCCTCATAATTAATTATTTCTTACACCACCACCATTAATTATTTCCTATGCTGCCCTTCCACCATTAATTATGTCTTATGCTTCCCCCCATCATTAATTATTTCCTATGCTGCCCCTCATAATTAATTATTTCCTATGCTGCCCCTCATAATTATTTCCTATACTGCCCCTCCACCATTAATTATTTCCTATACTGCCCCTCAAATTAATTATTTCCTATACTGCCCCTCATAATTAATTATTCCTTATGCTGCCCCTCACCATTAATTATTTCCTATATTGCCCCTCATAATTATTCCCTATGTTGCCCCTCAAATTAATTATCTCTTATACTGCCCCTCATAATTATTCCCTATGTTGCCCCTCAAATTAATTATCTCTTATACTGCCCCACATAATTAATTATTTCCTATACTGCCCCTCATAATTATTTCCTATACTTCCCCTCAAATTAATTATTTCCTATACTGCCCCTCAAATTAATTATTTCCTATACTGCCCCTCCACCATTAATTATTTCCTATACTGCCCCTCATAATTATTTCCTATACTGCCCCTCATAATTATTTCCTATACTGCCCCTCATAACTAACTATTGGCCCCCGCCCACCACAACCTTTTTACTGCCCTTTTTAATTAAAAAAATAAAAACCCTGTACTCACCACCGCGTCTTCTATCTTCTTGTAGGCCTAAGAAAGCCGGTTGGGTTCTTGTATGCCTAGTTTCTAACCTACACTGACAGCACACAACTGGATTTTAAGTCACTTTAAGTTTTGGAAAAAAAAAAAAAAAATTAGACTGTGCCTAATTCAATCAAACCCCTAATACAGGAGTCCCCAAACTTTTTATGTAGGGGGCCGTTCACTGTCCCCCTCAGACCGTTGGAGGGCCGGACTTAAGTTTAAAAAGAAATAGCGGTACATGTGACCGCATCCGTAATACACTGGGCCCCCCTCAATTATTTATTTAATATACTGCACTCCTACTGAACTATTTTATATATATTGTCCCAATTAATTAATTAATATACTGGGACCTCTCTCCATTAATTATTGAATATGCCTTCCCCCAATTAATTACTAGACAGCCCCTCATAATTAATTATTTCTTACACCACCACCATTAATTATTTCCTATGCTGCCCCTCATAATTAATTATTTCCTATGCTGCCCCTCATAATTATTTCCTATACTGCCCCTCACCATTAATTATTTCCTATACTGCCCCTCCACCATTAATTATTTCCTATACTGCCCCTCATAATTATTTCCTATACTGCCCCTCATAATTAATTATTCCCTATGCTGCCCCAAACCATTAATTATTTCATATACTGCCCCTCCACCATTATTATTTCATATACTGCCCCTCCACCATTAATTATTTCCTATGCTGCTCCTCACCATTAATTATTTCCTATACTGCCCCTCCACCATTAATTATTTCCTATACTGCCCCTCTTAATTATTTCCTATACTGCCCCTCATAATTAATTATTCCCTATGCTGCCCCAAACCATTAATTATTTCATATACTGCCCCTCCACCATTATTATTTCATATACTGCCCCTCCACCATTAATTATTTCCTATACTGCCCCCACCATTAATTATTCCCTATGCTACCCCTCACCATTATTTATTTCCTATACTGCCCCTCAAATTAATTATTTCCTATACTGCCCCTCCACCATTAATTATTTCCTATGCTGCCCCTCAAATTAATTATTTCCTATACTGCCCCTCATAATTAATTATTCCTTATGCTGCCCCTCACCATTAATTATTTCCTATATTGCCCCTCATAATTATTCCCTATGTTGCCCCTCAAATTAATTATCTCTTATACTGCCCCTCATAATTATTCCCTATGTTGCCCCTCAAATTAATTATCTCTTATACTGCCCCTCATAATTAATTATTTCCTATACTGCCCCTCATAATTATTTCCTATACTTCCCCTCAAATTAATTATTTCCTATATTGCCCCTCAAATTAATTATTTCCTATACTTTCCCTCCACCATTAATTATTTCTTATGCTGCCCCTCACCATTAATTATTTCCCATACTGCCCCTCATAATTATTTCCTATACTGCCCCTCATAATTATTTCCTATACTGCCCCTCATAATTAATTATTCCCTATGCTGCCCCTCACCATTATTTATTTCCTATACTGCTCCTCAAATTAATTATTTCCTATACTGCCCCTCCACCATTAATTATTTCCTATACTGCCCCTCAAATTAATTATTTCCTATACTGCCCCTCCACCATTAATTATTTCCTATACTTCCCCTCCACCATTAATTATTTCTTATGCTGCCCCTCACCATTAATTATTTCCTATACTGCCCCTCATAATTATTTCCTATACTGCCCCTCATAATTATTTCCTATACTGCCCCTCATAACTAACTATTGGCCCCCGCCCACCACAACCTTTTTACTGCCCTTTTTAATTAAAAAATAAAAACCCTGTACTCACCACCGCGTCTTCTATCTTCTTGTAGGCCTAAGAAAGCCGGTTGGGTTCTTGTATGCCTAGTTTCTAACCTACACTGACAGCACACAACTGGATTTTAAGTCACTTTAAGTTTTGGAAAAAAAAAAAAAAATCGTCAGACTGTGCCTAATTCAATCAAACCCTTAATACAGGAGTCCCCAAACTTTTTATGTAGGGGGCCGTTCACTGTCCCCCTCAGACCGTTGGAGGGCCGGACTTAAGTTTAAAAAGAAATAGCGGTACATGTGACCGCATCCGTAATACACTGGGCCCCCCTCAATTATTTATTTAATATACTGCACTCCTACTGAACTATTTTATATATATTGTCCCAATTAATTAATTAATATACTGGGACCTCTCTCCATTAATTATTGAATATGCCTTCCCCCAATTAATTACTAGACAGCCCCTCATAATTAATTATTTCTTACACCACCACCATTAATTATTTCCTATGCTGCCCCTCATAATTAATTATTTCCTATGCTGCCCCTCATAATTATTTCCTATACTGCCCCTCCACCATTAATTATTTCCTATACTGCCCCTCATAATTATTTCCTATACTGCCCCTCATAATTATTTCCTATACTGCCCCTCATAATTAATTATTCCCTATGCTGCCCCTCACCATTAATTATTTCCTATACTGCCCCTCCACCATTAATTATTTCCTATACTGCCCCTCTTAATTATTTCCTATACTGCCCCTCATAATTAATTATTCCCTATGCTGCCCCAAACCATTAATTATTTCATATACTGCCCCTCCACCATTATTATTTCATATACTGCCCCTCCACCATTAATTATTTCCTATGCTGCTCCTCACCATTAATTATTTCCTATACTGCCCCTCCACCATTAATTATTTCCTATACTGCCCCTCTTAATTATTTCCTATACTGCCCCTCATAATTAATTATTCCCTATGCTGCCCCAAACCATTAATTATTTCATATACTGCCCCTCCACCATTATTATTTCATATACTGCCCCTCCACCATTAATTATTTCCTATACTGCCCCCACCATTAATTATTCCCTATGCTACCCCTCACCATTATTTATTTCCTATACTGCCCCTCAAATTAATTATTTCCTATACTGCCCCTCCACCATTAATTATTTCCTATGCTGCCCCTCAAATTAATTATTTCCTATACTGCCCCTCATAATTAATTATTCCTTATGCTGCCCCTCACCATTAATTATTTCCTATATTGCCCCTCATAATTATTCCCTATGTTGCCCCTCAAATTAATTATCTCTTATACTGCCCCTCATAATTATTCCCTATGTTGCCCCTCAAATTAATTATCTCTTATACTGCCCCTCATAATTAATTATTTCCTATACTGCCCCTCATAATTATTTCCTATACTTCCCCTCAAATTAATTATTTCCTATATTGCCCCTCAAATTAATTATTTCCTATACTGCCCCTCCACCATTAATTATTTCCTATACTGTCCCTCCACCATTAATTATTTCCTATACTGCCCCTCAAATTAATTATTTCCTATACTGCCCCTCCACCATTAATTATTTCCTATACTGCCCCTCCACCATTAATTATTTCCTATACTGCCCCTCAAATTAATTATTTCCTATACTGCCCCTCCACCATTAATTATTTCCTATACTTCCCCTCCACCATTAATTATTTCTTATGCTGCCCCTCACCATTAATTATTTCCTATACTGCCCCTCATAATTATTTCCTATACTGACCCTCATAATTATTTCCTATACTGCCCCTCATAACTAACTATTGGCCCCCGCCCACCACAACCTTTTTACTGCCCTTTTTGATTAAAAAATAAAAACCCTGTACTCACCACCGCGTCTTCTATCTTCTTGTAGGCCTAAGAAAGCCGGTTGGGTTCTTGTATGCCTAGTTTCTAACCTACACTGACAGCACACAACTGGATTTTAAGTCACTTTAAGTTTTGGAAAAAAAAATAAAAAATTAGACTGTGCCTAATTCAATCAAACCCCTAATACAGGAGTCCCCAAACTTTTTATGTAGGGGGCCGTTCACTGTCCCCCTCAGACCGTTGGAGGGCCGGACTTAAGTTTAAAAAGAAATAGCGGTACATGTGACCGCATCCGTAATACACTGGGCCCCCCTCAATTATTTATTTAATATACTGCACTCCTACTGAACTATTTTATATATATTGTCCCAATTAATTAATTAATATACTGGGACCTCTCTCCATTAATTATTGAATATGCCTTCCCCCAATTAATTACTAGACAGCCCCTCATAATTAATTATTTCTTACACCACCACCATTAATTATTTCCTATGCTGCCCTTCCACCATTAATTATGTCTTATGCTTCCCCCCATCATTAATTATTTCCTCTGCTGCCCCTCATAATTAATTATTTCCTATGCTGCCCCTCATAATTATTTCCTATACTGCCCCTCCACCATTAATTATTTCCTATACTGCCCCTCAAATTAATTATTTCCTATACTGCCCCTCATAATTAATTATTCCTTATGCTGCCCCTCACCATTAATTATTTCCTATACTGCCCCTCAAATTAATTATTTCCTATACTGCCCCTCCACCATTAATTATTTCCTATACTTCCCCTCCACCATGAATTATTTCTTATGCTGCCCCTCACCATTAATTATTTCCTATACTGCCCCTCATAATTATTTCCTATACTGCCCCTCATAATTAATTATTCCCTATGCTGCCCCTCACCATTAATTATTTCCTATACTGCCCTCATAATTAATTATTTCCTATACTGCCCCCCACCATTAATTATTTCCTATACTGCCCCCCACCATTAATTATTTCCTATGCTGCCCCTCACCATTAATTATTTCCTATACTGCCCCTCAAATTAATTATTCCTTATACTGCCCCTCAAATTAATTATTTCCTATACTGCCCCTCCACTATTAATTATTTCCTTTACTGCCCCTCCACCATTAATTATTTCCTATGCTTCCCCTCCACCATGAATTATTTCTTATGCTGCCCCTCACCATTAATTATTTCCTATACTGCCCCTCATAATTATTTCCTATACTGCCCCTCATAATTATTTCCTATACTGCCCCTCATAATTAATTATTCCCTATGCTGCCCCTCACCATTAATTATTTCCTATACTGCCCTCATAATTAATTATTTCCTATACTGCCCCCCACCATTAATTATTTTCTATACTGCCCCTCACCATTAATTATTTCCTATACTGCCCCTCAAATTAATTATTCCTTATACTGCCCCTCAAATTAATTATTTCCTATACTGCCCCTCCACTATTAATTATTTCCTTTACTGCCCCTCCACCATTAATTATTTACTATGCTGTTCCTCACCATTAATTATTTCCTATACTGCCCCTCATAATTATTTCCTAAACTGCCCCTCATAATTATTTCCTATACTGCCCCTCATAATTATTTCCTATACTGCCCCTCATAATTAATTATTCCCTATGCTGCCCCTCACCATTATTTATTTCCTATACTGCTCCTCAAATTAATTATTTCCTATACTGCCCCTCCACCATTAATTATTTCCTATACTGCCCCTCAAATTAATTATTTCCTATACTGCCCCTCAAATTAATTATCTCTTATACTGCCCCTCATAATTAATTATTTCCTATACTGCCCCTCATAATTATTTCCTATACTTCCCCTCAAATTAATTATTTCCTATACTGCCCGTCAGATTAATTATTTCCTATACTGCCCCTCCACTATTAATTATTTCCTTTACTGCCCCTCCACCATTAATTATTTCCTATGCTGCTCCTCACCATTAATTATTTCCTATACTGCCCCCACCATTAATTATTCCCTATGCTACCCCTCACCATTATTTATTTCCTATACTGCCCCTCAAATTAATTATTTCCTATACTGCCCCTCCACCATTAATTATTTCCTATACTGCCCCTCAAATTAATTATTTCCTATACTGCCCCTCCACCATTAATTATTTCCTATACTTTCCCTCCACCATTAATTATTTCTTATGCTGCCCCTCACCATTAATTATTTCCTATATTGCCCCTCATAATTATTTCCTATACTGCCCCTCATAATTATTTCCTATACTGCCCCTCATAATTATTTCCTATACTGCCCCTCATAATTAATTATTCCCTATGCTGCCCCTCACCATTATTTATTTCCTATACTGCTCCTCAAATTAATTATTTCCTATACTGCCCCTCCACCATTAATTATTTCCTATACTGCCCCTCAAATTAATTATTTCCTATACTGCCCCTCCACCATTAATTATTTCCTATACTTCCCCTCCACCATTAATTATTTCTTATGCTGCCCCTCACCATTAATTATTTCCTATACTGCCCCTCATAATTATTTCCTATACTGCCCCTCATAACTAACTATTGGCCCCCGCCCACCACAACCTTTTTACTGCCCTTTTTAATTAAAAAAATAAAAACCCTGTACTTACCACCGCGTCTTCTATCTTCTTGTAGGCCTAAGAAAGCCGGTTGGGTTCTTGTATGCCTAGTTTCTAACCTACACTGACAGCACACAACTGGATTTTAAGTCACTTTAAGTTTTGGAAAAAAAAAATAAAAATTAGACTGTGCCTAATTCAATCAAACCCCTAATACAGGAGTCCCCAAACTTTTTATGTAGGGGGCCGTTCACTGTCCCCCTCAGACCGTTGGAGCGCCGGACTTAAGTTTAAAAAGAAATAGTGGTACATGTGACCGCATCCGTAATACACTGGGCCCCCCTCAATTATTTATTTAATATACTGCACTCCTACTGAACTATTTTATATATATTGTCCCAATTAATTAATTAATATACTGGGACCTCTCTCCATTAATTATTGAATATGCCTTCCCCCAATTAATTACTAGACAGCCCCTCATAATTAATTATTTCTTACACCACCACCATTAATTATTTCCTATGCTGCCCTTCCACCATTAATTATGTCTTATGCTTCCCCCCATCATTAATTATTTCCTATGCTGCCCCTCATAATTAATTATTTCCTATGCTGCCCCTCATAATTATTTCCTATACTGCCCCTCCACCATTAATTATTTCCTATACTGCCCCTCAAATTAATTATTTCCTATACTGCCCCTCATAATTAATTATTCCTTATGCTGCCCCTCACCATTAATTATTTCCTATACTGCCCCTCAAATTAATTATTTCCTATACTGCCCCTCCACCATTAATTATTTCCTATACTTCCCCTCCACCATGAATTATTTCTTATGCTGCCCCTCACCATTAATTATTTCCTATACTGCCCCTCATAATTATTTCCTATACTGCCCCTCATAATTAATTATTCCCTATGCTGCCCCTCACCATTAATTATTTCCTATACTGCCCTCATAATTAATTATTTCCTATACTGCCCCCCACCATTAATTATTTCCTATACTGCCCCCCACCATTAATTATTTCCTATGCTGCCCCTCACCATTAATTATTTCCTATACTGCCCCTCAAATTAATTATTCCTTATACTGCCCCTCAAATTAATTATTTCCTATACTGCCCCTCCACTATTAATTATTTCCTTTACTGCCCCTCCACCATGAATTATTTCCTATGCTTCCCCTCCACCATGAATTATTTCTTATGCTGCCCCTCACCATTAATTATTTCCTATACTGCCCCTCATAATTATTTCCTATACTGCCCCTCATAATTATTTCCTATACTGCCCCTCATAATTAATTATTCCCTATGCTGCCCCTCACCACTAATTATTTCCTATACTGCCCTCATAATTAATTATTTCCTATACTGCCCCCCACCATTAATTATTTCCTATACTGCCCCTCACCATTAATTATTTCCTATACTGCCCCTCAAATTAATTATTCCTTATACTGCCCCTCAAATTAATTATTTCCTATACTGCCCCTCCACTATTAATTATTTCCTTTACTGCCCCTCCACCATTAATTATTTCCTATGCTGTTCCTCACCATTAATTATTTCCTATACTGCCCCTCATAATTATTTCCTAAACTGCCCCTCATAATTATTTCCTATACTGCCCCTCATAATTATTTCCTATACTGCCCCTCAAATTAATTATTTCCTATACTGCCCCTCAAATTAATTATCTCTTATACTGCCCCTCATAATTAATTATTTCCTATACTGCCCCTCATAATTATTTCCTATACTTCCCCTCAAATTAATTATTTCCTATACTGCCCCTCAGATTAATTATTTCCTATACTGCCCTCCACAATTAATTATTTCCTATACTTCCCCTCCACCCATTAATTATTTCCTATGCTGCCCCTCGCCATTAATTATTTCCTATGCTGCCCCTTACCATTAATTATTTCCTATGCTTCCCCTCACCATTCATTATTTCCTATACTGCCCCTCATAATTATTTCCTATACTGCCCCTCATAATTATTTCCTATACTGCCCCTCATAATTAATTATTCCCTATGCTGCCCCTCAAATTAATTATTTCCTATACTGCCCCTCCACCATTAATTATTTCCTATACTGCCCCTCAAATTAATTATTTCCTATACTGCCCCTCCACCATTAATTATTTCCTATACTTCCCCTCCACCATGAATTATTTCTTATGCTGCCCCTCACCATTAATTATTTCCTATACTGCCCCTCATAATTATTTCCTATACTGCCCCTCATAATTATTCCCTATGCTGCCCCTCACCATTAATTATTTCCTATACTGCCCTCATAATTAATTATTTCCTATACTGCCCCCCACCATTAATTATTTCCTATACTGCCCCCCACCATTAATTATTTCCTATGCTGCCCCTCACCATTAATTATTTCCTATACTGCCCCTCAAATTAATTATTCCTTATACTGCCCCTCAAATTAATTATTTCCTATACTGCCCCTCCACTATTAATTATTTCCTTTACTGCCCCTCCACCATTAATTATTTCATATACTGCCCCTCCACCATTAATTATTTCCTATGCTGCTCCTCACCATTAATTATTTCCTATACTGCCCCCACCATTAATTATTCCCTATGCTACCCCTCACCATTATTTATTTCCTATACTGCCCCTCAAATTAATTATTTCCTATACTGCCCCTCCACCATTAATTATTTCCTATACTGCCCCTCAAATTAATTATTTCCTATACTGCCCCTCATAATTAATTATTCCTTATGCTGCCCCTCACCATTAATTATTTCCTATATTGCCCCTCATAATTATTCCCTATGTTGCCCCTCAAATTAATTATCTCTTATACTGCCCCTCATAATTATTCCCTATGTTGCCCCTCAAATTAATTATCTCTTATACTGCCCCTCATAATTAATTATTTCCTATACTGCCCCTCATAATTATTTCCTATACTTCCCCTCAAATTAATTATTTCCTATATTGCCCCTCAAATTAATTATTTCCTATACTGCCCCTCCACCATTAATTATTTCCTATACTGTCCCTCCACCATTAATTATTTCCTATACTTCCCCTCAAATTAATTATTTCCTATATTGACCCTCAAATTAATTATTTCCTATACTGCCCCTCCACCATTAATTATTTCCTATACTGTCCCTCCACCATTAATTATTTCCTATACTGCCCCTCAAATTAATTATTTCCTATACTGCCCCTCCACCATTAATTATTTCCTATACTGCCCCTCCACCATTAATTATTTCCTATACTGACCCTCAAATTAATTATTTCCTATACTGCCCCTCCACCATTAATTATTTCCTATACTTCCCCTCCACCATTAATTATTTCTTATGCTGCCCCTCACCATTAATTCTTTCCTATACTGACCCTCATAATTATTTCCTATACTGACCCTCATAATTATTTCCTATACTGCCCCTCATAACTAACTATTGGCCCCCGCCCACCACAACCTTTTTACTGCCCTTTTTGATTAAAAAATAAAAACCCTGTACTCACCACCGCGTCTTCTATCTTCTTGTAGGCCTAAGAAAGCCGGTTGGGTTCTTGTATGCCTAGTTTCTAACCTACACTGACAGCACACAACTGGATTTTAAGTCACTTTAAGTTTTGGAAAAAAAAATAAAAAATTAGACTGTGCCTAATTCAATCAAACCCCTAATACAGGAGTCCCCAAACTTTTTATGTAGGGGGCCGTTCACTGTCCCCCTCAGACCGTTGGAGGGCCGGACTTAAGTTTAAAAAGAAATAGCGGTACATGTGACCGCATCCGTAATACACTGGGCCCCCCTCAATTATTTATTTAATATACTGCACTCCTACTGAACTATTTTATATATATTGTCCCAATTAATTAATTAATATACTGGGACCTCTCTCCATTAATTATTGAATATGCCTTCCCCCAATTAATTACTAGACAGCCCCTCATAATTAATTATTTCTTACACCACCACCATTAATTATTTCCTATGCTGCCCTTCCACCATTAATTATGTCTTATGCTTCCCCCCATCATTAATTATTTCCTATGCTGCCCCTCATAATTAATTATTTCCTATGCTGCCCCTCATAATTATTTCCTATACTGCCCCTCCACCATTAATTATTTCCTATACTGCCCCTCAAATTAATTATTTCCTATACTGCCCCTCATAATTAATTATTCCTTATGCTGCCCCTCACCATTAATTATTTCCTATACTGCCCCTCAAATTAATTATTTCCTATACTGCCCCTCCACCATTAATTATTTCCTATACTTCCCCTCCACCATGAATTATTTCTTATGCTGCCCCTCACCATTAATTATTTCCCATACTGCCCCTCATAATTATTTCCTATACTGCCCCTCATAATTAATTATTCCCTATGCTGCCCCTCACCATTAATTATTTCCTATACTGCCCTCATATTTAATTATTTCCTATACTGCCCCCCACCATTAATTATTTCCTATACTGCCCCCCACCATTAATTATTTCCTATGCTGCCCCTCACCATTAATTATTTCCTATACTGCCCCTCAAATTAATTATTCCTTATACTGCCCCTCAAATTAATTATTTCCTATACTGCCCCTCCACTATTAATTATTTCCTTTACTGCCCCTCCACCATTAATTATTTCCTATGCTTCCCCTCCACCATGAATTATTTCTTATGCTGCCCCTCACCATTAATTATTTCCTATACTGCCCCTCATAATTATTTCCTATACTGCCCCTCATAATTATTTCCTATACTGCCCCTCATAATTAATTATTCCCTATGCTGCCCCTCACCATTAATTATTTCCTATACTGCCCTCATAATTAATTATTTCCTATACTGCCCCCCACCATTAATTATTTCCTATACTGCCCCTCACCATTAATTATTTCCTATACTGCCCCTCAAATTAATTATTCCTTATACTGCCCCTCAAATTAATTATTTCCTATACTGCCCCTCCACTATTAATTATTTCCTTTACTGCCCCTCCACCATTAATTATTTCCTATGCTGTTCCTCACCATTAATTATTTCCTATACTGCCCCTCATAATTATTTCCTAAACTGCCCCTCATAATTATTTCCTATACTGCCCCTCATAATTAATTATTCCCTATGCTGCCCCTCACCATTATTTATTTCCTATACTGCTCCTCAAATTAATTATTTCCTATACTGCCCCTCCACCATTAATTATTTCCTATACTGCCCCTCAAATTAATTATTTCCTATACTGCCCCTCAAATTAATTATCTCTTATACTGCCCCTCATAATTAATTATTTCCTATACTGCCCCTCATAATTATTTCCTATACTTCCCCTCAAATTAATTATTTCCTATACTGCCCCTCAGATTAATTATTTCCTATACTGCCCTCCACAATTAATTATTTCCTATACTTCCCCTCCACCCATTAATTATTTCCTATGCTGCCCCTCGCCATTAATTATTTCCTATGTTGCCCCTTACCATTAATTATTTCCTATGCTTCCCCTCACCATTAATTATTTCCTATACTGCCCCTCATAATTATTTCCTATACTGCCCCTCATAATTAATTATTCCCTATGCTGCCCCTCACCATTAATTATTTCCTACACTGCCCCTCCACCATTAATTATTTCCTATACTGCCCCTCAAATTAATTATTTCCTATACTGCCCCTCAAATTAATTATTTCCTATACTGCCCCTCCACCATTAATTATTTCCTATACTGCCCCTCAAATTAATTATTTCCTATACTGCCCCTCCACCATTAATTATTTCCTATACTTCCCCTCCACCATGAATTATTTCTTATGCTGCCCCTCACCATTAATTATTTCCTATACTGCCCTCATAATTAATTATTTCCTATACTGCCCCCCACCATTAATTATTTCCTATGCTGCCCCTTACCATTAATTATTTCCTATGCTTCCCCTCACCATTAATTATTTCCTATACTGCCCCTCATAATTATTTCCTATACTGCCCCTCATAATTAATTATTCCCTATGCTGCCCCTCACCATTAATTATTTCCTACACTGCCCCTCCACCATTAATTATTTCCTATACTGCCCCTCAAATTAATTATTTCCTATACTGCCCCTCAAATTAATTATTTCCTATACTGCCCCTCCACCATTAATTATTTCCTATACTGCCCCTCAAATTAATTATTTCCTATACTGCCCCTCCACCATTAATTATTTCCTATACTTCCCCTCCACCATGAATTATTTCTTATGCTGCCCCTCACCATTAATTATTTCCTATACTGCCCTCATAATTAATTATTTCCTATACTGCCCCCCACCATTAATTATTTCCTATGCTGCCCCTCACCATTAATTATTTCCTATACTGCCCCTCAAATTAATTATTCCTTATACTGCCCCTCAAATTAATTATTTCCTATACTGCCCCTCCACAATTAATTATTTCCTTTACTGCCCCTCCACCATTAATTATTTCCTATGCTGCTCCTCACCATTAATTATTTCCTATACTGCCCCCACCATTAATTATTCCCTATGCTACCCCTCACCATTATTTATTTCCTATACTGCCCCTCCACCATTAATTATTTCCTATACTGCCCCTCAAATTAATTATTTCCTATACTGCCCCTCCACCATTAATTATTTCCTATACTTCCCCTCCACCATTAATTATTTCTTATGCTGCCCCTCACCATTAATTATTTCCCATACTGCCCCTCATAATTATTTCCTATACTGCCCCTCATAATTATTTCCTATACTGCCCCTCATAATTATTTCCTATACTGCCCCTCATAATTAATTATTCCCTATGCTGCCCCTCACCATTATTTATTTCCTATATTGCTCCTCAAATTAATTATTTCCTATACTGCCCCTCCACCATTAATTATTTCCTATACTGCCCCTCAAATTAATTATTTCCTATACTGCCCCTCCACCATTAATTATTTCCTATACTTCCCCTCCACCATTAATTATTTCTTATGCTGCCCCTCACCATTAATTATTTCCTATACTGCCCCTCATAATTATTTCCTATACTGCCCCTCATAATTATTTCCTATGCTGCCCCTCATAACTAACTATTGGCCCCCGCCCACCACAACCTTTTTACTGCCCTTTTTAATTAAAAAATAAAAACCCTGTACTCACCACCGCGTCTTCTATCTTCTTGTAGGCCTAAGAAAGCCGGTTGGGTTCTTGTATGCCTAGTTTCTAACCTACACTGACAGCACACAACTGGATTTTAAGTCACTTTAAGTTTTGGAAAAAAAAAAAAAAATCGTCAGACTGTGCCTAATTCAATCAAACCCCTAATACAGGAGTCCCCAAACTTTTTATGTAGGGGGCCGTTCACTGTCCCCCTCAGACCGTTGGAGGGCCGGACTTAAGTTTAAAAAGAAATAGCGGTACATGTGACCGCATCCGTAATACACTGGGCCCCCCTCAATTATTTATTTAATATACTGCACTCCTACTGAACTATTTTATATATATTGTCCCAATTAATTAATTAATATACTGGGACCTCTCTCCATTAATTATTGAATATGCCTTCCCCCAATTAATTACTAGACAGCCCCTCATAATTAATTATTTCTTACACCACCACCATTAATTATTTCCTATGCTGCCCTTCCACCATTAATTATGTCTTATGCTTCCCCCCATCATTAATTATTTCCTATGCTGCCCCTCATAATTAATTATTTCCTATGCTGCCCCTCATAATTATTTCCTATACTGCCCCTCCACCATTAATTATTTCCTATACTGCCCCTCAAATTAATTATTTCCTATACTGCCCCTCATAATTAATTATTCCTTATGCTGCCCCTCACCATTAATTATTTCCTATATTGCCCCTCATAATTATTCCCTATGTTGCCCCTCAAATTAATTATCTCTTATACTGCCCCTCATAATTATTCCCTATGTTGCCCCTCAAATTAATTATCTCTTATACTGCCCCACATAATTAATTATTTCCTATACTGCCCCTCATAATTATTTCCTATACTTCCCCTCAAATTAATTATTTCCTATACTGCCCCTCAAATTAATTATTTCCTATACTGCCCCTCCACCATTAATTATTTCCTATACTGCCCCTCATAATTATTTCCTATACTGCCCCTCATAATTATTTCCTATACTGCCCCTCATAACTAACTATTGGCCCCCGCCCACCACAACCTTTTTACTGCCCTTTTTAATTAAAAAAATAAAAACCCTGTACTCACCACCGCGTCTTCTATCTTCTTGTAGGCCTAAGAAAGCCGGTTGGGTTCTTGTATGCCTAGTTTCTAACCTACACTGACAGCACACAACTGGATTTTAAGTCACTTTAAGTTTTGGAAAAAAAAAAAAAAAATTAGACTGTGCCTAATTCAATCAAACCCCTAATACAGGAGTCCCCAAACTTTTTATGTAGGGGGCCGTTCACTGTCCCCCTCAGACCGTTGGAGGGCCGGACTTAAGTTTAAAAAGAAATAGCGGTACATGTGACCGCATCCGTAATACACTGGGCCCCCCTCAATTATTTATTTAATATACTGCACTCCTACTGAACTATTTTATATATATTGTCCCAATTAATTAATTAATATACTGGGACCTCTCTCCATTAATTATTGAATATGCCTTCCCCCAATTAATTACTAGACAGCCCCTCATAATTAATTATTTCTTACACCACCACCATTAATTATTTCCTATGCTGCCCCTCATAATTAATTATTTCCTATGCTGCCCCTCATAATTATTTCCTATACTGCCCCTCACCATTAATTATTTCCTATACTGCCCCTCCACCATTAATTATTTCCTATACTGCCCCTCATAATTATTTCCTATACTGCCCCTCATAATTAATTATTCCCTATGCTGCCCCAAACCATTAATTATTTCATATACTGCCCCTCCACCATTATTATTTCATATACTGCCCCTCCACCATTAATTATTTCCTATGCTGCTCCTCACCATTAATTATTTCCTATACTGCCCCTCCACCATTAATTATTTCCTATACTGCCCCTCTTAATTATTTCCTATACTGCCCCTCATAATTAATTATTCCCTATGCTGCCCCAAACCATTAATTATTTCATATACTGCCCCTCCACCATTATTATTTCATATACTGCCCCTCCACCATTAATTATTTCCTATACTGCCCCCACCATTAATTATTCCCTATGCTACCCCTCACCATTATTTATTTCCTATACTGCCCCTCAAATTAATTATTTCCTATACTGCCCCTCCACCATTAATTATTTCCTATGCTGCCCCTCAAATTAATTATTTCCTATACTGCCCCTCATAATTAATTATTCCTTATGCTGCCCCTCACCATTAATTATTTCCTATATTGCCCCTCATAATTATTCCCTATGTTGCCCCTCAAATTAATTATCTCTTATACTGCCCCTCATAATTATTCCCTATGTTGCCCCTCAAATTAATTATCTCTTATACTGCCCCTCATAATTAATTATTTCCTATACTGCCCCTCATAATTATTTCCTATACTTCCCCTCAAATTAATTATTTCCTATATTGCCCCTCAAATTAATTATTTCCTATACTTTCCCTCCACCATTAATTATTTCTTATGCTGCCCCTCACCATTAATTATTTCCCATACTGCCCCTCATAATTATTTCCTATACTGCCCCTCATAATTATTTCCTATACTGCCCCTCATAATTAATTATTCCCTATGCTGCCCCTCACCATTATTTATTTCCTATACTGCTCCTCAAATTAATTATTTCCTATACTGCCCCTCCACCATTAATTATTTCCTATACTGCCCCTCAAATTAATTATTTCCTATACTGCCCCTCCACCATTAATTATTTCCTATACTTCCCCTCCACCATTAATTATTTCTTATGCTGCCCCTCACCATTAATTATTTCCTATACTGCCCCTCATAATTATTTCCTATACTGCCCCTCATAATTATTTCCTATACTGCCCCTCATAACTAACTATTGGCCCCCGCCCACCACAACCTTTTTACTGCCCTTTTTAATTAAAAAATAAAAACCCTGTACTCACCACCGCGTCTTCTATCTTCTTGTAGGCCTAAGAAAGCCGGTTGGGTTCTTGTATGCCTAGTTTCTAACCTACACTGACAGCACACAACTGGATTTTAAGTCACTTTAAGTTTTGGAAAAAAAAAAAAAAATCGTCAGACTGTGCCTAATTCAATCAAACCCCTAATACAGGAGTCCCCAAACTTTTTATGTAGGGGGCCGTTCACTGTCCCCCTCAGACCGTTGGAGGGCCGGACTTAAGTTTAAAAAGAAATAGCGGTACATGTGACCGCATCCGTAATACACTGGGCCCCCCTCAATTATTTATTTAATATACTGCACTCCTACTGAACTATTTTATATATATTGTCCCAATTAATTAATTAATATACTGGGACCTCTCTCCATTAATTATTGAATATGCCTTCCCCCAATTAATTACTAGACAGCCCCTCATAATTAATTATTTCTTACACCACCACCATTAATTATTTCCTATGCTGCCCCTCATAATTAATTATTTCCTATGCTGCCCCTCATAATTATTTCCTATACTGCCCCTCCACCATTAATTATTTCCTATACTGCCCCTCATAATTATTTCCTATACTGCCCCTCATAATTATTTCCTATACTGCCCCTCATAATTAATTATTCCCTATGCTGCCCCTCACCATTAATTATTTCCTATACTGCCCCTCCACCATTAATTATTTCCTATACTGCCCCTCTTAATTATTTCCTATACTGCCCCTCATAATTAATTATTCCCTATGCTGCCCCAAACCATTAATTATTTCATATACTGCCCCTCCACCATTATTATTTCATATACTGCCCCTCCACCATTAATTATTTCCTATGCTGCTCCTCACCATTAATTATTTCCTATACTGCCCCTCCACCATTAATTATTTCCTATACTGCCCCTCTTAATTATTTCCTATACTGCCCCTCATAATTAATTATTCCCTATGCTGCCCCAAACCATTAATTATTTCATATACTGCCCCTCCACCATTATTATTTCATATACTGCCCCTCCACCATTAATTATTTCCTATACTGCCCCCACCATTAATTATTCCCTATGCTACCCCTCACCATTATTTATTTCCTATACTGCCCCTCAAATTAATTATTTCCTATACTGCCCCTCCACCATTAATTATTTCCTATGCTGCCCCTCAAATTAATTATTTCCTATACTGCCCCTCATAATTAATTATTCCTTATGCTGCCCCTCACCATTAATTATTTCCTATATTGCCCCTCATAATTATTCCCTATGTTGCCCCTCAAATTAATTATCTCTTATACTGCCCCTCATAATTATTCCCTATGTTGCCCCTCAAATTAATTATCTCTTATACTGCCCCTCATAATTAATTATTTCCTATACTGCCCCTCATAATTATTTCCTATACTTCCCCTCAAATTAATTATTTCCTATATTGCCCCTCAAATTAATTATTTCCTATACTGCCCCTCCACCATTAATTATTTCCTATACTGTCCCTCCACCATTAATTATTTCCTATACTGCCCCTCAAATTAATTATTTCCTATACTGCCCCTCCACCATTAATTATTTCCTATACTGCCCCTCCACCATTAATTATTTCCTATACTGCCCCTCAAATTAATTATTTCCTATACTGCC
This sequence comes from Engystomops pustulosus, assembly GCF_040894005.1. Taxonomy (NCBI): domain Eukaryota; kingdom Metazoa; phylum Chordata; class Amphibia; order Anura; family Leptodactylidae; genus Engystomops; species Engystomops pustulosus. The sequence continues at coordinate 1,139,348 of NW_027284961.1, forward strand.
CCTCCACCATTAATTATTTCCTATACTTCCCCTCCACCATTAATTATTTCTTATGCTGCCCCTCACCATTAATTATTTCCTATACTGCCCCTCATAATTATTTCCTATACTGACCCTCATAATTATTTCCTATACTGCCCCTCATAACTAACTATTGGCCCCCGCCCACCACAACCTTTTTACTGCCCTTTTTGATTAAAAAATAAAAACCCTGTACTCACCACCGCGTCTTCTATCTTCTTGTAGGCCTAAGAAAGCCGGTTGGGTTCTTGTATGCCTAGTTTCTAACCTACACTGACAGCACACAACTGGATTTTAAGTCACTTTAAGTTTTGGAAAAAAAAATAAAAAATTAGACTGTGCCTAATTCAATCAAACCCCTAATACAGGAGTCCCCAAACTTTTTATGTAGGGGGCCGTTCACTGTCCCCCTCAGACCGTTGGAGGGCCGGACTTAAGTTTAAAAAGAAATAGCGGTACATGTGACCGCATCCGTAATACACTGGGCCCCCCTCAATTATTTATTTAATATACTGCACTCCTACTGAACTATTTTATATATATTGTCCCAATTAATTAATTAATATACTGGGACCTCTCTCCATTAATTATTGAATATGCCTTCCCCCAATTAATTACTAGACAGCCCCTCATAATTAATTATTTCTTACACCACCACCATTAATTATTTCCTATGCTGCCCTTCCACCATTAATTATGTCTTATGCTTCCCCCCATCATTAAATATTTCCTATGCTGCCCCTCATAAATAATTATTTCCTATGCTGCCCCTCATAATTATTTCCTATACTGCCCCTCCACCATTAATTATTTCCTATACTGCCCCTCAAATTAATTATTTCCTATACTGCCCCTCATAATTAATTATTCCTTATGCTGCCCCTCACCATTAATTATTTCCTATATTGCCCCTCATAATTATTCCCTATGTTGCCCCTCAAATTAATTATATCTTATACTGCCCCTCATAATTAATTATTTCCTATACTGCCCCTCAAAATTATTTCCTATACTTCCCCTCAAAGTAATTATTTCCTATACTGCCCCTCAAATTAATTATTTCCTATACTGCCCTCCACAATTAATTATTTCCTATACTTCCCCTCCACCCATTAATTATTTCCTATGCTGCCCCTCGCCATTAATTATTTCCTATGCTGCCCCTTACCATTAATTATTTCCTATGCTTCCCCTCACCATTAATTATTTCCTATACTGCCCCTCATAATTATTTCCTATACTGCCCCTCATAATTATTTCCTATACTGCCCCTCATAATTAATTATTCCCTATGCTGCCCCTCACCATTAATTATTTCCTATACTGCCCCTCCACCATTAATTATTTCCTATACTGCCCCTCATAATTATTTCCTATACTGCCCCTCATAATTAATTATTTCCTATGCTGCTCCTCACCATTAATTATTTCCTATACTGCCCCCACCATTAATTATTCCCTATGCTGCCCCTCACCATTATTTATTTCCTATACTGCCCCTCAAATTAATTATTTCCTATACTGCCCCTCCACCATTAATTATTTCCTATACTGCCCCTCAAATTAATTATTTCCTATACTGCCCCTCCACTATGAATTATTTCTTATGCTGCCCCTCACCATTAATTATTTCCTATACTGCCCCTCATAATTATTTCCTATACTGCCCCTTATAATTATTTCCTATACTGCCCCTCATAATTATGTCCTATACTGCCCCTCATAATTATTTATTCCCTATGCTGCCCCTCACCATTAATTATTTCCTATACTGCCCTCATAATTAATTATTTCCTATACTGCCCCCCACCATTAATTATTTCCTATACTGCCCCCCACCATTAATTATTTCCTATGCTGCCCCTCACCATTAATTATTTCCTATACTTCCCCTCAAATTAATTATTCCTTATACTGCCCCTCAAATTAATTATTTCCTATACTGCCCCTCCACTATTAATTATTTCCTTTACTGCCCCTCCACCATTAATTATTTCCTATGCTGCTCCTCACCATTAATTATTTCCTATACTGCCCCCACCATTAATTATTCCCTATGCTACCCCTCACCATTATTTATTTCCTATACTGCCCCTCAAATTAATTATTTCCTATACTGCCCCTCCACCATTAATTATTTCCTATACTGCCCCTCAAATTAATTATTTCCTATACTGCCCCTCATAATTAATTATTCCTTATGCTGCCCCTCACCATTAATTATTTCCTATATTGCCCCTCATAATTATTCCCTATGTTGCCCCTCAAATTAATTATCTCTTATACTGCCCCTCATAATTATTCCCTATGTTGCCCCTCAAATTAATTATCTCTTATACTGCCCCTCATAATTAATTATTTCCTATACTGCCCCTCATAATTATTTCCTATACTTCCCCTCAAATTAATTATTTCCTATATTGCCCCTCAAATTAATTATTTCCTATACTGTCCCTCCACCATTAATTATTTCCTATACTTCCCCTCAAATTAATTATTTCCTATATTGACCCTCAAATTAATTATTTCCTATACTGCCCCTCCACCATTAATTATTTCCTATACTGTCCCTCCACCATTAATTATTTCCTATACTGCCCCTCAAATTAATTATTTCCTATACTGCCCCTCCACCATTAATTATTTCCTATACTGCCCCTCCACCATTAATTATTTCCTATACTGCCCCTCAAATTAATTATTTCCTATACTGCCCCTCCACCATTAATTATTTCCTATACTTCCCCTCCACCATTAATTATTTCTTATGCTGCCCCTCACCATTAATTATTTCCTATACTGCCCCTCATAATTATTTCCTATACTGACCCTCATAATTATTTCCTATACTGCCCCTCATAACTAACTATTGGCCCCCGCCCACCACAACCTTTTTACTGCCCTTTTTGATTAAAAAATAAAAACCCTGTACTCACCACCGCGTCTTCTATCTTCTTGTAGGCCTAAGAAAGCCGGTTGGGTTCTTGTATGCCTAGTTTCTAACCTACACTGACAGCACACAACTGGATTTTAAGTCACTTTAAGTTTTGGAAAAAAAAATAAAAAATTAGACTGTGCCTAATTCAATCAAACCCCTAATACAGGAGTCCCCAAACTTTTTATGTAGGGGGCCGTTCACTGTCCCCCTCAGACCGTTGGAGGGCCGGACTTAAGTTTAAAAAGAAATAGCGGTACATGTGACCGCATCCGTAATACACTGGGCCCCCCTCAATTATTTATTTAATATACTGCACTCCTACTGAACTATTTTATATATATTGTCCCAATTAATTAATTAATATACTGGGACCTCTCTCCATTAATTATTGAATATGCCTTCCCCCAATTAATTACTAGACAGCCCCTCATAATTAATTATTTCTTACACCACCACCATTAATTATTTCCTATGCTGCCCTTCCACCATTAATTATGTCTTATGCTTCCCCCCATCATTAATTATTTCCTATGCTGCCCCTCATAATTAATTATTTCCTATGCTGCCCCTCATAATTATTTCCTATACTGCCCCTCAAATTAATTATTTCCTATACTGCCCCTCATAATTAATTATTCCTTATGCTGCCCCTCACCATTAATTATTTCCTATACTGCCCCTCAAATTAATTATTTCCTATACTGCCCCTCCACCATTAATTATTTCCTATACTTCCCCTCCACCATGAATTATTTCTTATGCTGCCCCTCACCATTAATTATTTCCTATACTGCCCCTCATAATTATTTCCTATACTGCCCCTCATAATTAATTATTCCCTATGCTGCCCCTCACCATTAATTATTTCCTATACTGCCCTCATAATTAATTATTTCCTATACTGCCCCCCACCATTAATTATTTCCTATACTGCCCCCCACCATTAATTATTTCCTATGCTGCCCCTCACCATTAATTATTTCCTATACTGCCCCTCAAATTAATTATTCCTTATACTGCCCCTCAAATTAATTATTTCCTATACTGCCCCTCCACTATTAATTATTTCCTTTACTGCCCCTCCACCATTAATTATTTCCTATGCTTCCCCTCCACCATGAATTATTTCTTATGCTGCCCCTCACCATTAATTATTTCCTATACTGCCCCTCATAATTATTTCCTATACTGCCCCTCATAATTATTTCCTATACTGCCCCTCATAATTAATTATTCCCTATGCTGCCCCTCACCACTTATTATTTCCTATACTGCCCTCATAATTAATTATTTCCTATACTGCCCCCCACCATTAATTATTTCCTATACTGCCCCTCACCATTAATTATTTCCTATACTGCCCCCCACCATTAATTATTTCCTATACTGCCCCTCACCAATAATTATTTCCTATACTGCCCCTCAAATTAATTATTCCTTATACTGCCCCTCAAATTAATTATTTCCTATACTGCCCCTCCACTATTAATTATTTCCTTTACTGCCCCTCCACCATTAATTATTTCCTATGCTGTTCCTCACCATTAATTATTTCCTATTCTGCCCCTCATAATTATTTCCTAAACTGCCCCTCATAATTATTTCCTATACTGCCCCTCATAATTATTTCCTATACTGCCCCTCATAATTAATTATTCCCTATGCTGCCCCTCACCATTATTTATTTCCTATACTGCCCCTCAAATTAATTATTTCCTATACTGCCCCTCAAATTAATTATCTCTTATACTGCCCTCATAATTAATTATTTCCTATACTGCCCCTCATAATTATTTCCTATACTTCCCCTCAAATTAATTATTTCCTATACTGCCCCTCAGATTAATTATTTCCTATACTGCCCTCCACAATTAATTATTTCCTATACTTCCCCTCCACCCATTAATTATTTCCTATGCTGCCCCTCGCCATTAATTATTTCCTATGTTGCCCCTTACCATTAATTATTTCCTATGCTTCCCCTCACCATTAATTATTTCCTATACTGCCCCTCATAATTATTTCCTATACTGCCCCTCATAATTAATTATTCCCTATGCTGCCCCTCACCATTAATTATTTCCTACACTGCCCCTCATAATTAATTATTCCCTATGCTGCCCCTCAAATTAATTATTTCCTACACTGCCCCTCCACCATTAATTATTTCCTATACTGCCCCTCCACCATTAATTATTTCCTATACTGCCCCTCAAATTAATTATTTCCTATACTGCCCCTCCACCATTAATTATTTCCTATACTTCCCCTCCACCATGAATTATTTCTTATGCTGCCCCTCACCATTAATTATTTCCTATACTGCCCTCATAATTAATTATTTCCTATACTGCCCCCCACCATTAATTATTTCCTATACTGCCCCCCACCATTAATTATTTCCTATGCTGCCCCTCACCATTAATTATTTCCTATACTGCCCCTCAAATTAATTATTCCTTATACTGCCCCTCAAATTAATTATTTCCTATACTGCCCCTCCACAATTAATTATTTCCTTTACTGTCCCTCCACCATTAATTATTTCCTATGCTGCTCCTCACCATTAATTATTTCCTATACTGCCCCCACCATTAATTATTCCCTATGCTACCCCTCACCATTATTTATTTCCTATACTGCCCCTCCACCATTAATTATTTCCTATACTGCCCCTCAAATTAATTATTTCCTATACTGCCCCTCCACCATTAATTATTTCCTATACTTCCCCTCCACCATTAATTATTTCTTATGCTGCCCCTCACCATTAATTATTTCCCATACTGCCCCTCATAATTATTTCCTATACTGCCCCTCATAATTATTTCCTATACTGCCCCTCATAATTATTTCCTATACTGCCCCTCATAATTAATTATTCCCTATGCTGCCCCTCACCATTATTTATTTCCTATACTGCTCCTCAAATTAATTATTTCCTATACTGCCCCTCCACCATTAATTATTTCCTATACTGCCCCTCAAATTAATTATTTCCTATACTGCCCCTCCACCATTAATTATTTCCTATACTTCCCCTCCACCATTAATTATTTCTTATGCTGCCCCTCACCATTAATTATTTCCTATACTGCCCCTCATAATTATTTCCTATACTGCCCCTCATAATTATTTCCTATACTGCCCCTCATAACTAACTATTGGCCCCCGCCCACCACAACCTTTTTACTGCCCTTTTTAATTAAAAAATAAAAACCCTGTACTCACCACCGCGTCTTCTATCTTCTTGTAGGCCTAAGAAAGCCGGTTGGGTTCTTGTATGCCTAGTTTCTAACCTACACTGACAGCACACAACTGGATTTTAAGTCACTTTAAGTTTTGGAAAAAAAAAAAAAAATCGTCAGACTGTGCCTAATTCAATCAAACCCCTAATACAGGAGTCCCCAAACTTTTTATGTAGGGGGCCGTTCACTGTCCCCCTCAGACCGTTGGAGGGCCGGACTTAAGTTTAAAAAGAAATAGCGGTACATGTGACCGCATCCGTAATACACTGGGCCCCCCTCAATTATTTATTTAATATACTGCACTCCTACTGAACTATTTTATATATATTGTCCCAATTAATTAATTAATATACTGGGACCTCTCTCCATTAATTGTTGAATATGCCTTCCCCCAATTAATTACTAGACAGCCCCTCATAATTAATTATTTCTTACACCACCACCATTAATTATTTCCTATGCTGCCCTTCCACCATTAATTATGTCTTATGCTTCCCCCCATCATTAATTATTTCCTATGCTGCCCCTCATAATTAATTATTTCCTATGCTGCCCCTCATAATTATTTCCTATACTGCCCCTCCACCATTAATTATTTCCTATACTGCCCCTCAAATTAATTATTTCCTATACTGCCCCTCATAATTAATTATTCCTTATGCTGCCCCTCACCATTAATTATTTCCTATACTGCCCCTCAAATTAATTATTTCCTATACTGCCCCTCCACCATTAACTATTTCCTATACTTCCCCTCCACCATGAATTATTTCTTATGCTGCCCCTCACCATTAATTATTTCCTATACTGCCCCTCATAATTATTTCCTATACTGCCCCTCATAATTAATTATTCCCTATGCTGCCCCTCACCATTAATTATTTCCTATACTGCCCTCATATTTAATTATTTCCTATACTGCCCCCCACCATTAATTATTTCCTATACTGCCCCCCACCATTAATTATTTCCTATGCTGCCCCTCACCATTAATTATTTCCTATACTGCCCCTCAAATTAATTATTCCTTATACTGCCCCTCAAATTAATTATTTCCTATACTGCCCCTCCACTATTAATTATTTCCTTTACTGCCCCTCCACCATTAATTATTTCCTATGCTTCCCCTCCACCATGAATTATTTCTTATGCTGCCCCTCACCATTAATTATTTCCTATACTGCCCCTCATAATTATTTCCTATACTGCCCCTCATAATTATTTCCTATACTGCCCCTCATAATTAATTATTCCCTATGCTGCCCCTCACCATTAATTATTTCCTATACTGCCCTCATAATTAATTATTTCCTATACTGCCCCCCACCATTAATTATTTCCTATACTGCCCCTCACCATTAATTATTTCCTATACTGCCCCTCAAATTAATTATTCCTTATACTGCCCCTCAAATTAATTATTTCCTATACTGCCCCTCCACTATTAATTATTTCCTTTACTGCCCCTCCACCATTAATTATTTCCTATGCTGTTCCTCACCATTAATTATTTCCTATACTGCCCTCATAATTATTTCCTAAACTGCCCCTCATAATTATTTCCTATACTGCCCCTCATAATTATTTCCTATACTGCCCCTCATAATTAATTATTCCCTATGCTGCCCCTCACCATTATTTATTTCCTATACTGCTCCTCAAATTAATTATTTCCTATACTGCCCCTCCACCATTAATTATTTCCTATACTGCCCCTCAAATTAATTATTTCCTATACTGCCCCTCAAATTAATTATCTCTTATACTGCCCCTCATAATTAATTATTTCCTATACTGCCCCTCATAATTATTTCCTATACTTCCCCTCAAATTAATTATTTCCTATACTGCCCCTCAGATTAATTATTTCCTATACTGCCCTCCACAATTAATTATTTCCTATACTTCCCCTCCACCCATTAATTATTTCCTATGCTGCCCCTCGCCATTAATTATTTCCTATGTTGCCCCTTACCATTAATTATTTCCTATGCTTCCCCTCACCATTAATTATTTCCTATACTGCCCCTCATAATTATTTCCTATACTGCCCCTCATAATTAATTATTCCCTATGCTGCCCCTCACCATTAATTATTTCCTACACTGCCCCTCCACCATTAATTATTTCCTATACTGCCCCTCAAATTAATTATTTCCTATACTGCCCCTCAAATTTATTATTTCCTATACTGCCCCTCCACCATTAATTATTTCCTATACTGCCCCTCAAATTAATTATTTCCTATACTGCCCCTCCACCATTAATTATTTCCTATACTTCCCCTCCACCATGAATTATTTCTTATGCTGCCCCTCACCATTAATTATTTCCTATACTGCCCTCATAATTAATTATTTCCTATACTGCCCCCCACCATTAATTATTTCCTATGCTGCCCCTCACCATTAATTATTTCCTATACTGCCCCTCAAATTAATTATTCCTTATACTGCCCCTCAAATTAATTATTTCCTATACTGCCCCTCCACAATTAATTATTTCCTTTACTGTCCCTCCACCATTAATTATTTCCTATGCTGCTCCTCACCATTAATTATTTCCTATACTGCCCCCACCATTAATTATTCCCTATGCTACCCCTCACCATTATTTATTTCCTATACTGCCCCTCAAATTAATTATTTCCTATACTGCCCCTCCACCATTAATTATTTCCTATACTGCCCCTCAAATTAATTATTTCCTATACTGCCCCTCATAATTAATTATTCCTTATGCTGCCCCTCACCATTAATTATTTCCTATATTGCCCCTCATAATTATTCCCTATGTTGCCCCTCAAATTAATTATCTCTTATACTGCCCCTCATAATTATTCCCTATGTTGCCCCTCAAATTAATTATCTCTTATACTGCCCCTCATAATTAATTATTTCCTATACTGCCCCTCATAATTATTTCCTATACTTCCCCTCAAATTAATTATTTCCTATATTGCCCCTCAAATTAATTATTTCCTATACTGCCCCTCCACCATTAATTATTTCCTATACTGTCCCTCCACCATTAATTATTTCCTATACTTCCCCTCAAATTAATTATTTCCTATATTGACCCTCAAATTAATTATTTCCTATACTGCCCCTCCACCATTAATTATTTCCTATACTGTCCCTCCACCATTAATTATTTCCTATACTGCCCCTCAAATTAATTATTTCCTATACTGCCCCTCCACCATTAATTATTTCCTATACTGCCCCTCCACCATTAATTATTTCCTATACTGCCCCTCAAATTAATTATTTCCTATACTGCCCCTCCACCATTAATTATTTCCTATACTTCCCCTCCACCATTAATTATTTCTTATGCTGCCCCTCACCATTAATTATTTCCTATACTGCCCCTCATAATTATTTCCTATACTGACCCTCATAATTATTTCCTATACTGCCCCTCATAACTAACTATTGGCCCCCGCCCACCACAACCTTTTTACTGCCCTTTTTGATTAAAAAATAAAAACCCTGTACTCACCACCGCGTCTTCTATCTTCTTGTAGGCCTAAGAAAGCCGGTTGGGTTCTTGTATGCCTAGTTTCTAACCTACACTGACAGCACACAACTGGATTTTAAGTCACTTTAAGTTTTGGAAAAAAAAATAAAAAATTAGACTGTGCCTAATTCAATCAAACCCCTAATACAGGAGTCCCCAAACTTTTTATGTAGGGGTCCCCCTCAGACCGTTGGAGGGCCGGACTTAAGTTTAAAAAGAAATAGCGGTACATGTGACCGCATCCGTAATACACTGGGCCCCCCTCAATTATTTATTTAATATACTGCACTCCTACTGAACTATTTTATATATATTGTCCCAATTAATTAATTAATATACTGGGACCTCTCTCCATTAATTATTGAATATGCCTTCCCCCAATTAATTACTAGACAGCCCCTCATAATTAATTATTTCTTACACCACCACCATTAATTATTTCCTATGCTGCCCTTCCACCATTAATTATGTCTTATGCTTCCCCCCATCATTAATTATTTCCTATGCTGCCCCTCATAATTAATTATTTCCTATGCTGCCCCTCATAATTATTTCCTATACTGCCCCTCCACCATTAATTATTTCCTATACTGCCCCTCAAATTAATTATTTCCTATACTGCCCCTCATAATTAATTATTCCTTATGCTGCCCCTCACCATTAATTATTTCCTATACTGCCCCTCAAATTAATTATTTCCTATACTGCCCCTCCACCATTAATTATTTCCTATACTTCCCCTCCACCATGAATTATTTCTTATGCTGCCCCTCACCATTAATTATTTCCTATACTGCCCTCATAATTAATTATTTGCTATACTGCCCCCCACCATTAATTATTTCCTATACTGCCCCCCACCATTAATTATTTCCTATGCTGCCCCTCACCATTAATTATTTCCTATACTGCCCCTCAAATTAATTATTCCTTATACTGCCCCTCAAATTAATTATTTCCTATACTGCCCCTCCACAATTAATTATTTCCTTTACTGTCCCTCCACCATTAATTATTTCCTATGCTGCTCCTCACCATTAATTATTTCCTATACTGCCCCCACCATTAATTATTCCCTATGCTACCCCTCACCATTATTTATTTCCTATACTGCCCCTCCACCATTAATTATTTCCTATACTGCCCCTCAAATTAATTATTTCCTATACTGCCCCTCCACCATTAATTATTTCCTATACTTCCCCTCCACCATTAATTATTTCTTATGCTGCCCCTCACCATTAATTATTTCCCATACTGCCCCTCATAATTATTTCCTATACTGCCCCTCATAATTATTTCCTATACTGCCCCTCATAATTATTTCCTATACTGCCCCTCATAATTAATTATTCCCTATGCTGCCCCTCACCATTATTTATTTCCTATACTGCTCCTCAAATTAATTATTTCCTATACTGCCCCTCCACCATTAATTATTTCCTATACTGCCCCTCAAATTAATTATTTCCTATACTGCCCCTCCACCATTAATTATTTCCTATACTTCCCCTCCACCATTAATTATTTCTTATGCTGCCCCTCACCATTAATTATTTCCTATACTGCCCCTCATAATTATTTCCTATACTGCCCCTCATAATTATTTCCTATACTGCCCCTCATAACTAACTATTGGCCCCCGCCCACCACAACCTTTTTACTGCCCTTTTTAATTAAAAAATAAAAACCCTGTACTCACCACCGCGTCTTCTATCTTCTTGTAGGCCTAAGAAAGCCGGTTGGGTTCTTGTATGCCTAGTTTCTAACCTACACTGACAGCACACAACTGGATTTTAAGTCACTTTAAGTTTTGGAAAAAAAAAAAAAAATCGTCAGACTGTGCCTAATTCAATCAAACCCCTAATACAGGAGTCCCCAAACTTTTTATGTAGGGGGCCGTTCACTGTCCCCCTCAGACCGTTGGAGGGCCGGACTTAAGTTTAAAAAGAAATAGCGGTACATGTGACCGCATCCGTAATACACTGGGCCCCCCTCAATTATTTATTTAATATACTGCACTCCTACTGAACTATTTTATATATATTGTCCCAATTAATTAATTAATATACTGGGACCTCTCTCCATTAATTGTTGAATATGCCTTCCCCCAATTAATTACTAGACAGCCCCTCATAATTAATTATTTCTTACACCACCACCATTAATTATTTCCTATGCTGCCCTTCCACCATTAATTATGTCTTATGCTTCCCCCCATCATTAATTATTTCCTATGCTGCCCCTCATAATTAATTATTTCCTATGCTGCCCCTCATAATTATTTCCTATACTGCCCCTCCACCATTAATTATTTCCTATACTGCCCCTCAAATTAATTATTTCCTATACTGCCCCTCATAATTAATTATTCCTTATGCTGCCCCTCACCATTAATTATTTCCTATACTGCCCCTCAAATTAATTATTTCCTATACTGCCCCTCCACCATTAATTATTTCCTATACTTCCCCTCCACCATGAATTATTTCTTATGCTGCCCCTCACCATTAATTATTTCCTATACTGCCCCTCATAATTATTTCCTATACTGCCCCTCATAATTAATTATTCCCTATGCTGCCCCTCACCATTAATTATTTCCTATACTGCCCTCATATTTAATTATTTCCTATACTGCCCCCCACCATTAATTATTTCCTATACTGCCCCCCACCATTAATTATTTCCTATGCTGCCCCTCACCATTAATTATTTCCTATACTGCCCCTCAAATTAATTATTCCTTATACTGCCCCTCAAATTAATTATTTCCTATACTGCCCCTCCACTATTAATTATTTCCTTTACTGCCCCTCCACCATTAATTATTTCCTATGCTTCCCCTCCACCATGAATTATTTCTTATGCTGCCCCTCACCATTAATTATTTCCTATACTGCCCCTCATAATTATTTCCTATACTGCCCCTCATAATTATTTCCTATACTGCCCCTCATAATTAATTATTCCCTATGCTGCCCCTCACCATTAATTATTTCCTATACTGCCCTCATAATTAATTATTTCCTATACTGCCCCCCACCATTAATTATTTCCTATACTGCCCCTCACCATTAATTATTTCCTATACTGCCCCTCAAATTAATTATTCCTTATACTGCCCCTCAAATTAATTATTTCCTATACTGCCCCTCCACTATTAATTATTTCCTTTACTGCCCCTCCACCATTAATTATTTCCTATGCTGTTCCTCACCATTAATTATTTCCTATACTGCCCCTCATAATTATTTCCTAAACTGCCCCTCATAATTATTTCCTATACTGCCCCTCATAATTATTTCCTATACTGCCCCTCATAATTAATTATTCCCTATGCTGCCCCTCACCATTATTTATTTCCTATACTGCTCCTCAAATTAATTATTTCCTATACTGCCCCTCCACCATTAATTATTTCCTATACTGCCCCTCAAATTAATTATTTCCTATACTGCCCCTCAAATTAATTATCTTTTATACTGCCCCTCATAATTAATTATTTCCTATACTGCCCCTCATAATTATTTCCTATACTTCCCCTCAAATTAATTATTTCCTATACTGCCCCTCAGATTAATTATTTCCTATACTGCCCTCCACAATTAATTATTTCCTATACTTCCCCTCCACCCATTAATTATTTCCTATGCTGCCCCTCGCCATTAATTATTTCCTATGTTGCCCCTTACCATTAATTATTTCCTATGCTTCCCCTCACCATTAATTATTTCCTATACTGCCCCTCATAATTATTTCCTATACTGCCCCTCATAATTAATTATTCCCTATGCTGCCCCTCACCATTAATTATTTCCTACACTGCCCCTCCACCATTAATTATTTCCTATACTGCCCCTCAAATTAATTATTTCCTATACTGCCCCTCAAATTAATTATTTCCTATACTGCCCCTCCACCATTAATTATTTCCTATACTGCCCCTCAAATTAATTATTTCCTATACTGCCCCTCCACCATTAATTATTTCCTATACTTCCCCTCCACCATGAATTATTTCTTATGCTGCCCCTCACCATTAATTATTTCCTATACTGCCCTCATAATTAATTATTTCCTATACTGCCCCCCACCATTAATTATTTCCTATGCTGCCCCTCACCATTAATTATTTCCTATACTGCCCCTCAAATTAATTATTCCTTATACTGCCCCTCAAATTAATTATTTCCTATACTGCCCCTCCACAATTAATTATTTCCTTTACTGTCCCTCCACCATTAATTATTTCCTATGCTGCTCCTCACCATTAATTATTTCCTATACTGCCCCCACCATTAATTATTCCCTATGCTACCCCTCACCATTATTTATTTCCTATACTGCCCCTCCACCATTAATTATTTCCTATACTGCCCCTCAAATTAATTATTTCCTATACTGCCCCTCCACCATTAATTATTTCCTATACTTCCCCTCCACCATTAATTATTTCTTATGCTGCCCCTCACCATTAATTATTTCCCATACTGCCCCTCATAATTATTTCCTATACTGCCCCTCATAATTATTTCCTATACTGCCCCTCATAATTATTTCCTATACTGCCCCTCATAATTAATTATTCCCTATGCTGACCCTCACCATTATTTATTTCCTATACTGCTCCTCAAATTAATTATTTCCTATACTGCCCCTCCACCATTAATTATTTCCTATACTGCCCCTCAAATTAATTATTTCCTATACTGCCCCTCCACCATTAATTATTTCTTATGCTGCCCCTCACCATTAATTATTTCCTATACTGCCCCTCATAATTATTTCCTATACTGCCCCTCATAATTATTTCCTATGCTGCCCCTCATAACTAACTATTGGCCCCCGCCCACCACAACCTTTTTACTGCCCTTTTTAATTAAAAAATAAAAACCCTGTACTCACCACCGCGTCTTCTATCTTCTTGTAGGCCTAAGAAAGCCGGTTGGGTTCTTGTATGCCTAGTTTCTAACCTACACTGACAGCACACAACTGGATTTTAAGTCACTTTAAGTTTTGGAAAAAAAAAAAAAAATCGTCAGACTGTGCCTAATTCAATCAAACCCCAAATACAGGAGTCCCCAAACTTTTTATGTAGGGGGCCGTTCACTGTCCCCCTCAGACCGTTGGAGGGCCGGACTTAAGTTTAAAAAGAAATAGCGGTACATGTGACCGCATCCGTAATACACTGGGCCCCCCTCAATTATTTATTTAATATACTGCACTCCTACTGAACTATTTTATATATATTGTCCCAATTAATTAATTAATATACTGGGACCTCTCTCCATTAATTATTGAATATGCCTTCCCCCAATTAATTACTAGACAGCCCCTCATAATTAATTATTTCTTACACCACCACCATTAATTATTTCCTATGCTGCCCTTCCACCATTAATTATGTCTTATGCTTCCCCCCATCATTAATTATTTCCTATGCTGCCCCTCATAATTAATTATTTCCTATGCTGCCCCTCATAATTATTTCCTATACTGCCCCTCCACCATTAATTATTTCCTATACTGCCCCTCAAATTAATTATTTCCTATACTGCCCCTCATAATTAATTATTCCTTATGCTGCCCCTCACCATTAATTATTTCCTATATTGCCCCTCATAATTATTCCCTATGTTGCCCCTCAAATTAATTATCTCTTATACTGCCCCTCATAATTATTCCCTATGTTGCCCCTCAAATTAATTATCTCTTATACTGCCCCACATAATTAATTATTTCCTATACTGCCCCTCAAATTAATTATTTCCTATACTGCCCCTCCACCATTAATTATTTCCTATACTGCCCCTCATAATTATTTCCTATACTGCCCCTCATAATTATTTCCTATACTGCCCCTCATAACTAACTATTGGCCCCCGCCCACCACAACCTTTTTACTGCCCTTTTTAATTAAAAAAATAAAAACCCTGTACTCACCACCGCGTCTTCTATCTTCTTGTAGGCCTAAGAAAGCCGGTTGGGTTCTTGTATGCCTAGTTTCTAACCTACACTGACAGCACACAACTGGATTTTAAGTCACTTTAAGTTTTGGAAAAAAAAAAAAAAAATTAGACTGTGCCTAATTCAATCAAACCCCTAATACAGGAGTCCCCAAACTTTTTATGTAGGGGGCCGTTCACTGTCCCCCTCAGACCGTTGGAGGGCCGGACTTAAGTTTAAAAAGAAATAGCGGTACATGTGACCGCATCCGTAATACACTGGGCCCCCCTCAATTATTTATTTAATATACTGCACTCCTACTGAACTATTTTATATATATTGTCCCAATTAATTAATTAATATACTGGGACCTCTCTCCATTAATTATTGAATATGCCTTCCCCCAATTAATTACTAGACAGCCCCTCATAATTAATTATTTCTTACACCACCACCATTAATTATTTCCTATGCTGCCCCTCATAATTAATTATTTCCTATGCTGCCCCTCATAATTATTTCCTATACTGCCCCTCACCATTAATTATTTCCTATACTGCCCCTCCACCATTAATTATTTCCTATACTGCCCCTCATAATTATTTCCTATACTGCCCCTCATAATTAATTATTCCCTATGCTGCCCCAAACCATTAATTATTTCATATACTGCCCCTCCACCATTATTATTTCATATACTGCCCCTCCACCATTAATTATTTCCTATGCTGCTCCTCACCATTAATTATTTCCTATACTGCCCCTCCACCATTAATTATTTCCTATACTGCCCCTCTTAATTATTTCCTATACTGCCCCTCATAATTAATTATTCCCTATGCTGCCCCAAACCATTAATTATTTCATATACTGCCCCTCCACCATTATTATTTCATATACTGCCCCTCCACCATTAATTATTTCCTATACTGCCCCCACCATTAATTATTCCCTATGCTACCCCTCACCATTATTTATTTCCTATACTGCCCCTCAAATTAATTATTTCCTATACTGCCCCTCCACCATTAATTATTTCCTATGCTGCCCCTCAAATTAATTATTTCCTATACTGCCCCTCATAATTAATTATTCCTTATGCTGCCCCTCACCATTAATTATTTCCTATATTGCCCCTCATAATTATTCCCTATGTTGCCCCTCAAATTAATTATCTCTTATACTGCCCCTCATAATTATTCCCTATGTTGCCCCTCAAATTAATTATCTCTTATACTGCCCCTCATAATTAATTATTTCCTATACTGCCCCTCATAATTATTTCCTATACTTCCCCTCAAATTAATTATTTCCTATATTGCCCCTCAAATTAATTATTTCCTATACTTTCCCTCCACCATTAATTATTTCTTATGCTGCCCCTCACCATTAATTATTTCCCATACTGCCCCTCATAATTATTTCCTATACTGCCCCTCATAATTATTTCCTATACTGCCCCTCATAATTAATTATTCCCTATGCTGCCCCTCACCATTATTTATTTCCTATACTGCTCCTCAAATTAATTATTTCCTATACTGCCCCTCCACCATTAATTATTTCCTATACTGCCCCTCAAATTAATTATTTCCTATACTGCCCCTCCACCATTAATTATTTCCTATACTTCCCCTCCACCATTAATTATTTCTTATGCTGCCCCTCACCATTAATTATTTCCTATACTGCCCCTCATAATTATTTCCTATACTGCCCCTCATAATTATTTCCTATACTGCCCCTCATAACTAACTATTGGCCCCCGCCCACCACAACCTTTTTACTGCCCTTTTTAATTAAAAAATAAAAACCCTGTACTCACCACCGCGTCTTCTATCTTCTTGTAGGCCTAAGAAAGCCGGTTGGGTTCTTGTATGCCTAGTTTCTAACCTACACTGACAGCACACAACTGGATTTTAAGTCACTTTAAGTTTTGGAAAAAAAAAAAAAAATCGTCAGACTGTGCCTAATTCAATCAAACCCCTAATACAGGAGTCCCCAAACTTTTTATGTAGGGGGCCGTTCACTGTCCCCCTCAGACCGTTGGAGGGCCGGACTTAAGTTTAAAAAGAAATAGCGGTACATGTGACCGCATCCGTAATACACTGGGCCCCCCTCAATTATTTATTTAATATACTGCACTCCTACTGAACTATTTTATATATATTGTCCCAATTAATTAATTAATATACTGGGACCTCTCTCCATTAATTATTGAATATGCCTTCCCCCAATTAATTACTAGACAGCCCCTCATAATTAATTATTTCTTACACCACCACCATTAATTATTTCCTATGCTGCCCCTCATAATTAATTATTTCCTATGCTGCCCCTCATAATTATTTCCTATACTGCCCCTCCACCATTAATTATTTCCTATACTGCCCCTCATAATTATTTCCTATACTGCCCCTCATAATTATTTCCTATACTGCCCCTCATAATTAATTATTCCCTATGCTGCCCCTCACCATTAATTATTTCCTATACTGCCCCTCCACCATTAATTATTTCCTATACTGCCCCTCTTAATTATTTCCTATACTGCCCCTCATAATTAATTATTCCCTATGCTGCCCCAAACCATTAATTATTTCATATACTGCCCCTCCACCATTATTATTTCATATACTGCCCCTCCACCATTAATTATTTCCTATGCTGCTCCTCACCATTAATTATTTCCTATACTGCCCCTCCACCATTAATTATTTCCTATACTGCCCCTCTTAATTATTTCCTATACTGCCCCTCATAATTAATTATTCCCTATGCTGCCCCAAACCATTAATTATTTCATATACTGCCCCTCCACCATTATTATTTCATATACTGCCCCTCCACCATTAATTATTTCCTATACTGCCCCCACCATTAATTATTCCCTATGCTACCCCTCACCATTATTTATTTCCTATACTGCCCCTCAAATTAATTATTTCCTATACTGCCCCTCCACCATTAATTATTTCCTATGCTGCCCCTCAAATTAATTATTTCCTATACTGCCCCTCATAATTAATTATTCCTTATGCTGCCCCTCACCATTAATTATTTCCTATATTGCCCCTCATAATTATTCCCTATGTTGCCCCTCAAATTAATTATCTCTTATACTGCCCCTCATAATTATTCCCTATGTTGCCCCTCAAATTAATTATCTCTTATACTGCCCCTCATAATTAATTATTTCCTATACTGCCCCTCATAATTATTTCCTATACTTCCCCTCAAATTAATTATTTCCTATATTGCCCCTCAAATTAATTATTTCCTATACTGCCCCTCCACCATTAATTATTTCCTATACTGTCCCTCCACCATTAATTATTTCCTATACTGCCCCTCAAATTAATTATTTCCTATACTGCCCCTCCACCATTAATTATTTCCTATACTGCCCCTCCACCATTAATTATTTCCTATACTGCCCCTCAAATTAATTATTTCCTATACTGCCCCTCCACCATTAATTATTTCCTATACTTCCCCTCCACCATTAATTATTTCTTATGCTGCCCCTCACCATTAATTATTTCCTATACTGCCCCTCATAATTATTTCCTATACTGACCCTCATAATTATTTCCTATACTGCCCCTCATAACTAACTATTGGCCCCCGCCCACCACAACCTTTTTACTGCCCTTTTTGATTAAAAAATAAAAACCCTGTACTCACCACCGCGTCTTCTATCTTCTTGTAGGCCTAAGAAAGCCGGTTGGGTTCTTGTATGCCTAGTTTCTAACCTACACTGACAGCACACAACTGGATTTTAAGTCACTTTAAGTTTTGGAAAAAAAAATAAAAAATTAGACTGTGCCTAATTCAATCAAACCCCTAATACAGGAGTCCCCAAACTTTTTATGTAGGGGGCCGTTCACTGTCCCCCTCAGACCGTTGGAGGGCCGGACTTAAGTTTAAAAAGAAATAGCGGTACATGTGACCGCATCCGTAATACACTGGGCCCCCCTCAATTATTTATTTAATATACTGCACTCCTACTGAACTATTTTATATATATTGTCCCAATTAATTAATTAATATACTGGGACCTCTCTCCATTAATTATTGAATATGCCTTCCCCCAATTAATTACTAGACAGCCCCTCATAATTAATTATTTCTTACACCACCACCATTAATTATTTCCTATGCTGCCCTTCCACCATTAATTATGTCTTATGCTTCCCCCCATCATTAAATATTTCCTATGCTGCCCCTCATAAATAATTATTTCCTATGCTGCCCCTCATAATTATTTCCTATACTGCCCCTCCACCATTAATTATTTCCTATACTGCCCCTCAAATTAATTATTTCCTATACTGCCCCTCATAATTAATTATTCCTTATGCTGCCCCTCACCATTAATTATTTCCTATATTGCCCCTCATAATTATTCCCTATGTTGCCCCTCAAATTAATTATATCTTATACTGCCCCTCATAATTAATTATTTCCTATACTGCCCCTCAAAATTATTTCCTATACTTCCCCTCAAAGTAATTATTTCCTATACTGCCCCTCAAATTAATTATTTCCTATACTGCCCTCCACAATTAATTATTTCCTATACTTCCCCTCCACCCATTAATTATTTCCTATGCTGCCCCTCGCCATTAATTATTTCCTATGCTGCCCCTTACCATTAATTATTTCCTATGCTTCCCCTCACCATTAATTATTTCCTATACTGCCCCTCATAATTATTTCCTATACTGCCCCTCATAATTATTTCCTATACTGCCCCTCATAATTATTTCCTATACTGCCCCTCATAACTAACTATTGGCCCCCGCCCACCACAACCTTTTTACTGCCCTTTTTAATTAAAAAATAAAAACCCTGTACTCACCACCGCGTCTTCTATCTTCTTGTAGGCCTAAGAAAGCCGGTTGGGTTCTTGTATGCCTAGTTTCTAACCTACACTGACAGCACACAACTGGATTTTAAGTCACTTTAAGTTTTGGAAAAAAAAAAAAAAATCGTCAGACTGTGCCTAATTCAATCAAACCCCTAATACAGGAGTCCCCAAACTTTTTATGTAGGGGGCCGTTCACTGTCCCCCTCAGACCGTTGGAGGGCCGGACTTAAGTTTAAAAAGAAATAGCGGTACATGTGACCGCATCCGTAATACACTGGGCCCCCCTCAATTATTTATTTAATATACTGCACTCCTACTGAACTATTTTATATATATTGTCCCAATTAATTAATTAATATACTGGGACCTCTCTCCATTAATTGTTGAATATGCCTTCCCCCAATTAATTACTAGACAGCCCCTCATAATTAATTATTTCTTACACCACCACCATTAATTATTTCCTATGCTGCCCTTCCACCATTAATTATGTCTTATGCTTCCCCCCATCATTAATTATTTCCTATGCTGCCCCTCATAATTAATTATTTCCTATGCTGCCCCTCATAATTATTTCCTATACTGCCCCTCCACCATTAATTATTTCCTATACTGCCCCTCAAATTAATTATTTCCTATACTGCCCCTCATAATTAATTATTCCTTATGCTGCCCCTCACCATTAATTATTTCCTATATTGCCCCTCATAATTATTCCCTATGTTGCCCCTCAAATTAATTATCTCTTATACTGCCCCTCATAATTATTCCCTATGTTGCCCCTCAAATTAATTATCTCTTATACTGCCCCACATAATTAATTATTTCCTATACTGCCCCTCATAATTATTTCCTATACTTCCCCTCAAATTAATTATTTCCTATACTGCCCCTCAAATTAATTATTTCCTATACTGACCCTCCACCATTAATTATTTCCTATACTGCCCCTCATAATTATTTCCTATACTGCCCCTCATAATTATTTCCTATACTGCCCCTCATAACTAACTATTGGCCCCCGCCCACCACAACCTTTTTACTGCCCTTTTTAATTAAAAAAATAAAAACCCTGTACTCACCACCGCGTCTTCTATCTTCTTGTAGGCCTAAGAAAGCCGGTTGGGTTCTTGTATGCCTAGTTTCTAACCTACACTGACAGCACACAACTGGATTTTAAGTCACTTTAAGTTTTGGAAAAAAAAAAAAAAAATTAGACTGTGCCTAATTCAATCAAACCCCTAATACAGGAGTCCCCAAACTTTTTATGTAGGGGGCCGTTCACTGTCCCCCTCAGACCGTTGGAGGGCCGGACTTAAGTTTAAAAAGAAATAGCGGTACATGTGACCGCATCCGTAATACACTGGGCCCCCCTCAATTATTTATTTAATATACTGCACTCCTACTGAACTATTTTATATATATTGTCCCAATTAATTAATTAATATACTGGGACCTCTCTCCATTAATTATTGAATATGCCTTCCCCCAATTAATTACTAGACAGCCCCTCATAATTAATTATTTCTTACACCACCACCATTAATTATTTCCTATGCTGCCCCTCATAATTAATTATTTCCTATGCTGCCCCTCATAATTATTTCCTATACTGCCCCTCACCATTAATTATTTCCTATACTGCCCCTCCACCATTAATTATTTCCTATACTGCCCCTCATAATTATTTCCTATACTGCCCCTCATAATTAATTATTCCCTATGCTGCCCCAAACCATTAATTATTTCATATACTGCCCCTCCACCATTATTATTTCATATACTGCCCCTCCACCATTAATTATTTCCTATGCTGCTCCTCACCATTAATTATTTCCTATACTGCCCCTCCACCATTAATTATTTCCTATACTGCCCCTCTTAATTATTTCCTATACTGCCCCTCATAATTAATTATTCCCTATGCTGCCCCAAACCATTAATTATTTCATATACTGCCCCTCCACCATTATTATTTCATATACTGCCCCTCCACCATTAATTATTTCCTATACTGCCCCCACCATTAATTATTCCCTATGCTACCCCTCACCATTATTTATTTCCTATACTGCCCCTCAAATTAATTATTTCCTATACTGCCCCTCCACCATTAATTATTTCCTATGCTGCCCCTCAAATTAATTATTTCCTATACTGCCCCTCATAATTAATTATTCCTTATGCTGCCCCTCACCATTAATTATTTCCTATATTGCCCCTCATAATTATTCCCTATGTTGCCCCTCAAATTAATTATCTCTTATACTGCCCCTCATAATTATTCCCTATGTTGCCCCTCAAATTAATTATCTCTTATACTGCCCCTCATAATTAATTATTTCCTATACTGCCCCTCATAATTATTTCCTATACTTCCCCTCAAATTAATTATTTCCTATATTGCCCCTCAAATTAATTATTTCCTATACTTTCCCTCCACCATTAATTATTTCTTATGCTGCCCCTCACCATTAATTATTTCCCATACTGCCCCTCATAATTATTTCCTATACTGCCCCTCATAATTATTTCCTATACTGCCCCTCATAATTAATTATTCCCTATGCTGCCCCTCACCATTATTTATTTCCTATACTGCTCCTCAAATTAATTATTTCCTATACTGCCCCTCCACCATTAATTATTTCCTATACTGCCCCTCAAATTAATTATTTCCTATACTGCCCCTCCACCATTAATTATTTCCTATACTTCCCCTCCACCATTAATTATTTCTTATGCTGCCCCTCACCATTAATTATTTCCTATACTGCCCCTCATAATTATTTCCTATACTGCCCCTCATAATTATTTCCTATACTGCCCCTCATAACTAACTATTGGCCCCCGCCCACCACAACCTTTTTACTGCCCTTTTTAATTAAAAAATAAAAACCCTGTACTCACCACCGCGTCTTCTATCTTCTTGTAGGCCTAAGAAAGCCGGTTGGGTTCTTGTATGCCTAGTTTCTAACCTACACTGACAGCACACAACTGGATTTTAAGTCACTTTAAGTTTTGGAAAAAAAAAAAAAAATCGTCAGACTGTGCCTAATTCAATCAAACCCCTAATACAGGAGTCCCCAAACTTTTTATGTAGGGGGCCGTTCACTGTCCCCCTCAGACCGTTGGAGGGCCGGACTTAAGTTTAAAAAGAAATAGCGGTACATGTGACCGCATCCGTAATACACTGGGCCCCCCTCAATTATTTATTTAATATACTGCACTCCTACTGAACTATTTTATATATATTGTCCCAATTAATTAATTAATATACTGGGACCTCTCTCCATTAATTATTGAATATGCCTTCCCCCAATTAATTACTAGACAGCCCCTCATAATTAATTATTTCTTACACCACCACCATTAATTATTTCCTATGCTGCCCCTCATAATTAATTATTTCCTATGCTGCCCCTCATAATTATTTCCTATACTGCCCCTCCACCATTAATTATTTCCTATACTGCCCCTCATAATTATTTCCTATACTGCCCCTCATAATTATTTCCTATACTGCCCCTCATAATTAATTATTCCCTATGCTGCCCCTCACCATTAATTATTTCCTATACTGCCCCTCCACCATTAATTATTTCCTATACTGCCCCTCTTAATTATTTCCTATACTGCCCCTCATAATTAATTATTCCCTATGCTGCCCCAAACCATTAATTATTTCATATACTGCCCCTCCACCATTATTATTTCATATACTGCCCCTCCACCATTAATTATTTCCTATGCTGCTCCTCACCATTAATTATTTCCTATACTGCCCCTCCACCATTAATTATTTCCTATACTGCCCCTCTTAATTATTTCCTATACTGCCCCTCATAATTAATTATTCCCTATGCTGCCCCAAACCATTAATTATTTCATATACTGCCCCTCCACCATTATTATTTCATATACTGCCCCTCCACCATTAATTATTTCCTATACTGCCCCCACCATTAATTATTCCCTATGCTACCCCTCACCATTATTTATTTCCTATACTGCCCCTCAAATTAATTATTTCCTATACTGCCCCTCCACCATTAATTATTTCCTATGCTGCCCCTCAAATTAATTATTTCCTATACTGCCCCTCATAATTAATTATTCCTTATGCTGCCCCTCACCATTAATTATTTCCTATATTGCCCCTCATAATTATTCCCTATGTTGCCCCTCAAATTAATTATCTCTTATACTGCCCCTCATAATTATTCCCTATGTTGCCCCTCAAATTAATTATCTCTTATACTGCCCCTCATAATTAATTATTTCCTATACTGCCCCTCATAATTATTTCCTATACTTCCCCTCAAATTAATTATTTCCTATATTGCCCCTCAAATTAATTATTTCCTATACTGCCCCTCCACCATTAATTATTTCCTATACTGTCCCTCCACCATTAATTATTTCCTATACTGCCCCTCAAATTAATTATTTCCTATACTGCCCCTCCACCATTAATTATTTCCTATACTGCCCCTCCACCATTAGTTATTTCCTATACTGCCCCTCAAATTAATTATTTCCTATACTGCCCCTCCACCATTAATTATTTCCTATACTTCCCCTCCACCATTAATTATTTCTTATGCTGCCCCTCACCATTAATTATTTCCTATACTGCCCCTCATAATTATTTCCTATACTGACCCTCATAATTATTTCCTATACTGCCCCTCATAACTAACTATTGGCCCCCGCCCACCACAACCTTTTTACTGCCCTTTTTGATTAAAAAATAAAAACCCTGTACTCACCACCGCGTCTTCTATCTTCTTGTAGGCCTAAGAAAGCCGGTTGGGTTCTTGTATGCCTAGTTTCTAACCTACACTGACAGCACACAACTGGATTTTAAGTCACTTTAAGTTTTGGAAAAAAAAATAAAAAATTAGACTGTGCCTAATTCAATCAAACCCCTAATACAGGAGTCCCCAAACTTTTTATGTAGGGGGCCGTTCACTGTCCCCCTCAGACCGTTGGAGGGCCGGACTTAAGTTTAAAAAGAAATAGCGGTACATGTGACCGCATCCGTAATACACTGGGCCCCCCTCAATTATTTATTTAATATACTGCACTCCTACTGAACTATTTTATATATATTGTCCCAATTAATTAATTAATATACTGGGACCTATCTCCATTAATTATTGAATATGCCTTCCCCCAATTAATTACTAGACAGCCCCTCATAATTAATTATTTCTTACACCACCACCATTAATTATTTCCTATGCTGCCCTTCCACCATTAATTATGTCTTATGCTTCCCCCCATCATTAAATATTTCCTATGCTGCCCCTCATAAATAATTATTTCCTATGCTGCCCCTCATAATTATTTCCTATACTGCCCCTCCACCATTAATTATTTCCTATACTGCCCCTCAAATTAATTATTTCCTATACTGCCCCTCATAATTAATTATTCCTTATGCTGCCCCTCACCATTAATTATTTCCTATATTGCCCCTCATAATTATTCCCTATGTTGCCCCTCAAATTAATTATATCTTATACTGCCCCTCATAATTAATTATTTCCTATACTGCCCCTCAAAATTATTTCCTATACTTCCCCTCAAAGTAATTATTTCCTATACTGCCCCTCAAATTAATTATTTCCTATACTGCCCTCCACAATTAATTATTTCCTATACTTCCCCTCCACCCATTAATTATTTCCTATGCTGCCCCTCGCCATTAATTATTTCCTATGCTGCCCCTTACCATTAATTATTTCCTATGCTTCCCCTCACCATTAATTATTTCCTATACTGCCCCTCATAATTATTTCCTATACTGCCCCTCATAATTATTTCCTATACTGCCCCTCATAATTAATTATTCCCTATGCTGCCCCTCACCATTAATTATTTCCTATACTGCCCCTCCACCATTAATTATTTCCTATACTGCCCCTCATAATTATTTCCTATACTGCCCCTCATAATTAATTATTTCCTATGCTGCTCCTCACCATTAATTATTTCCTATACTGCCCCCACCATTAATTATTCCCTATGCTGCCCCTCACCATTATTTATTTCCTATACTGCCCCTCAAATTAATTATTTCCTATACTGCCCCTCCACCATTAATTATTTCCTATACTGCCCCTCAAATTAATTATTTCCTATACTGCCCCTCCACTATGAATTATTTCTTATGCTGCCCCTCACCATTAATTATTTCCTATACTGCCCCTCATAATTATTTCCTATACTGCCCCTTATAATTATTTCCTATACTGCCCCTCATAATTATGTCCTATACTGCCCCTCATAATTATTTATTCCCTATGCTGCCCCTCACCATTAATTATTTCCTATACTGCCCTCATAATTAATTATTTCCTATACTGCCCCCCACCATTAATTATTTCCTATACTGCCCCCCACCATTAATTATTTCCTATGCTGCCCCTCACCATTAATTATTTCCTATACTGCCCCTCAAATTAATTATTCCTTATACTGCCCCTCAAATTAATTATTTCCTATACTGCCCCTCCACTATTAATTATTTCCTTTACTGCCCCTCCACCATTAATTATTTCCTATGCTGCTCCTCACCATTAATTATTTCCTATACTGCCCCCACCATTAATTATTCCCTATGCTACCCCTCACCATTATTTATTTCCTATACTGCCCCTCAAATTAATTATTTCCTATACTGCCCCTCCACCATTAATTATTTCCTATACTGCCCCTCAAATTAATTATTTCCTATACTGCCCCTCATAATTAATTATTCCTTATGCTGCCCCTCACCATTAATTATTTCCTATATTGCCCCTCATAATTATTCCCTATGTTGCCCCTCAAATTAATTATCTCTTATACTGCCCCTCATAATTATTCCCTATGTTGCCCCTCAAATTAATTATCTCTTATACTGCCCCTCATAATTAATTATTTCCTATACTGCCCCTCATAATTATTTCCTATACTTCCCCTCAAATTAATTATTTCCTATATTGCCCCTCAAATTAATTATTTCCTATACTGCCCCTCCACCATTAATTATTTCCTATACTGTCCCTCCACCATTAATTATTTCCTATACTGCCCCTCCACCATTAATTATTTCCTATATTGACCCTCAAATTAATTATTTCCTATACTGCCCCTCCACCATGAATTATTTCCTATACTGTCCCTCCACCATTAATTATTTCCTATACTGCCCCTCAAATTAATTATTTCCTATACTGCCCCTCCACCATTAATTATTTCCTATACTGCCCCTCCACCATTAATTATTTCCTATACTGCCCCTCAAATTAATTATTTCCTATACTGCCCCTCCACCATTAATTATTTCCTATACTTCCCCTCCACCATTAATTATTTCTTATGCTGCCCCTCACCATTAATTATTTCCTATACTGCCCCTCATAATTATTTCCTATACTGACCCTCATAATTATTTCCTATACTGCCCCTCATAACTAACTATTGGCCCCCGCCCACCACAACCTTTTTACTGCCCTTTTTGATTAAAAAATAAAAACCCTGTACTCACCACCGCGTCTTCTATCTTCTTGTAGGCCTAAGAAAGCCGGTTGGGTTCTTGTATGCCTAGTTTCTAACCTACACTGACAGCACACAACTGGATTTTAAGTCACTTTAAGTTTTGGAAAAAAAAATAAAAAATTAGACTGTGCCTAATTCAATCAAACCCCTAATACAGGAGTCCCCAAACTTTTTATGTAGGGGGCCGTTCACTGTCCCCCTCAGACCGTTGGAGGGCCGGACTTAAGTTTAAAAAGAAATAGCGGTACATGTGACCGCATCCGTAATACACTGGGCCCCCCTCAATTATTTATTTAATATACTGCACTCCTACTGAACTATTTTATATATATTGTCCCAATTAATTAATTAATATACTGGGACCTCTCTCCATTAATTATTGAATATGCCTTCCCCCAATTAATTACTAGACAGCCCCTCATAATTAATTATTTCTTACACCACCACCATTAATTATTTCCTATGCTGCCCTTCCACCATTAATTATGTCTTATGCTTCCCCCCATCATTAATTATTTCCTATGCTGCCCCTCATAATTAATTATTTCCTATGCTGCCCCTCATAATTATTTCCTATACTGCCCCTCCACCATTAATTATTTCCTATACTGCCCCTCAAATTAATTATTTCCTATACTGCCCCTCATAATTAATTATTCCTTATGCTGCCCCTCACCATTAATTATTTCCTATACTGCCCCTCAAATTAATTATTTCCTATACTGCCCCTCCACCATTAATTATTTCCTATACTTCCCCTCCACCATGAATTATTTCTTATGCTGCCCCTCACCATTAATTATTTCCTATACTGCCCCTCATAATTATTTCCTATACTGCCCCTCATAATTAATTATTCCCTATTCTGCCCCTCACCATTAATTATTTCCTATACTGCCCTCATAATTAATTATTTCCTATACTGCCCCCCACCATTAATTATTTCCTATACTGCCCCCCACCATTAATTATTTCCTATGCTGCCCCTCACCATTAATTATTTCCTATACTGCCCCTCAAATTAATTATTCCTTATACTGCCCCTCAAATTAATTATTTCCTATACTGCCCCTCCACTATTAATTATTTCCTTTACTGCCCCTCCACCATTAATTATTTCCTATGCTTCCCCTCCACCATGAATTATTTCTTATGCTGCCCCTCACCATTAATTATTTCCTATACTGCCCCTCATAATTATTTCCTATACTGCCCCTCATAATTATTTCCTATACTGCCCCTCATAATTAATTATTCCCTATGCTGCCCCTCACCACTTATTATTTCCTATACTGCCCTCATAATTAATTATTTCCTATACTGCCCCCCACCATTAATTATTTCCTATACTGCCCCTCACCATTAATTATTTCCTATACTGCCCCCCACCATTAATTATTTCCTATACTGCCCCTCACCAATAATTATTTCCTATACTGCCCCTCAAATTAATTATTCCTTATACTGCCCCTCAAATTAATTATTTCCTATACTGCCCCTCCACTATTAATTATTTCCTTTACTGCCCCTCCACCATTAATTATTTCCTATGCTGTTCCTCACCATTAATTATTTCCTATTCTGCCCCTCATAATTATTTCCTAAACTGCCCCTCATAATTATTTCCTATACTGCCCCTCATAATTATTTCCTATACTGCCCCTCATAATTAATTATTCCCTATGCTGCCCCTCACCATTATTTATTTCCTATACTGCCCCTCAAATTAATTATTTCCTATACTGCCCCTCAAATTAATTATCTCTTATACTGCCCTCATAATTAATTATTTCCTATACTGCCCCTCATAATTATTTCCTATACTTCCCCTCAAATTAATTATTTCCTATACTGCCCCTCAGATTAATTATTTCCTATACTGCCCTCCACAATTAATTATTTCCTATACTTCCCCTCCACCCATTAATTATTTCCTATGCTGCCCCTCGCCATTAATTATTTCCTATGTTGCCCCTTACCATTAATTATTTCCTATGCTTCCCCTCACCATTAATTATTTCCTATACTGCCCCTCATAATTATTTCCTATACTGCCCCTCATAATTAATTATTCCCTATGCTGCCCCTCACCATTAATTATTTCCTACACTGCCCCTCATAATTAATTATTCCCTATGCTGCCCCTCAAATTAATTATTTCCTACACTGCCCCTCCACCATTAATTATTTCCTATACTGCCCCTCCACCATTAATTATTTCCTATACTGCCCCTCAAATTAATTATTTCCTATACTGCCCCTCCACCATTAATTATTTCCTATACTTCCCCTCCACCATGAATTATTTCTTATGCTGCCCCTCACCATTAATTATTTCCTATACTGCCCTCATAATTAATTATTTCCTATACTGCCCCCCACCATTAATTATTTCCTATACTGCCCCCCACCATTAATTATTTCCTATGCTGCCCCTCACCATTAATTATTTCCTATACTGCCCCTCAAATTAATTATTCCTTATACTGCCCCTCAAATTAATTATTTCCTATACTGCCCCTCCACAATTAATTATTTCCTTTACTGTCCCTCCACCATTAATTATTTCCTATGCTGCTCCTCACCATTAATTATTTCCTATACTGCCCCCACCATTAATTATTCCCTATGCTACCCCTCACCATTATTTATTTCCTATACTGCCCCTCCACCATTAATTATTTCCTATACTGCCCCTCAAATTAATTATTTCCTATACTGCCCCTCCACCATTAATTATTTCCTATACTTCCCCTCCACCATGAATTATTTCTTATGCTGCCCCTCACCATTAATTATTTCCCATACTGCCCCTCATAATTATTTCCTATACTGCCCCTCATAATTATTTCCTATACTGCCCCTCATAATTATTTCCTATACTGCCCCTCATAATTAATTATTCCCTATGCTGCCCCTCACCATTATTTATTTCCTATACTGCTCCTCAAATTAATTATTTCCTATACTGCCCCTCCACCATTAATTATTTCCTATACTGCCCCTCAAATTAATTATTTCCTATACTGCCCCTCCACCATTAATTATTTCCTATACTTCCCCTCCACCATTAATTATTTCTTATGCTGCCCCTCACCATTAATTATTTCCTATACTGCCCCTCATAATTATTTCCTATACTGACCCTCATAATTATTTCCTATACTGCCCCTCATAACTAACTATTGGCCCCCGCCCACCACAACCTTTTTACTGCCCTTTTTAATTAAAAAATAAAAACCCTGTACTCACCACCGCGTCTTCTATCTTCTTGTAGGCCTAAGAAAGCCGGTTGGGTTCTTGTATGCCTAGTTTCTAACCTACACTGACAGCACACAACTGGATTTTAAGTCACTTTAAGTTTTGGAAAAAAAAAAAAAAATTAGACTGTGCCTAATTCAATGAAACCCCTAATACAGGAGTCCCCAAACTTTTTATGTAGGGGGCCGTTCACTGTCCCCCTCAGACCGTTGGAGGGCCGGACTTAAGTTTAAAAAGAAATAGCGGTACATGTGACCGCATCCGTAATACACTGGGCCCCCCTCAATGATTTATTTAATATACTGCACTCCTACTGAACTATTTTATATATATTGTCCCAATTAATTAATTAATATACTGGGACCTCTCTCCATTAATTATTGAATATGCCTTCCCCCAATTAATTACTAGACAGCCCCTCATAATTAATTATTTCTTACACCACCACCATTAATTATTTCCTATGCTGCCCTTCCACCATTAATTATGTCTTATGCTTCCCCCCATCATTAATTATTTCCTATGCTGCCCCTCATAATTAATTATTTCCTATGCTGCCCCTCATAATTATTTCCTATACTGCCCCTCCACCATTAATTATTTCCTATGCTTCCCCTCACCATTAATTATTTCCTATACTGCCCCTCATAATTATTTCCTATACTGCCCCTCATAATTATTTCCTATACTGCCCCTCATAATTAATTATTCCCTATGCTGCCCCTCACCATTAATTATTTCCTATACTGCCCCTCCACCATTAATTATTTCCTATACTGCCCCTCATAATTATTCCCTATGTTGCCCCTCAAATTAATTATCTCTTATACTGCCCCTCATAATTAATTATTTCCTATACTGCCCCTCATAATTATTTCCTATACTTCCCCTCAAATTAATTATTTCCTATACTGCCCCTCCACCATTAATTATTTCCTATACTGTCCCTCCACCATTAATTATTTCCTATACTGCCCTCATAATTAATTATTTCCTATACTGTCCCCCACCATTAATTATTTCCTATACTGCCCCCCACCATTAATTATTTCCTATGCTGCCCCTCACCATTAATTATTTCCTATACTGCCCCTCAAATTAATTATTCCTTATACTGCCCCTCAAATTATTATTTCCTATACTGCCCCTCCACTATTAATTATTTCCTTTACTGCCCCTCCACCATTAATTATTTCATATACTGCCCCTCCACCATTAATTATTTCCTATGCTGCTCCTCACCATTAATTATTTCCTATACTGCCCCCACCATTAATTATTCCCTATGCTACCCCTCACCATTATTTATTTCCTATACTGCCCCTCCACCATTAATTATTTCCTATACTGCCCCTCAAATTAATTATTTCCTATACTGCCCCTCATAATTAATTATTCCTTATGCTGCCCCTCACCATTAATTATTTCCTATATTGCCCCTCATAATTATTCCCTATGTTGCCCCTCAAATTAATTATCTCTTATACTGCCCCTCATAATTATTCCCTATGTTGCCCCTCAAATTAATTATCTCTTATACTGCCCCTCATAATTAATTATTTCCTATACTGCCCCTCATAATTATTTCCTATACTTCCCCTCAAATTAATTATTTCCTATACTGCCCCTCAAATTAATTATTTCCTATACTGCCCCTCCACCATTAATTATTTCCTATACTGTCCCTCCACCATTAATCATTTCCTATACTGCCCCTCAAATTAATTATTTCCTATACTGCCCCTCCACCATTAATTATTTCCTATACTGCCCCTCCACCATTAATTATTTCCTATACTGCCCCTCAAATTAATTATTTCCTATACTGCCCCTCCACCATTAATTATTTCCTATACTGCCCCTCAAATTAATTATTTCCTATACTGCCCCTCCACCATTAATTATTTCTTATACTTCCCCTCCACCATTAATTATTTCTTATGCTGCCCCTCACCATTAATTATTTCCTATACTGCCCCTCATAATTATTTCCTATACTGCCCCTAATAATTATTTCCTATACTGCCCCTCATAATTATTTCCTATACTGCCCCTCATAACTAACTTTTGGCCCCCGCCCACCACAACCTTTTTACTGCCCTTTTTAATTAAAAAAATAAAAACCCTGTACTCACCACCGCGTCTTCTATCTTCTTGTAGGCCTAAGAAAGCCGGTTGGGTTCTTGTATGCCTAGTTTCTAACCTACACTGACAGCACACAACTGGATTTTAAGTCACTTTAAGTTTTTGAAAAAAAAAAAAAATCGTCAGACTGTGCCTAATTCAATCAAACCCCTAATACAGGAGTCCCCAAACTTTTTATGTAGGGGGCCGTTCACTGTCCCCCTCAGACCGTTGGAGGGCCGGACTTAAGTTTAAAAAGAAATAGTGGTACATGTGACCGCATCCGTAATACACTGGGCCCCCCTCAATTATTTATTTAATATACTGCACTCCTACTGAACTATTTTATATATATTGTCCCAATTAATTAATTAATATACTGGGACCTCTCTCCATTAATTATTGAATATGCCTTCCCCCAATTAATTACTAGACAGCCCCTCATAATTAATTATTTCTTACACCACCACCATTAATTATTTCCTATGCTGCCCTTCCACCATTAATTATGTCTTATGCTACCCCCATCATTAATTATTTCCTATGCTGCCCCTCATAATTAATTATTTCCTATGCTGCCCCTCATAATTATTTCCTATACTGCCCCTCCACCATTAATTATTTCCTATACTGCCCCTCAAATTAATTATTTCCTATACTGCCCCTCATAATTAATTATTTCCTATACTGCCCCCCACCATTAATTATTTCCTATACTGCCCCCCACCATTAATTATTTCCTATACTGCCCCCACCATTAATTATTCCCTATGCTGCCCCTCACCATTATTTATTTCCTATACTGCCCCTCAAATTAATTATTTCCTATACTGCCCCTCCACCATTAATTATTTCCTATACTTCCCCTCCACCATTAATTATTTCTTATGCTGCCCCTCACCATTAATTATTTCCTATACTGCCCCTCATAATTATTTCCTATACTGCCCCTCATAATTATTTCCTATACTGCCCCTCATAATTATTCCCTATACTGCCCCTCTACCATTAATTATTTCCTATACTTCCCCTCCACCATTAATTATTTCTTATGCTGCCCCTCACCATTAATTATTTCCTATACTGCCCCTCATAATTCTTTCCTATACTGCCCCTCATAATTCTTTCCTATACTGCCCCTTATAACTAACTATTAGCCCCCGCCCACCACAACCTTTTTACTGCCCTTTTTAATTAAAAAAATAAAAACCCTGTACTCACCACCGCGTCTTCTATCTTCTTGTAGGCCTAAGAAAGCCGGTTGGGTTCTTGTATGCCTAGTTTCTAACCTACACTGACAGCACACAACTGGATTTTAAGTCACTTTAAGTTTTTGAAAAAAAAAAAAAATCGTCAGACTGTGCCTAATTCAATCAAACCCCTAATACAGGAGTCCCCAAACTTTTTATGTAGGGGGCCGTTCACTGTCCCCCTCAGACCGTTGGAGGGCCGGACTTAAGTTTAAAAAGAAATAGCGGTACATGTGACCGCATCCGTAATACACTGGGCCCCCCTCAATTATTTATTTAATATGCTGCATTCCTACTGAACGATTTTATATATATTGTCCCAATTAATTAATTAATATACTGGGACCTCTCTCCATTAATTATTGAATATGCCTTCCCCCAATTAATTACTAGACAGCCCCTCATAATTAATTATTTCTTACACCACCACCATTAATTATTTCCTATGCTGCCCTTCCACCATTAATTATGTCTTATGCTTCCACCCATCATTAATTATTTCCTATGCTGCCCTTCATAATTAATTATTTCCTATGCTGCCCCTCATAATTATTTCCTATACTGCCCCTCCACCATTAATTATTTCCTATACTGCCCCTCAAATTAATTATTTCCTATACTGCCCCTCATAATTAATTATTCCTTATGCTGCCCCTCACCATTAATTATTTCCTATATTGCCCCTCATAATTATTCCCTATGTTGCCCCTCAAATTAATTATCTCTTATACTGCCCCTCATAATTAATTATTTCCTATACTGCCCCTCATAATTATTTCCTATACTTCCCCTCAAATTAATTATTTCCTATACTGCCCCTCAAATTAATTATTTCCTATACTGCCCTCCACAATTAATTATTTCCTATACTTCCCCTCCACCCATTAATTATTTCCTATGCTGCCCCTCGCCATTAATTATTTCCTATGCTGCCCCTCACCATTAATTATTTCCTATGCTTCCCCTTACCATTAATTATTTCCTATACTGCCCCTCATAATTATTTCCTATACTGCCCCTCATAATTATTTCCTATACTGCCCCTCATAATTAATTATTCCCTATGCTGCCCCTCACCATTAATTATTTCCTATACTGCCCCTCATAATTAATTATTTCCTATACTTCCCCTCCACCATTAATTATTTCTTATGCTGCCCCTCACCATTAATTATTTCCTATACTGCCCCTCATAATTATTTCCTATACTGCCCCTTATAATTATTTCCTATACTGCCCCTCATAATTATTTCCTATACTGCCCCTCATAACTAACTTTTGGCCCCCGCCCACCACAACCTTTTTACTGCCCTTTTTAATTAAAAAAATAAAAACCCTGTACTCACCACCGCGTCTTCTATCTTCTTGTAGGCCTAAGAAAGCCGGTTGGGTTCTTGTATGCCTAGTTTCTAACCTACACTGACAGCACACAACTGGATTTTAAGTCACTTTAAGTTTTGGAAAAAAAAAAAAAAATCGTCAGACTGTGCCTAATTCAATCAAACCCCTAATACAGGAGTCCCCAAACTTTTTATGTAGGGGGCCGTTCACTGTCCCCCTCAGACCGTTGGAGGGCCGGACTTAAGATTAAAAAGAAATAGCGGTACATGTGACCGCATCCGTAATACACTGGGCCCCCCTCAATTATTTATTTAATATACTGCACTCCTACTAAACGATTTTATATATATTGTCCCAATTAATTAATTAATATACTGGGACCTCTCTCCATTAATTATTGAATATGCCTTCCCCCAATTAATTACTAGACAGCCCCTCATAATTAATTATTTCTTACACCACCACCATTAATTATTTCCTATGCTGCCCTTCCACCATTAATTATGTCTTATGCTTCCCCCCATCATTAATTATTTCCTATGCTGCCCTTCATAATTAATTATTTCCTATGCTGCCCCTCATAATTATTTCCTATACTGCCCCTCCACCATTAATTATTTCCTATACTGCCCCTCAAATTAATTATTTCCTATACTGCCCCTCATAATTAATTATTCCTTATGCTGCCCCTCAAATTAATTATTTCCTATATTGCCCCTCATAATTATTCCCTATGTTGCCCCTCAAATTAATTATCTCTTATACTGCCCCTCATAATTATTCCCTATGTTGCCCCTCAAATTAATTATCTCTTATACTGCCCCTCATAATTAATTATTTCCTATACTGCCCCTCATAATTATTTCCTATACTTCCCCTCAAATTAATTATTTCCTATACTGCCCCTCAAATTAATTATTTCCTATACTGCCCCTCCACCATTAATTATTTCCTATACTGTCCCTCCACCATTAATTATTTCCTATACTGCCCCTCAAATTAATTATTTCCTATACTGCCCCTCCACCATTAATTATTTCCTATACTGCCCCTCCACCATTAATTATTTCCTATACTGCCCCTCAAATTAATTATTTCCTATACTGCCCCTCCACCATTAATTATTTCCTATACTGCCCCTCAAATTAATTATTTCCTATACTGCCCCTCCACCATTAATTATTTCCTATACTTCCCCTCCACCATTAATTATTTCTTATGCTGCCCCTCACCATTAATTATTTCCTATACTGCCCCTCATAATTATTTCCTATACTGCCCCTCATAATTATTTCCTATACTGCCCCTCATAATTAATTATTCCCTATGCTACCCCTCATAATTATTTCCTATACTGCCCCTCCACCATTAATTATTTCCTATACTGCCCCTCAAATTAATTATTTCCTATACTGCCCCTCATAATTAATTATTCCTTATGCTGCCCCTCACCATTAATTATTTCCTATATTGCCCCTCATAATTATTCCCTATGTTGCCCCTCAAATTAATTATCTCTTATACTGCCCCTCATAATTAATTATTTCCTATACTGCCCCTCATAATTATTTCCTATACTTCCCCTCAAATTAATTATTTCCTATACTGCCCCTCAAATTAATTATTTCCTATACTGCCCTCCACAATTAATTATTTCCTATACTTCCCCTCCACCCATTAATTATTTCCTATGCTGCCCCTCGCCATTAATTATTTCCTATGCTGCCCCTCACCATTAATTATTTCCTATGCTTCCCCTTACCATTAATTATTTCCTATACTGCCCCTCATAATTATTTCCTATACTGCCCCTCATAATTATTTCCTATACTGCCCCTCATAATTAATTATTCCCTATGCTACCCCTCACCATTATTTATTTCCTATACTGCCCCTCAAATTAATTATTTCCTATACTGCCCCTCCACCATTAATTATTTCCTATACTGCCCCTTCACCATTAATTATTTCCTATACTGCCCCTTCACCATTAATTATTTCCTATACTTCCCCTCCACCATTAATTATTTCTTATGCTGCCCCTCACCATTAATTATTTCCCATACTGCCCCTCATAATTATTTCCTATACTGCCCCTCATAATTATTTCCTATACTGCCCCTCATAATTATTTCCTATACTGCCCCTCATAATTAATTATTCCCTATGCTGCCCCTCACCATTATTTATTTCCTATACTGCTCCTCAAATTAATTATTTCCTATACTGCCCCTCCACCATTAATTATTTCCTATACTGCCCCTCAAATTAATTATTTCCTATACTGCCCCTCCACCATTAATTATTTCCTATACTTCCCCTCCACCATTAATTATTTCTTATGCTGCCCCTCACCATTAATTATTTCCTATACTGCCCCTCATAATTATTTCCTATACTGACCCTCATAATTATTTCCTATACTGCCCCTCATAACTAACTATTGGCCCCCGCCCACCACAACCTTTTTACTGCCCTTTTTAATTAAAAAATAAAAACCCTGTACTCACCACCGCGTCTTCTATCTTCTTGTAGGCCTAAGAAAGCCGGTTGGGTTCTTGTATGCCTAGTTTCTAACCTACACTGACAGCACACAACTGGATTTTAAGTCACTTTAAGTTTTGGAAAAAAAAAAAAAAATTAGACTGTGCCTAATTCAATGAAACCCCTAATACAGGAGTCCCCAAACTTTTTATGTAGGGGGCCGTTCACTGTCCCCCTCAGACCGTTGGAGGGCCGGACTTAAGTTTAAAAAGAAATAGCGGTACATGTGACCGCATCCGTAATACACTGGGCCCCCCTCAATGATTTATTTAATATACTGCACTCCTACTGAACTATTTTATATATATTGTCCCAATTAATTAATTAATATACTGGGACCTCTCTCCATTAATTATTGAATATGCCTTCCCCCAATTAATTACTAGACAGCCCCTCATAATTAATTATTTCTTACACCACCACCATTAATTATTTCCTATGCTGCCCTTCCACCATTAATTATGTCTTATGCTTCCCCCCATCATTAATTATTTCCTATGCTGCCCCTCATAATTAATTATTTCCTATGCTGCCCCTCATAATTATTTCCTATACTGCCCCTCCACCATTAATTATTTCCTATACTGCCCCTCAAATTAATTATTTCCTATACTGCCCCTCATAATTAATTATTCCTTATGCTGCCCCTCACCATTAATTATTTCCTATATTGCCCCTCATAATTATTCCCTATGTTGCCCCTCAAATTAATTATCTCTTATACTGCCCCT
Source organism: Engystomops pustulosus (assembly GCF_040894005.1). Lineage (NCBI taxonomy): Eukaryota > Metazoa > Chordata > Amphibia > Anura > Leptodactylidae > Engystomops > Engystomops pustulosus. The sequence continues at coordinate 1,178,701 of NW_027284961.1, forward strand.
CATAATTAATTATTTCCTATACTTCCCCTCCACCCATTAATTATTTCCTATGCTGCCCCTCGCCATTAATTATTTCCTATGCTGCCCCTTACCATTAATTATTTCCTATGCTTCCCCTCACCATTAATTATTTCCTATACTGCCCCTCATAATTATTTCCTATACTGCCCCTCATAATTATTTCCTATACTGCCCCTCACCATTAATTATTTCCTATACTGCCCCTCCACCATTAATTATTTCCTATACTGCCCCTCAAATTAATTATTTCCTATACTGCCCCTCCACCATTAATTATTTCCTATACTGCCCCTCAAATTAATTATTTCCTATACTGCCCCTCCACTATGAATTATTTCTTATGCTGCCCCTCACCATTAATTATTTCCTATACTGCCCCTCATAATTATTTCCTATACTGCCCCTTATAATTATTTCCTATACTGCCCCTCATAATTATGTCCTATACTGCCCCTCATAATTATTTATTCCCTATGCTGCCCCTCACCATTAATTATTTCCTATACTGCCCTCATAATTAATTATTTCCTATACTGCCCCCCACCATTAATTATTTCCTATACTGCCCCCCACCATTAATTATTTCCTATGCTGCCCCTCACCATTAATTATTTCCTATACTGCCCCTCAAATTAATTATTCCTTATACTGCCCCTCAAATTAATTATTTCCTATACTGCCCCTCCACTATTAATTATTTCCTTTACTGCCCCTCCACCATTAATTATTTCATATACTGCCCCTCCACCATTAATTATTTCCTATGCTGCTCCTCACCATTAATTATTTCCTATACTGCCCCCACCATTAATTATTCCCTATGCTACCCCTCACCATTATTTATTTCCTATACTGCCCCTCAAATTAATTATTTCCTATACTGCCCCTCCACCATTAATTATTTCCTATACTGCCCTTCAAATTAATTATTTCCTATACTGCCCCTCATAATTAATTATTCCTTATGCTGCCCCTCACCATTAATTATTTCCTATATTGCCCCTCATAATTATTCCCTATGTTGCCCCTCAAATTAATTATCTCTTATACTGCCCCTCATAATTATTCCCTATGTTGCCCCTCAAATTAATTATCTCTTATACTGCCCCTCATAATTAATTATTTCCTATACTGCCCCTCATAATTATTTCCTATACTTCCCCTCAAATTAATTATTTCCTATATTGCCCCTCAAATTAATTATTTCCTATACTGCCCCTCCACCATTAATTATTTCCTATACTGTCCCTCCACCATTAATTATTTCCTATACTGCCCCTCAAATTAATTATTTCCTATACTGCCCCTCCACCATTAATTATTTCCTATACTGCCCCTCCACCATTAATTATTTCTTATGCTGCCCCTCACCATTAATTATTTCCTATACTGCCCCTCATAATTATTTCCTATACTGCCCCTCATAATTATTTCCTATACTGCCCCTCATAACTAACTATTGGCCCCCGCCCACCACAACCTTTTTACTGCCCTTTTTAATAAAAAAAATAAAAACCCTGTACTCACCACCGCGTCTTCTATCTTCTTGTAGGCCTAAGAAAGCCGGTTGGGTTCTTGTATGCCTAGTTTCTAACCTACACTGACAGCACACAACTGGATTTTAAGTCACTTTAAGTTTTGGAAAAAAAAAAAAAAATCGTCAGACTGTGCCTAATTCAATCAAACCCCTAATACAGGAGTCCCCAAACTTTTTATGTAGGGGGCCGTTCACTGTCCCCCTCAGACCGTTGGAGGGCCGGACTTAAGTTTAAAAAGAAATAGCGGTACATGTGACCGCATCCGTAATACACTGGGCCCCCCTCAATTATTTATTTAATATACTGCACTCCTACTGAACTATTTTATATATATTGTCCCAATTAATTAATTAATATACTGGGACCTCTCTCCATTAATTATTGAATATGCCTTCCCCCAATTAATTACTAGACAGCCCCTCATAATTAATTATTTCTTACACCACCACCATTAATTATTTCCTATGCTGCCCTTCCACCATTAATTATGTCTTATGCTTCCCCCCATCATTAATTATTTCCTATGCTGCCCCTCATAATTAATTATTTCCTATGCTGCCCCTCATAATTATTTCCTATACTGCCCCTCCACCATTAATTATTTCCTATACTGCCCCTCAAATTAATTATTTCCTATACTGCCCCTCATAATTAATTATTCCTTATGCTGCCCCTCACCATTAATTATTTCCTATATTGCCCCTCATAATTATTCCCTATGTTGCCCCTCAAATTAATTATCTCTTATACTGCCCCTCATAATTAATTATTTCCTATACTTCCCCTCCACCCATCAATTATTTCCTATGCTGCCCCTCGCCATTAATTATTTCCTATGCTGCCCCTTACCATTAATTATTTCCTATGCTTCCCCTCACCATTAATTATTTCCTATACTGCCCCTCATAATTATTTCCTATACTGCCCCTCATAATTATTTCCTATACTGCCCCTCACCATTAATTATTTCCTATACTGCCCCTCCACCATTAATTATTTCCTATACTGCCCCTCATAATTATTTCCTATACTGCCCCTCATAATTAATTATTTCCTATGCTGCTCCTCACCATTAATTATTTCCTATACTGCCCCCACCATTAATTATTCCCTATGCTGCCCCTCCACCATTATTTATTTCCTATACTGCCCCTCAAATTAATTATTTCCTATACTGCCCCTCCACCATTAATTATTTCCTATACTGCCCCTCAAATTAATTATTTCCTATACTGCCCCTCCACTATGAATTATTTCTTATGCTGCCCCTCACCATTAATTATTTCCTATACTGCCCCTCATAATTATTTCCTATACTGCCCCTTATAATTATTTCCTATACTGCCCCTCATAATTATGTCCTATTCTGCCCCTCATAATTATTTATTCCCTATGCTGCCCCTCACCATTAATTATTTCCTATACTGCCCTCATAATTAATTATTTTCTATACTGCCCCCCACCATTAATTATTTCCTATACTGCCCCTCAAATTAATTATTCCTTATACTGCCCCTCAAATTAATTATTTCCTATACTGCCCCTCCACTATTAATTATTTCCTTTACTGCCCCTCCACCATTAATTATTTCATATACTGCCCCTCCACCATTAATTATTTCCTATGCTGCTCCTCACCATTAATTATTTCCTATACTGCCCCACCATTAATTATTCCCTATGCTACCCCTCACCATTATTTATTTCCTATACTGCCCCTCAAATTAATTATTTCCTATACTGCCCCTCCACCATTAATTATTTCCTATACTGCCCCTCAAATTAATTATTTCCTATACTGCCCCTCATAATTAATTATTCCTTATGCTGCCCCTCACCATTAATTATTTCCTATATTGCCCCTCATAATTATTCCCTATGTTGCCCCTCAAATTAATTATCTCTTATACTGCCCCTCATAATTATTCCCTATGTTGCCCCTCAAATTAATTATCTCTTATACTGCCCCTCATAATTAATTATTTCCTATACTGCCCCTCATAATTATTTCCTATACTTCCCCTCAAATTAATTATTTCCTATATTGCCCCTCAAATTAATTATTTCCTATACTGCCCCTCCACCATTAATTATTTCCTATACTGTCCCTCCACCATTAATTATTTCCTATACTGCCCCTCAAATTAATTATTTCCTATACTGCCCCTCCACCATTAATTATTTCCTATACTGCCCCTCCACCATTAATTATTTCTTATGCTGCCCCTCACCATTAATTATTTCCTATACTGCCCCTCATAATTATTTCCTATACTGCCCCTCATAATTATTTCCTATACTGCCCCTCATAACTAACTATTGGCCCCCGCCCACCACAACCTTTTTACTGCCCTTTTTAATAAAAAAAATAAAAACCCTGTACTCACCACCGCGTCTTCTATCTTCTTGTAGGCCTAAGAAAGCCGGTTGGGTTCTTGTATGCCTAGTTTCTAACCTACACTGACAGCACACAACTGGATTTTAAGTCACTTTAAGTTTTGGAAAAAAAAAAAAAAATCGTCAGACTGTGCCTAATTCAATCAAACCCCTAATACAGGAGTCCCCAAACTTTTTATGTAGGGGGCCGTTCACTGTCCCCCTCAGACCGTTGGAGGGCCGGACTTAAGTTTAAAAAGAAATAGCGGTACATGTGACCGCATCCGTAATACACTGGGCCCCCCTCAATTATTTATTTAATATACTGCACTCCTACTGAACTATTTTATATATATTGTCCCAATTAATTAATTAATATACTGGGACCTCTCTCCATTAATTATTGAATATGCCTTCCCCCAATTAATTACTAGACAGCCCCTCATAATTAATTATTTCTTACACCACCACCATTAATTATTTCCTATGCTGCCCTTCCACCATTAATTATGTCTTATGCTTCCCCCCATCATTAATTATTTCCTATGCTGCCCCTCATAATTAATTATTTCCTATGCTGCCCCTCATAATTATTTCCTATACTGCCCCTCCACCATTAATTATTTCCTATACTGCCCCTCAAATTAATTATTTCCTATACTGCCCCTCATAATTAATTATTCCTTATGCTGCCCCTCACCATTAATTATTTCCTATATTGCCCCTCATAATTATTCCCTATGTTGCCCCTCAAATTAATTATCTCTTATACTGCCCCTCATAATTAATTATTTCCTATACTGCCCCTCATAATTATTTCCTATACTGCCCCTCAAATTAATTATTTCCTATACTGCCCTCCACAATTAATTATTTCCTATACTTCCCCTCCACCCATTAATTATTTCCTATGCTGCCCCTCGCCATTAATTATTTCCTATGCTGCCCCTTACCATTAATTATTTCCTATGCTTCCCCTCACCATTCATTATTTCCTATACTGCACCTCATAATTATTTCCTATACTGCCCCTCATAATTATTTCCTATACTGCCCCTCATAATTAATTATTCCCTATGCTGCCCCTCAAATTAATTATTCCCTATACTGCCCCTCCACCATTAATTATTTCCTATACTGCCCCTCAAATTAATTATTTCCTATACAGCCCCTCCACCATTAATTATTTCCTATACTTCCCCTCCACCATGAATTATTTCTTATGCTGCCCCTCACCATTAATTATTTCCTATACTGCCCCTCATAATTATTTCCTATACTGCCCCTCATAATTATTTCCTATACTGCCCCTCATAATTATTTCCTATACTGCCCCTCATAATTAATTATTCCCTATGCTGCCCCTCACCATTAATTATTTCCTATACTGCCCTCATAATTAATTATTTCCTATACTGCCCCCCACCATTAATTATTTCCTATACTGCCCCCCACCATTAATTATTTCCTATGCTGCCCCTCACCATTAATTATTTCCTATACTGCCCCTCAAATTAATTATTCCTTATACTGCCCCTCAAATTAATTATTTCCTATTCTGCCCCTCCACTATTAATTATTTCCTTTACTGCCCCTCCACCATTAATTATTTCCTATGCTGCTCCTCACCATTAATTATTTCCTATACTGCCCCCACCATTAATTATTCCCTATGCTACCCCTCACCATTATTTATTTCCTATACTGCCCCTCAAATTAATTATTTCCTATACTGCCCCTCCACCATTAATTATTTCCTATACTGCCCCTCAAATTAATTATTTCCTATACTGCCCCTGAAATTAATTATCTCTTATACTGCCCCTCATAATTAATTATTTCCTATACTGCCCCTCATAATTATTTCCTATACTTCCCCTAAAATTAATTATTTCCTATACTGCCCCTCAGATTAATTATTTCCTATACTGCCCTCCACAATTAATTATTTCCTATACTTCCCCTCCACCCATTAATTATTTCCTATGCTGCCCCTCGCCATTAATTATTTCCTATGTTGCCCCTTACCATTAATTATTTCCTATGCTTCCCCTCACCATTAATTATTTCCTATACTGCCCCTCATAATTATTTCCTATACTGCCCCTCATAATTAATTATTCCCTATGCTTCCCCTCACCATTAATTATTTCCTACACTGCCCCTCATAATTAATTATTCCCTATGCTGCCCCTCAAATTAATTATTTCCTACACTGCCCCTCCACCATTAATTATTTCCTATACTGCCCCTCCACCATTAATTATTTCCTATACTGCCCCTCAAATTAATTATTTCCTATACTGCCCCTCCACCATTAATTATTTCCTATACTTCCCCTCCACCATGAATTATTTCTTATGCTGCCCCTCACCATTAATTATTTCCTATACTGCCCTCATAATTAATTATTTCCTATACTGCCCCCCACCATTAATTATTTCCTATACTGCCCCCCACCATTAATTATTTCCTATGCTGCCCCTCACTATTAATTATTTCCTATACTGCCCCTCAAATTAATTATTCCTTATACTGCCCCTCAAATTAATTATTTCCTATACTGCCCCTCCACAATTAATTATTTCCTTTACTGTCCCTCCACCATTAATTATTTCCTATGCTGCTCCTCACCATTAATTATTTCCTATACTGCCCCCACCATTAATTATTCCCTATGCTACCCCTCACCATTATTTATTTCCTATACTGCCCCTCCACCATTAATTATTTCCTATACTGCCCCTCAAATTAATTATTTCCTATACTGCCCCTCCACCATTAATTATTTCCTATACTTCCCCTCCACCATGAATTATTTCTTATGCTGCCCCTCACCATTAATTATTTCCCATACTGCCCCTCATAATTATTTCCTATACTGCCCCTCATAATTATTTCCTATACTGCCCCTCATAATTATTTCCTATACTGCCCCTCATAATTAATTATTCCCTATGCTGCCCCTCACCATTATTTATTTCCTATACTGCTCCTCAAATTAATTATTTCCTATACTGCCCCTCCACCATTAATTATTTCCTATACTGCCCCTCAAATTAATTATTTCCTATACTGCCCCTCCACCATTAATTATTTCCTATACTTCCCCTCCACCATTAATTATTTCTTATGCTGCCCCTCACCATTAATTATTTCCTATACTGCCCCTCATAATTATTTCCTATACTGACCCTCATAATTATTTCCTATACTGCCCCTCATAACTAACTATTGGCCCCCGCCCACCACAACCTTTTTACTGCCCTTTTTAATTAAAAAATAAAAACCCTGTACTCACCACCGCGTCTTCTATCTTCTTGTAGGCCTAAGAAAGCCGGTTGGGTTCTTGTATGCCTAGTTTCTAACCTACACTGACAGCACACAACTGGATTTTAAGTCACTTTAAGTTTTGGAAAAAAAAAAAAAAATTAGACTGTGCCTAATTCAATGAAACCCCTAATACAGGAGTCCCCAAACTTTTTATGTAGGGGGCCGTTCACTGTCCCCCTCAGACCGTTGGAGGGCCGGACTTAAGTTTAAAAAGAAATAGCGGTACATGTGACCGCATCCGTAATACACTGGGCCCCCCTCAATGATTTATTTAATATACTGCACTCCTACTGAACTATTTTATATATATTGTCCCAATTAATTAATTAATATACTGGGACCTCTCTCCATTAATTATTGAATATGCCTTCCCCCAATTAATTACTAGACAGCCCCTCATAATTAATTATTTCTTACACCACCACCATTAATTATTTCCTATGCTGCCCTTCCACCATTAATTATGTCTTATGCTTCCCCCCATCATTAATTATTTCCTATGCTGCCCCTCATAATTAATTATTTCCTATGCTGCCCCTCATAATTATTTCCTATACTGCCCCTCCACCATTAATTATTTCCTATGCTTCCCCTCACCATTAATTATTTCCTATACTGCCCCTCATAATTATTTCCTATACTGCCCCTCATAATTATTTCCTATACTGCCCCTCATAATTAATTATTCCCTATGCTGCCCCTCACCATTAATTATTTCCTATACTGCCCCTCCACCATTAATTATTTCCTATACTGCCCCTCATAATTATTCCCTATGTTGCCCCTCAAATTAATTATCTCTTATACTGCCCCTCATAATTAATTATTTCCTATACTGCCCCTCATAATTATTTCCTATACTTCCCCTCAAATTAATTATTTCCTATACTGCCCCTCCACCATTAATTATTTCCTATACTGTCCCTCCACCATTAATTATTTCCTATACTGCCCTCATAATTAATTATTTCCTATACTGTCCCCCACCATTAATTATTTCCTATACTGCCCCCCACCATTAATTATTTCCTATGCTGCCCCTCACCATTAATTATTTCCTATACTGCCCCTCAAATTAATTATTCCTTATACTGCCCCTCAAATTATTATTTCCTATACTGCCCCTCCACTATTAATTATTTCCTTTACTGCCCCTCCACCATTAATTATTTCATATACTGCCCCTCCACCATTAATTATTTCCTATGCTGCTCCTCACCATTAATTATTTCCTATACTGCCCCCACCATTAATTATTCCCTATGCTACCCCTCACCATTATTTATTTCCTATACTGCCCCTCCACCATTAATTATTTCCTATACTGCCCCTCAAATTAATTATTTCCTATACTGCCCCTCATAATTAATTATTCCTTATGCTGCCCCTCACCATTAATTATTTCCTATATTGCCCCTCATAATTATTCCCTATGTTGCCCCTCAAATTAATTATCTCTTATACTGCCCCTCATAATTATTCCCTATGTTGCCCCTCAAATTAATTATCTCTTATACTGCCCCTCATAATTAATTATTTCCTATACTGCCCCTCATAATTATTTCCTATACTTCCCCTCAAATTAATTATTTCCTATACTGCCCCTCAAATTAATTATTTCCTATACTGCCCCTCCACCATTAATTATTTCCTATACTGTCCCTCCACCATTAATTATTTCCTATACTGCCCCTCAAATTAATTATTTCCTATACTGCCCCTCCACCATTAATTATTTCCTATACTGCCCCTCCACCATTAATTATTTCCTATACTGCCCCTCAAATTAATTATTTCCTATACTGCCCCTCCACCATTAATTATTTCCTATACTGCCCCTCAAATTAATTATTTCCTATACTGCCCCTCCACCATTAATTATTTCTTATACTTCCCCTCCACCATTAATTATTTCTTATGCTGCCCCTCACCATTAATTATTTCCTATACTGCCCCTCATAATTATTTCCTATACTGCCCCTAATAATTATTTCCTATACTGCCCCTCATAATTATTTCCTATACTGCCCCTCATAACTAACTTTTGGCCCCCGCCCACCACAACCTTTTTACTGCCCTTTTTAATTAAAAAAATAAAAACCCTGTACTCACCACCGCGTCTTCTATCTTCTTGTAGGCCTAAGAAAGCCGGTTGGGTTCTTGTATGCCTAGTTTCTAACCTACACTGACAGCACACAACTGGATTTTAAGTCACTTTAAGTTTTTGAAAAAAAAAAAAAATCGTCAGACTGTGCCTAATTCAATCAAACCCCTAATACAGGAGTCCCCAAACTTTTTATGTAGGGGGCCGTTCACTGTCCCCCTCAGACCGTTGGAGGGCCGGACTTAAGTTTAAAAAGAAATAGTGGTACATGTGACCGCATCCGTAATACACTGGGCCCCCCTCAATTATTTATTTAATATACTGCACTCCTACTGAACTATTTTATATATATTGTCCCAATTAATTAATTAATATACTGGGACCTCTCTCCATTAATTATTGAATATGCCTTCCCCCAATTAATTACTAGACAGCCCCTCATAATTAATTATTTCTTACACCACCACCATTAATTATTTCCTATGCTGCCCTTCCACCATTAATTATGTCTTATGCTACCCCCATCATTAATTATTTCCTATGCTGCCCCTCATAATTAATTATTTCCTATGCTGCCCCTCATAATTATTTCCTATACTGCCCCTCCACCATTAATTATTTCCTATACTGCCCCTCAAATTAATTATTTCCTATACTGCCCCTCATAATTAATTATTTCCTATACTGCCCCCCACCATTAATTATTTCCTATACTGCCCCCCACCATTAATTATTTCCTATACTGCCCCCACCATTAATTATTCCCTATGCTGCCCCTCACCATTATTTATTTCCTATACTGCCCCTCAAATTAATTATTTCCTATACTGCCCCTCCACCATTAATTATTTCCTATACTTCCCCTCCACCATTAATTATTTCTTATGCTGCCCCTCACCATTAATTATTTCCTATACTGCCCCTCATAATTATTTCCTATACTGCCCCTCATAATTATTTCCTATACTGCCCCTCATAATTATTCCCTATACTGCCCCTCTACCATTAATTATTTCCTATACTTCCCCTCCACCATTAATTATTTCTTATGCTGCCCCTCACCATTAATTATTTCCTATACTGCCCCTCATAATTCTTTCCTATACTGCCCCTCATAATTCTTTCCTATACTGCCCCTTATAACTAACTATTAGCCCCCGCCCACCACAACCTTTTTACTGCCCTTTTTAATTAAAAAAATAAAAACCCTGTACTCACCACCGCGTCTTCTATCTTCTTGTAGGCCTAAGAAAGCCGGTTGGGTTCTTTTATGCCTAGTTTCTAACCTACACTGACAGCACACAACTGGATTTTAAGTCACTTTAAGTTTTTGAAAAAAAAAAAAAATCGTCAGACTGTGCCTAATTCAATCAAACCCCTAATACAGGAGTCCCCAAACTTTTTATGTAGGGGGCCGTTCACTGTCCCCCTCAGACCGTTGGAGGGCCGGACTTAAGTTTAAAAAGAAATAGCGGTACATGTGACCGCATCCGTAATACACTGGGCCCCCCTCAATTATTTATTTAATATGCTGCATTCCTACTGAACGATTTTATATATATTGTCCCAATTAATTAATTAATATACTGGGACCTCTCTCCATTAATTATTGAATATGCCTTCCCCCAATTAATTACTAGACAGCCCCTCATAATTAATTATTTCTTACACCACCACCATTAATTATTTCCTATGCTGCCCTTCCACCATTAATTATGTCTTATGCTTCCACCCATCATTAATTATTTCCTATGCTGCCCTTCATAATTAATTATTTCCTATGCTGCCCCTCATAATTATTTCCTATACTGCCCCTCCACCATTAATTATTTCCTATACTGCCCCTCAAATTAATTATTTCCTATACTGCCCCTCATAATTAATTATTCCTTATGCTGCCCCTCACCATTAATTATTTCCTATATTGCCCCTCATAATTATTCCCTATGTTGCCCCTCAAATTAATTATCTCTTATACTGCCCCTCATAATTAATTATTTCCTATACTGCCCCTCATAATTATTTCCTATACTTCCCCTCAAATTAATTATTTCCTATACTGCCCCTCAAATTAATTATTTCCTATACTGCCCTCCACAATTAATTATTTCCTATACTTCCCCTCCACCCATTAATTATTTCCTATGCTGCCCCTCGCCATTAATTATTTCCTATGCTGCCCCTCACCATTAATTATTTCCTATGCTTCCCCTTACCATTAATTATTTCCTATACTGCCCCTCATAATTATTTCCTATACTGCCCCTCATAATTATTTCCTATACTGCCCCTCATAATTAATTATTCCCTATGCTGCCCCTCACCATTAATTATTTCCTATACTGCCCCTCATAATTAATTATTTCCTATACTTCCCCTCCACCATTAATTATTTCTTATGCTGCCCCTCACCATTAATTATTTCCTATACTGCCCCTCATAATTATTTCCTATACTGCCCCTTATAATTATTTCCTATACTGCCCCTCATAATTATTTCCTATACTGCCCCTCATAACTAACTTTTGGCCCCCGCCCACCACAACCTTTTTACTGCCCTTTTTAATTAAAAAAATAAAAACCCTGTACTCACCACCGCGTCTTCTATCTTCTTGTAGGCCTAAGAAAGCCGGTTGGGTTCTTGTATGCCTAGTTTCTAACCTACACTGACAGCACACAACTGGATTTTAAGTCACTTTAAGTTTTGGAAAAAAAAAAAAAAATCGTCAGACTGTGCCTAATTCAATCAAACCCCTAATACAGGAGTCCCCAAACTTTTTATGTAGGGGGCCGTTCACTGTCCCCCTCAGACCGTTGGAGGGCCGGACTTAAGATTAAAAAGAAATAGCGGTACATGTGACCGCATCCGTAATACACTGGGCCCCCCTCAATTATTTATTTAATATACTGCACTCCTACTAAACGATTTTATATATATTGTCCCAATTAATTAATTAATATACTGGGACCTCTCTCCATTAATTATTGAATATGCCTTCCCCCAATTAATTACTAGACAGCCCCTCATAATTAATTATTTCTTACACCACCACCATTAATTATTTCCTATGCTGCCCTTCCACCATTAATTATGTCTTATGCTTCCCCCCATCATTAATTATTTCCTATGCTGCCCTTCATAATTAATTATTTCCTATGCTGCCCCTCATAATTATTTCCTATACTGCCCCTCCACCATTAATTATTTCCTATACTGCCCCTCAAATTAATTATTTCCTATACTGCCCCTCATAATTAATTATTCCTTATGCTGCCCCTCAAATTAATTATTTCCTATATTGCCCCTCATAATTATTCCCTATGTTGCCCCTCAAATTAATTATCTCTTATACTGCCCCTCATAATTATTCCCTATGTTGCCCCTCAAATTAATTATCTCTTATACTGCCCCTCATAATTAATTATTTCCTATACTGCCCCTCATAATTATTTCCTATACTTCCCCTCAAATTAATTATTTCCTATACTGCCCCTCAAATTAATTATTTCCTATACTGCCCCTCCACCATTAATTATTTCCTATACTGTCCCTCCACCATTAATTATTTCCTATACTGCCCCTCAAATTAATTATTTCCTATACTGCCCCTCCACCATTAATTATTTCCTATACTGCCCCTCCACCATTAATTATTTCCTATACTGCCCCTCAAATTAATTATTTCCTATACTGCCCCTCCACCATTAATTATTTCCTATACTGCCCCTCAAATTAATTATTTCCTATACTGCCCCTCCACCATTAATTATTTCCTATACTTCCCCTCCACCATTAATTATTTCTTATGCTGCCCCTCACCATTAATTATTTCCTATACTGCCCCTCATAATTATTTCCTATACTGCCCCTCATAATTATTTCCTATACTGCCCCTCATAATTAATTATTCCCTATGCTACCCCTCATAATTATTTCCTATACTGCCCCTCCACCATTAATTATTTCCTATACTGCCCCTCAAATTAATTATTTCCTATACTGCCCCTCATAATTAATTATTCCTTATGCTGCCCCTCACCATTAATTATTTCCTATATTGCCCCTCATAATTATTCCCTATGTTGCCCCTCAAATTAATTATCTCTTATACTGCCCCTCATAATTAATTATTTCCTATACTGCCCCTCATAATTATTTCCTATACTTCCCCTCAAATTAATTATTTCCTATACTGCCCCTCAAATTAATTATTTCCTATACTGCCCTCCACAATTAATTATTTCCTATACTTCCCCTCCACCCATTAATTATTTCCTATGCTGCCCCTCGCCATTAATTATTTCCTATGCTGCCCCTCACCATTAATTATTTCCTATGCTTCCCCTTACCATTAATTATTTCCTATACTGCCCCTCATAATTATTTCCTATACTGCCCCTCATAATTATTTCCTATACTGCCCCTCATAATTAATTATTCCCTATGCTACCCCTCACCATTATTTATTTCCTATACTGCCCCTCAAATTAATTATTTCCTATACTGCCCCTCCACCATTAATTATTTCCTATACTGCCCCTCAAATTAATTATTTCCTATACTGCCCCTTCACCATTAATTATTTCCTATACTTCCCCTCCACCATTAATTATTTCTTATGCTGCCCCTCACCATTAATTATTTCCCATACTGCCCCTCATAATTATTTCCTATACTGCCCCTCATAATTATTTCCTATACTGCCCCTCATAATTATTTCCTATACTGCCCCTCATAATTAATTATTCCCTATGCTGCCCCTCACCATTATTTATTTCCTATACTGCTCCTCAAATTAATTATTTCCTATACTGCCCCTCCACCATTAATTATTTCCTATACTGCCCCTCAAATTAATTATTTCCTATACTGCCCCTCCACCATTAATTATTTCCTATACTTCCCCTCCACCATTAATTATTTCTTATGCTGCCCCTCACCATTAATTATTTCCTATACTGCCCCTCATAATTATTTCCTATACTGACCCTCATAATTATTTCCTATACTGCCCCTCATAACTAACTATTGGCCCCCGCCCACCACAACCTTTTTACTGCCCTTTTTAATTAAAAAATAAAAACCCTGTACTCACCACCGCGTCTTCTATCTTCTTGTAGGCCTAAGAAAGCCGGTTGGGTTCTTGTATGCCTAGTTTCTAACCTACACTGACAGCACACAACTGGATTTTAAGTCACTTTAAGTTTTGGAAAAAAAAAAAAAAATTAGACTGTGCCTAATTCAATGAAACCCCTAATACAGGAGTCCCCAAACTTTTTATGTAGGGGGCCGTTCACTGTCCCCCTCAGACCGTTGGAGGGCCGGACTTAAGTTTAAAAAGAAATAGCGGTACATGTGACCGCATCCGTAATACACTGGGCCCCCCTCAATGATTTATTTAATATACTGCACTCCTACTGAACTATTTTATATATATTGTCCCAATTAATTAATTAATATACTGGGACCTCTCTCCATTAATTATTGAATATGCCTTCCCCCAATTAATTACTAGACAGCCCCTCATAATTAATTATTTCTTACACCACCACCATTAATTATTTCCTATGCTGCCCTTCCACCATTAATTATGTCTTATGCTTCCCCCCATCATTAATTATTTCCTATGCTGCCCCTCATAATTAATTATTTCCTATGCTGCCCCTCATAATTATTTCCTATACTGCCCCTCCACCATTAATTATTTCCTATACTGCCCCTCAAATTAATTATTTCCTATACTGCCCCTCATAATTAATTATTCCTTATGCTGCCCCTCACCATTAATTATTTCCTATATTGCCCCTCATAATTATTCCCTATGTTGCCCCTCAAATTAATTATCTCTTATACTGCCCCTCATAATTAATTATTTCCTATACTTCCCCTCCACCCATTAATTATTTCCTATGCTGCCCCTCGCCATTAATTATTTCCTATGCTGCCCCTTACCATTAATTATTTCCTATGCTTCCCCTCACCATTAATTATTTCCTATACTGCCCCTCATAATTATTTCCTATACTGCCCCTCATAATTATTTCCTATACTGCCCCTCACCATTAATTATTTCCTATACTGCCCCTCCACCATTAATTATTTCCTATACTGCCCCTCAAATTAATTATTTCCTATACTGCCCCTCCACCATTAATTATTTCCTATACTGCCCCTCAAATTAATTATTTCCTATACTGCCCCTCCACTATGAATTATTTCTTATGCTGCCCCTCACCATTAATTATTTCCTATACTGCCCCTCATAATTATTTCCTATACTGCCCCTTATAATTATTTCCTATACTGCCCCTCATAATTATGTCCTATACTGCCCCTCATAATTATTTATTCCCTATGCTGCCCCTCACCATTAATTATTTCCTATACTGCCCTCATAATTAATTATTTCCTATACTGCCCCCCACCATTAATTATTTCCTATACTGCCCCCCACCATTAATTATTTCCTATGCTGCCCCTCACCATTAATTATTTCCTATACTGCCCCTCAAATTAATTATTCCTTATACTGCCCCTCAAATTAATTATTTCCTATACTGCCCCTCCACTATTAATTATTTCCTTTACTGCCCCTCCACCATTAATTATTTCATATACTGCCCCTCCACCATTAATTATTTCCTATGCTGCTCCTCACCATTAATTATTTCCTATACTGCCCCCACCATTAATTATTCCCTATGCTACCCCTCACCATTATTTATTTCCTATACTGCCCCTCAAATTAATTATTTCCTATACTGCCCCTCCACCATTAATTATTTCCTATACTGCCCTTCAAATTAATTATTTCCTATACTGCCCCTCATAATTAATTATTCCTTATGCTGCCCCTCACCATTAATTATTTCCTATATTGCCCCTCATAATTATTCCCTATGTTGCCCCTCAAATTAATTATCTCTTATACTGCCCCTCATAATTATTCCCTATGTTGCCCCTCAAATTAATTATCTCTTATACTGCCCCTCATAATTAATTATTTCCTATACTGCCCCTCATAATTATTTCCTATACTTCCCCTCAAATTAATTATTTCCTATATTGCCCCTCAAATTAATTATTTCCTATACTGCCCCTCCACCATTAATTATTTCCTATACTGTCCCTCCACCATTAATTATTTCCTATACTGCCCCTCAAATTAATTATTTCCTATACTGCCCCTCCACCATTAATTATTTCCTATACTGCCCCTCCACCATTAATTATTTCTTATGCTGCCCCTCACCATTAATTATTTCCTATACTGCCCCTCATAATTATTTCCTATACTGCCCCTCATAATTATTTCCTATACTGCCCCTCATAACTAACTATTGGCCCCCGCCCACCACAACCTTTTTACTGCCCTTTTTAATAAAAAAAATAAAAACCCTGTACTCACCACCGCGTCTTCTATCTTCTTGTAGGCCTAAGAAAGCCGGTTGGGTTCTTGTATGCCTAGTTTCTAACCTACACTGACAG
Source organism: Engystomops pustulosus (assembly GCF_040894005.1). NCBI lineage: Eukaryota > Metazoa > Chordata > Amphibia > Anura > Leptodactylidae > Engystomops > Engystomops pustulosus. The sequence continues at coordinate 1,195,562 of NW_027284961.1, forward strand.
CACACAACTGGATTTTAAGTCACTTTAAGTTTTGGAAAAAAAAAAAAAAATCGTCAGACTGTGCCTAATTCAATCAAACCCCTAATACAGGAGTCCCCAAACTTTTTATGTAGGGGGCCGTTCACTGTCCCCCTCAGACCGTTGGAGGGCCGGACTTAAGTTTAAAAAGAAATAGCGGTACATGTGACCGCATCCGTAATACACTGGGCCCCCCTCAATTATTTATTTAATATACTGCACTCCTACTGAACTATTTTATATATATTGTCCCAATTAATTAATTAATATACTGGGACCTCTCTCCATTAATTATTGAATATGCCTTCCCCCAATTAATTACTAGACAGCCCCTCATAATTAATTATTTCTTACACCACCACCATTAATTATTTCCTATGCTGCCCTTCCACCATTAATTATGTCTTATGCTTCCCCCCATCATTAATTATTTCCTATGCTGCCCCTCATAATTAATTATTTCCTATGCTGCCCCTCATAATTATTTCCTATACTGCCCCTCCACCATTAATTATTTCCTATACTGCCCCTCAAATTAATTATTTCCTATACTGCCCCTCATAATTAATTATTCCTTATGCTGCCCCTCACCATTAATTATTTCCTATATTGCCCCTCATAATTATTCCCTATGTTGCCCCTCAAATTAATTATCTCTTATACTGCCCCTCATAATTAATTATTTCCTATACTTCCCCTCCACCCATCAATTATTTCCTATGCTGCCCCTCGCCATTAATTATTTCCTATGCTGCCCCTTACCATTAATTATTTCCTATGCTTCCCCTCACCATTAATTATTTCCTATACTGCCCCTCATAATTATTTCCTATACTGCCCCTCATAATTATTTCCTATACTGCCCCTCACCATTAATTATTTCCTATACTGCCCCTCCACCATTAATTATTTCCTATACTGCCCCTCATAATTATTTCCTATACTGCCCCTCATAATTAATTATTTCCTATGCTGCTCCTCACCATTAATTATTTCCTATACTGCCCCCACCATTAATTATTCCCTATGCTGCCCCTCCACCATTATTTATTTCCTATACTGCCCCTCAAATTAATTATTTCCTATACTGCCCCTCCACCATTAATTATTTCCTATACTGCCCCTCAAATTAATTATTTCCTATACTGCCCCTCCACTATGAATTATTTCTTATGCTGCCCCTCACCATTAATTATTTCCTATACTGCCCCTCATAATTATTTCCTATACTGCCCCTTATAATTATTTCCTATACTGCCCCTCATAATTATGTCCTATTCTGCCCCTCATAATTATTTATTCCCTATGCTGCCCCTCACCATTAATTATTTCCTATACTGCCCTCATAATTAATTATTTTCTATACTGCCCCCCACCATTAATTATTTCCTATACTGCCCCTCAAATTAATTATTCCTTATACTGCCCCTCAAATTAATTATTTCCTATACTGCCCCTCCACTATTAATTATTTCCTTTACTGCCCCTCCACCATTAATTATTTCATATACTGCCCCTCCACCATTAATTATTTCCTATGCTGCTCCTCACCATTAATTATTTCCTATACTGCCCCACCATTAATTATTCCCTATGCTACCCCTCACCATTATTTATTTCCTATACTGCCCCTCAAATTAATTATTTCCTATACTGCCCCTCCACCATTAATTATTTCCTATACTGCCCCTCAAATTAATTATTTCCTATACTGCCCCTCATAATTAATTATTCCTTATGCTGCCCCTCACCATTAATTATTTCCTATATTGCCCCTCATAATTATTCCCTATGTTGCCCCTCAAATTAATTATCTCTTATACTGCCCCTCATAATTATTCCCTATGTTGCCCCTCAAATTAATTATCTCTTATACTGCCCCTCATAATTAATTATTTCCTATACTGCCCCTCATAATTATTTCCTATACTTCCCCTCAAATTAATTATTTCCTATATTGCCCCTCAAATTAATTATTTCCTATACTGCCCCTCCACCATTAATTATTTCCTATACTGTCCCTCCACCATTAATTATTTCCTATACTGCCCCTCAAATTAATTATTTCCTATACTGCCCCTCCACCATTAATTATTTCCTATACTGCCCCTCCACCATTAATTATTTCTTATGCTGCCCCTCACCATTAATTATTTCCTATACTGCCCCTCATAATTATTTCCTATACTGCCCCTCATAATTATTTCCTATACTGCCCCTCATAACTAACTATTGGCCCCCGCCCACCACAACCTTTTTACTGCCCTTTTTAATAAAAAAAATAAAAACCCTGTACTCACCACCGCGTCTTCTATCTTCTTGTAGGCCTAAGAAAGCCGGTTGGGTTCTTGTATGCCTAGTTTCTAACCTACACTGACAGCACACAACTGGATTTTAAGTCACTTTAAGTTTTGGAAAAAAAAAAAAAAATCGTCAGACTGTGCCTAATTCAATCAAACCCCTAATACAGGAGTCCCCAAACTTTTTATGTAGGGGGCCGTTCACTGTCCCCCTCAGACCGTTGGAGGGCCGGACTTAAGTTTAAAAAGAAATAGCGGTACATGTGACCGCATCCGTAATACACTGGGCCCCCCTCAATTATTTATTTAATATACTGCACTCCTACTGAACTATTTTATATATATTGTCCCAATTAATTAATTAATATACTGGGACCTCTCTCCATTAATTATTGAATATGCCTTCCCCCAATTAATTACTAGACAGCCCCTCATAATTAATTATTTCTTACACCACCACCATTAATTATTTCCTATGCTGCCCTTCCACCATTAATTATGTCTTATGCTTCCCCCCATCATTAATTATTTCCTATGCTGCCCCTCATAATTAATTATTTCCTATGCTGCCCCTCATAATTATTTCCTATACTGCCCCTCCACCATTAATTATTTCCTATACTGCCCCTCAAATTAATTATTTCCTATACTGCCCCTCATAATTAATTATTCCTTATGCTGCCCCTCACCATTAATTATTTCCTATATTGCCCCTCATAATTATTCCCTATGTTGCCCCTCAAATTAATTATCTCTTATACTGCCCCTCATAATTAATTATTTCCTATACTGCCCCTCATAATTATTTCCTATACTGCCCCTCAAATTAATTATTTCCTATACTGCCCTCCACAATTAATTATTTCCTATACTTCCCCTCCACCCATTAATTATTTCCTATGCTGCCCCTCGCCATTAATTATTTCCTATGCTGCCCCTTACCATTAATTATTTCCTATGCTTCCCCTCACCATTCATTATTTCCTATACTGCACCTCATAATTATTTCCTATACTGCCCCTCATAATTATTTCCTATACTGCCCCTCATAATTAATTATTCCCTATGCTGCCCCTCAAATTAATTATTCCCTATACTGCCCCTCCACCATTAATTATTTCCTATACTGCCCCTCAAATTAATTATTTCCTATACAGCCCCTCCACCATTAATTATTTCCTATACTTCCCCTCCACCATGAATTATTTCTTATGCTGCCCCTCACCATTAATTATTTCCTATACTGCCCCTCATAATTATTTCCTATACTGCCCCTCATAATTATTTCCTATACTGCCCCTCATAATTATTTCCTATACTGCCCCTCATAATTAATTATTCCCTATGCTGCCCCTCACCATTAATTATTTCCTATACTGCCCTCATAATTAATTATTTCCTATACTGCCCCCCACCATTAATTATTTCCTATACTGCCCCCCACCATTAATTATTTCCTATGCTGCCCCTCACCATTAATTATTTCCTATACTGCCCCTCAAATTAATTATTCCTTATACTGCCCCTCAAATTAATTATTTCCTATTCTGCCCCTCCACTATTAATTATTTCCTTTACTGCCCCTCCACCATTAATTATTTCCTATGCTGCTCCTCACCATTAATTATTTCCTATACTGCCCCCACCATTAATTATTCCCTATGCTACCCCTCACCATTATTTATTTCCTATACTGCCCCTCAAATTAATTATTTCCTATACTGCCCCTCCACCATTAATTATTTCCTATACTGCCCCTCAAATTAATTATTTCCTATACTGCCCCTGAAATTAATTATCTCTTATACTGCCCCTCATAATTAATTATTTCCTATACTGCCCCTCATAATTATTTCCTATACTTCCCCTAAAATTAATTATTTCCTATACTGCCCCTCAGATTAATTATTTCCTATACTGCCCTCCACAATTAATTATTTCCTATACTTCCCCTCCACCCATTAATTATTTCCTATGCTGCCCCTCGCCATTAATTATTTCCTATGTTGCCCCTTACCATTAATTATTTCCTATGCTTCCCCTCACCATTAATTATTTCCTATACTGCCCCTCATAATTATTTCCTATACTGCCCCTCATAATTAATTATTCCCTATGCTTCCCCTCACCATTAATTATTTCCTACACTGCCCCTCATAATTAATTATTCCCTATGCTGCCCCTCAAATTAATTATTTCCTACACTGCCCCTCCACCATTAATTATTTCCTATACTGCCCCTCCACCATTAATTATTTCCTATACTGCCCCTCAAATTAATTATTTCCTATACTGCCCCTCCACCATTAATTATTTCCTATACTTCCCCTCCACCATGAATTATTTCTTATGCTGCCCCTCACCATTAATTATTTCCTATACTGCCCTCATAATTAATTATTTCCTATACTGCCCCCCACCATTAATTATTTCCTATACTGCCCCCCACCATTAATTATTTCCTATGCTGCCCCTCACTATTAATTATTTCCTATACTGCCCCTCAAATTAATTATTCCTTATACTGCCCCTCAAATTAATTATTTCCTATACTGCCCCTCCACAATTAATTATTTCCTTTACTGTCCCTCCACCATTAATTATTTCCTATGCTGCTCCTCACCATTAATTATTTCCTATACTGCCCCCACCATTAATTATTCCCTATGCTACCCCTCACCATTATTTATTTCCTATACTGCCCCTCCACCATTAATTATTTCCTATACTGCCCCTCAAATTAATTATTTCCTATACTGCCCCTCCACCATTAATTATTTCCTATACTTCCCCTCCACCATTAATTATTTCTTATGCTGCCCCTCACCATTAATTATTTCCCATACTGCCCCTCATAATTATTTCCTATACTGCCCCTCATAATTATTTCCTATACTGCCCCTCATAATTAATTATTCCCTATGCTGCCCCTCACCATTATTTATTTCCTATACTGCTCCTCAAATTAATTATTTCCTATACTGCCCCTCCACCATTAATTATTTCCTATACTGCCCCTCAAATTAATTATTTCCTATACTGCCCCTCCACCATTAATTATTTCCTATACTGCCCCTCATAATTATTTCCTATACTGACCCTCATAATTATTTCCTATACTGCCCCTCATAACTAACTATTGGCCCCCGCCCACCACAACCTTTTTACTGCCCTTTTTAATTAAAAAATAAAAACCCTGTACTCACCACCGCGTCTTCTATCTTCTTGTAGGCCTAAGAAAGCCGGTTGGGTTCTTGTATGCCTAGTTTCTAACCTACACTGACAGCACACAACTGGATTTTAAGTCACTTTAAGTTTTGGAAAAAAAAAAAAAAATTAGACTGTGCCTAATTCAATGAAACCCCTAATACAGGAGTCCCCAAACTTTTTATGTAGGGGGCCGTTCACTGTCCCCCTCAGACCGTTGGAGGGCCGGACTTAAGTTTAAAAAGAAATAGCAGTACATGTGACCGCATCCGTAATACACTGGGCCCCCCTCAATGATTTATTTAATATACTGCACTCCTACTGAACTATTTTATATATATTGTCCCAATTAATTAATTAATATACTGGGACCTCTCTCCATTAATTATTGAATATGCCTTCCCCCAATTAATTACTAGACAGCCCCTCATAATTAATTATTTCTTACACCACCACCATTAATTATTTCCTATGCTGCCCTTCCACCATTAATTATGTCTTATGCTTCCCCCCATCATTAATTATTTCCTATGCTGCCCCTCATAATTAATTATTTCCTATGCTGCCCCTCATAATTATTTCCTATACTGCCCCTCCACCATTAATTATTTCCTATACTGCCCCTCAAATTAATTATTTCCTATACTGCCCCTCATAATTAATTATTCCTTATGCTGCCCCTCACCATTAATTATTTCCTATATTGCCCCTCATAATTATTCCCTATGTTGCCCCTCAAATTAATTATCTCTTATACTGCCCCTCATAATTAATTATTTCCTATACTGCCCCTCATAATTATTTCCTATACTTCCCCTCAAATTAATTATTTCCTATACTGCCCCTCAAATTAATTATTTCCTATACTTCCCCTCCACCATGAATTATTTCTTATGCTGCCCCTCACCATTAATTATTTCCTATACTGCCCCTCTTAATTATTTCCTATACTGCCCCTCATAATTATTTCCTATACTGCCCCTCATAATTATTTCCTATACTGCCCCTCATAATTAATTATTCCCTATGCTGCCCCTCACCATTAATTATTTCCTATACTGCCCTCATAATTAATTATTTCCTATACTGCCCCCCCACCATTAATTATTTCCTATGCTGCCCCTCACCATTAATTATTTCCTATACTGCCCCTCCAAATTAATTATTCCTTATACTGCCCGTCAAATTAATTATTTCCTATACTGCCCCTCCACTATTAATTATTTCCTTTACTGCCCCTCCACCATTAATTATTTCCTATGCTGCTCCTCACCATTAATTATTTCCTATACTGCCCCCACCATTAATTATTCCCTATGCTACCCCTCACCATTATTTATTTCCTATACTGCCCCTCAAATTAATTATTTCCTATACTGCCCCTCCACCATTAATTATTTCCTATACTGCCCCTCAAATTAATTATTTCCTATACTGCCCCTCCACCATTAATTATTTCCTATACTTTCCCTCCACCATTAATTATTTCTTATGCTGCCCCTCACCATTAATTATTTCCTATACTGCCCCTCATAATTATTTCCTATACTGCCCCTCATAATTATTTCCTATACTGCCCCTCATAATTATTTCCTATACTGCCCCTCATAATTAATTATTCCCTATGCTGCCCCTCACCATTATTTATTTCCTATACTGCTCCTCAAATTAATTATTTCCTATACTGCCCCTCCACCATTAATTATTTCCTATACTGCCCCTCAAATTAATTATTTCCTATACTGCCCCTCCACCATTAATTATTTCCTATACTTCCCCTCCACCATTAATTATTTCTTATGCTGCCCCTCACCATTAATTATTTCCTATACTGCCCCTCATAATTATTTCCTATACTGCCCCTCATAACTAACTATTGGCCCCCGCCCACCACAACCTTTTTACTGCCCTTTTTAATTAAAAAAATAAAAACCCTGTACTTACCACCGCGTCTTCTATCTTCTTGTAGGCCTAAGAAAGCCGGTTGGGTTCTTGTATGCCTAGTTTCTAACCTACACTGACAGCACACAACTGGATTTTAAGTCACTTTAAGTTTTGGAAAAAAAAAATAAAAATTAGACTGTGCCTAATTCAATCAAACCCCTAATACAGGAGTCCCCAAACTTTTTATGTAGGGGGCCGTTCACTGTCCCCCTCAGACCGTTGGAGGGCCGGACTTAAGTTTAAAAAGAAATAGTGGTACATGTGACCGCATCCGTAATACACTGGGCCCCCCTCAATTATTTATTTAATATACTGCACTCCTACTGAACTATTTTATATATATTGTCCCAATTAATTAATTAATATACTGGGACCTCTCTCCATTAATTATTGAATATGCCTTCCCCCAATTAATTACTAGACAGCCCCTCATAATTAATTATTTCTTACACCACCACCATTAATTATTTCCTATGCTGCCCTTCCACCATTAATTATGTCTTATGCTACCCCCATCATTAATTATTTCCTATGCTGCCCCTCATAATTAATTATTTCCTATGCTGCCCCTCATAATTATTTCCTATACTGCCCCTCCACCATTAATTATTTCCTATACTGCCCCTCAAATTAATTATTTCCTATACTGCCCCTCATAATTAATTATTTCCTATACTGCCCCCCACCATTAATTATTTCCTATACTGCCCCCCACCATTAATTATTTCCTATGCTGCCCCTCACCATTAATTATTTCCTATACTGCCCCCACCATTAATTATTCCCTATGCTGCCCCTCACCATTATTTATTTCCTATACTGCCCCTCAAATTAATTATTTCCTATACTGCCCCTCCACCATTAATTATTTCCTATACTTCCCCTCCACCATTAATTATTTCTTATGCTGCCCCTCACCATTAATTATTTCCTATACTGCCCCTCATAATTATTTCCTATACTGCCCCTCATAATTATTTCCTATACTGCCCCTCATAATTATTCCCTATACTGCCAGTCTACCATTAATTATTTCCTATACTTCCCCTCCACCATTAATTATTTCTTATGCTGCCCCTCACCATTAATTATTTCCTATACTGCCCCTCATAATTCTTTCCTATACTGCCCCTCATAATTCTTTCCTATACTGCCCCTTATAACTAACTATTAGCCCCCGCCCACCACAACCTTTTTACTGCCCTTTTTAATTAAAAAAATAAAAACCCTGTACTCACCACCGCGTCTTCTATCTTCTTGTAGGCCTAAGAAAGCCGGTTGGGTTCTTGTATGCCTAGTTTCTAACCTACACTGACAGCACACAACTGGATTTTAAGTCACTTTAAGTTTTTGAAAAAAAAAAAAAATCGTCAGACTGTGCCTAATTCAATCAAACCCCTAATACAGGAGTCCCCAAACTTTTTATGTAGGGGGCCGTTCACTGTCCCCCTCAGACCGTTGGAGGGCCGGACTTAAGTTTAAAAAGAAATAGCGGTACATGTGACCGCATCCGTAATACACTGGGCCCCCCTCAATTATTTATTTAATATGCTGCATTCCTACTGAACGATTTTATATATATTGTCCCAATTAATTAATTAATATACTGGGACCTCTCTCCATTAATTATTGAATATGCCTTCCCCCAATTAATTACTAGACAGCCCCTCATAATTAATTATTTCTTACACCACCACCATTAATTATTTCCTATGCTGCCCTTCCACCATTAATTATGTCTTATGCTTCCCCCCATCATTAATTATTTCCTATGCTGCCCTTCATAATTAATTATTTCCTATGCTGCCCCTCATAATTATTTCCTATACTGCCCCTCCACCATTAATTATTTCCTATACTGCCCCTCAAATTAATTATTTCCTATACTGCCCCTCATAATTAATTATTCCTTATGCTGCCCCTCACCATTAATTATTTCCTATATTGCCCCTCATAATTATTCCCTATGTTGCCCCTCAAATTAATTATCTCTTATACTGCCCCTCATAATTAATTATTTCCTATACTGCCCCTCATAATTATTTCCTATACTTCCCCTCAAATTAATTATTTCCTATACTGCCCCTCAAATTAATTATTTCCTATACTTCCCCTCCACCCATTAATTATTTCCTATGCTGCCCCTCGCCATTAATTATTTCCTATGCTGCCCCTCACCATTAATTATTTCCTATGCTTCCCCTTACCATTAATTATTTCCTATACTGCCCCTCATAATTATTTCCTATACTGCCCCTCATAATTATTTCCTATACTGCCCCTCATAATTAATTATTCCCTATGCTGCCCCTCACCATTAATTATTTCCTATACTGCCCCTCATAATTAATTATTTCCTATACTTCCCCTCCAGCATTAATTATTTCTTATGCTGCCCCTCACCATTAATTATTTCCTATACTGCCCCTCATAATTATTTCCTATACTGCCCCTCATAATTATTTCCTATACTGCCCCTCATAATTATTTCCTATACTGCCCCTCATAACTAACTTTTGGCCCCCGCCCACCACAACCTTTTTACTGCCCTTTTTAATTAAAAAAATAAAAACCCTGTACTCACCACCGCGTCTTCTATCTTCTTGTAGGCCTAAGAAAGCCGGTTGGGTTCTTGTATGCCTAGTTTCTAACCTACACTGACAGCACACAACTGGATTTTAAGTCACTTTAAGTTTTGGAAAAAAAAAAAAAAATCGTCAGACTGTGCCTAATTCAATCAAACCCCTAATACAGGAGTCCCCAAACTTTTTATGTAGGGGGCCGTTCACTGTCCCCCTCAGACCGTTGGAGGGCCGGACTTAAGTTTAAAAAGAAATAGCGGTACATGTGACCGCATCCGTAATACACTGGGCCCCCCTCAATTATTTATTTAATATACTGCACTCCTACTAAACGATTTTATATATATTGTCCCAATTAATTAATTAATATACTGGGACCTCTCTCCATTAATTATTGAATATGCCTTCCCCCAATTAATTACTAGACAGCCCCTCATAATTAATTATTTCTTACACCACCACCATTAATTATTTCCTATGCTGCCCTTCCACCATTAATTATGTCTTATGCTTCCCCCCATCATTAATTATTTCCTATGCTGCCCTTCATAATTAATTATTTCCTATGCTGCCCCTCATAATTATTTCCTATACTGCCCCTCCACCATTAATTATTTCCTATACTGCCCCTCAAATTAATTATTTCCTATACTGCCCCTCATAATTAATTATTCCTTATGCTGCCCCTCACCATTAATTATTTCCTATATTGCCCCTCATAATTATTCCCTATGTTGCCCCTCAAATTAATTATCTCTTATACTGCCCCTCATAATTATTCCCTATGTTGCCCCTCAAATTAATTATCTCTTATACTGCCCCTCATAATTAATTATTTCCTATACTGCCCCTCATAATTATTTCCTATACTTCCCCTCAAATTAATTATTTCCTATACTGCCCCTCAAATTAATTATTTCCTATACTGCCCCTCCACCATTAATTATTTCCTATACTGTCCCTCCACCATTAATTATTTCCTATACTGCCCCTCAAATTAATTATTTCCTATACTGCCCCTCCACCATTAATTATTTCCTATACTGCCCCTCAAATTAATTATTTCCTATACTGCCCCTCCACCATTAATTATTTCCTATACTGCCCCTCAAATTAATTATTTCCTATACTGCCCCTCCACCATTAATTATTTCTTATACTTCCCCTCCACCATTAATTATTTCTTATGCTGCCCCTCACCATTAATTATTTCCTATACTGCCCCTCATAATTATTTCCTATACTGCCCCTCATAATTATTTCCTATACTGCCCCTCATAACTAACTTTTGGCCCCCGCCCACCACAACCTTTTTACTGCCCTTTTTAATTAAAAAAATAAAAACCCTGTACTCACCACCGCGTCTTCTATCTTCTTGTAGGCCTAAGAAAGCCGGTTGGGTTCTTGTATGCCTAGTTTCTAACCTACACTGACAGCACACAACTGGATTTTAAGTCACTTTAAGTTTTGGAAAAAAAAAAAAAAATCGTCAGACTGTGCCTAATTCAATCAAACCCCTAATACAGGAGTCCCCAAACTTTTTATGTAGGGGGCCGTTCACTGTCCCCCTCAGACCGTTGGAGGGCCGGACTTAAGTTTAAAAAGAAATAGCAGTACATGTGACCGCATCCGTAATAAACTGGGCCCCCCTCAATTATTTATTTAATATACTGCACTCCTACTAAACGATTTTATATATATTGTCCCAATTAATTAATTAATATACTGGGACCTCTCTCCATTAATTATTGAATATGCCTTCCCCCAATTAATTACTAGACAGCCCCTCATAATTAATTATTTCTTACACCACCACCATTAATTATTTCCTATGCTGCCCTTCCACCATTAATTATGTCTTATGCTTCCCCCCATCATTAATTATTTCCTATGCTGCCCTTCATAATTAATTATTTCCTATGCTGCCCCTCAAATTAATTATTTCCTATACTGCCCCTCATAATTAATTATTCCTTATGCTGCCCCTCACCATTAATTATTTCCTATATTGCCCCTCATAATTATTCCCTATGTTGCCCCTCAAATTAATTATCTCTTATACTGCCCCTCATAATTATTCCCTATGTTGCCCCTCAAATTAATTATCTCTTATACTGCCCCTCATAATTAATTATTTCCTATACTGCCCCTCATAATTATTTCCTATACTTCCCCTCAAATTAATTATTTCCTATACTGCCCCTCAAATTAATTATTTCCTATACTTCCCCTCAAATTAATTATTTCCTATACTGCCCCTCAAATTAATTATTTCCTATACTGCCCCTCCACCATTAATTATTTCCTATACTGTCCCTCCACCATTAATTATTTCCTATACTGCCCCTCAAATTAATTATTTCCTATACTGCCCCTCCACCATTAATTATTTCCTATACTGCCCCTCCACCATTAATTATTTCCTATACTGCCCCTCAAATTAATTATTTCCTATACTGCCCCTCCACCATTAATTATTTCCTATACTGCCCCTCAAATTAATTATTTCCTATACTGCCCCTCCACCATTAATTATTTCCTATACTTCCCCTCCACCATTAATTATTTCTTATGCTGCCCCTCACCATTAATTATTTCCTATACTGCCCCTCATAATTATTTCCTATACTGCCCCTCATAATTATTTCCTATACTGCCCCTCATAATTATTCCCTATACTGCCCCTCTACCATTAATTATTTCCTATACTTCCCCTCCACCATTAATTATTTCTTATGCTGCCCCTCACCATTAATTATTTCCTATACTGCCCCTCATAATTATTTCCTATACTGCCCCTCATAATTATTTCCTATACTGCCCCTCATAACTAACTATTGGCCCCCGCCCACCACAACCTTTTTACTGCCCTTTTTAATTAAAAAAATAAAAACCCTGTACTCACCACCGCGTCTTCTATCTTCTTGTAGGCCTAAGAAAGCCGGTTGGGTTCTTGTATGCCTAGTTTCTAACCTACACTGACAGCACACAACTGGATTTTAAGTCACTTTAAGTTTTGGAAAAAAAAAAAAAATCGTCAGACTGTGCCTAATTCAATCAAACCCCTAATACAGGAGTCCCCAAACTTTTTATGTAGGGGGCCGTTCACTGTCCCCCTCAGACCGTTGGAGGGCCGGACTTAAGTTTAAAAAGAAATAGCGGTACATGTGACCGCATCCGTAATACACTGGGCCCCCCTCAATTATTTATTTAATATGCTGCATTCCTACTGAACGATTTTATATATATTGTCCCAATTAATTAATTAATATACTGGGACCTCTCTCCATTAATTATTGAATATGCCTTCCCCCAATTAATTACTAGACAGCCCCTCATAATTAATTATTTCTTACACCACCACCATTAATTATTTCCTATGCTGCCCTTCCACCATTAATTATGTCTTATGCTTCCCCCCATCATTAATTATTTCCTATGCTGCCCTTCATAATTAATTATTTCCTATGCTGCCCCTCATAATTATTTCCTATACTGCCCCTCCACCATTAATTATTTCCTATACTGCCCCTCAAATTAATTATTTCCTATACTGCCCCTCATAATTAATTATTCCTGATGCTGCCCCTTACCATTAATTATTTCCTATATTGCCCCTCATAATTATTCCCTATGTTGCCCCTCAAATTAATTATCTCTTATACTGCCCCTCATAATTATTCCCTATGTTGCCCCTCAAATTAATTATCTCTTATACTGCCCCACATAATTAATTATTTCCTATACTGCCCCTCATAATTATTTCCTATACTTCCCCTCAAATTAATTATTTCCTATACTGCCCCTCAAATTAATTATTTCCTATACTGCCCCTCCACCATTAATTATTTCCTATACTGCCCCTCATAATTATTTCCTATACTGCCCCTCATAATTAATTATTTCCTATACTGTCCCTCCACCATTAATTATTTCCTATACTGCCCCTCAAATTAATTATTTCCTATACTGCCCCTCCACCATTAATTATTTCCTATACTGCCCCTCAAATTAATTATTTCCTATACTGCCCCTCCACCATTAATTATTTCCTATACTGCCCCTCAAATTAATTATTTCCTATACTGCCCCTCATAATTATTTCCTATACTGCCCCTCATAATTATTTCCTATACTGCCCCTCATAATTATGTTCTATACTGCCCCTCATAATTATTTATTCCCTATGCTGCCCCTCACCATTAATTATTTCCTATACTGCCCTCATAATTAATTATTTCCTATACTGCCCCCCACCATTAATTATTTCCTATACTGCCCCCCACCATTAATTATTTCCTATGCTGCCCCTCACCATTAATTATTTCCTATACTGCCCCTCAAATTAATTATTCCTTATACTGCCCCTCAAATTAATTATTTCCTATACTGCCCCTCCACTATTAATTATTTCCTTTACTGCCCCTCCACCATTAATTATTTCATATACTGCCCCTCCACCATTAATTATTTCCTATGCTGCTCCTCACCATTAATTATTTCCTATACTGCCCCCACCATTAATTATTCCCTATGCTACCCCTCACCATTATTTATTTCCTATACTGCCCCTCAAATTAATTATTTCCTATACTGCCCCTCCACCATTAATTATTTCCTATCCTGGCCCTCAAATTAATTATTTTCTATACTGCCCCTCATAATTAATTATTCCTTATGCTGCCCCTCACCATTAATTATTTCCTATATTGCCCCTCATAATTATTCCCTATGTTTCCCCTCAAATTAATTATCTCTTATACTGCCCCTCATAATTAATTATTTCCTATACTGCCCCTCATAATTATTTCCTATATTTCCCCTCAAATTAATTATTTCCTATACTGCCCCTCAAATTAATTATTTCCTATACTGCCCTCCACAATTAATTATTTCCTATACTTCCCCTCCACCCATTAATTATTTCCTATACTTCCCCTCCACCCATTAATTATTTCCTATGCTGCCCCTCACCATTAATTATTTCCTATGCTGCCCCTCACCATTAATTATTTCCTATACTGCCCCTCCACCATTAATTATTTCCTATACTGCCCCTCAAATTAATTATTTCCTATACTGCCCCTCCACCATTAATTATTTCCTATACTTCCCCTCCACCATTAATTATTTCTTATGCTGCCCCTCACCATTAATTATTTCCTATACTGCCCCTCCACCATTAATTATTTCCTATACTGCCCCTCATAATTATTTCCTATACTGCCCCTCATAATTAATTATTCCCTATGCTGCCCCTCACCTTCAATTATTTCATATACTGCCCCTCCACCATTATTATTTCATATACTGCCCCTCCACCATTAATTATTTTCTATGCTGCTCCTCACCATTAATTATTTCCTATACTGCCCCCACCATTAATTATTCCCTGTGCTGCCCCTCACCATTATTTATTTCCTATACTGCCCCTCAAATTAATTATTTCCTATACTGCCCCTCCACCATTAATTATTTCCTATACTGCCCCTCATAATTATTTCCTATACTGCCCCTCATAATTATTTCCTATACTGACCCTCATAATTATTTCCTATACTGCCCCTCATAATTAATTATTCCCTATGCTGCCCCTCACCATTAATTATTTCCTATACTGCCCCTCATAATTAATTATTTCCTATACTGCCCCCCACCATTAATTATTTCCTATACTGCCCCCCACCATTAATTATTTCCTATGCTGCCCCTCACCATTAATTATTTCCTATACTGCCCCCACCATTAATTATTCCCTATGCTGCCCCTCACCATTATTTATTTCCTATACTGCCCCTCAAATTAATTATTTCCTATACTGCCCCTCCACCATTAATTATTTCCTATACTTCCCCTCCACCATTAATTATTTCTTATGCTGCCCCTCACCATTAATTATTTCCTATACTGCCCCTCATAATTCTTTCCTATACTGCCCCTCATAATTCTTTCCTATACTGCCCCTCATAATTAACTATTAGCCCCCGCCCACCACAACCTTTTTACTGCCCTTTTTAATTAAAAAAATAAAAACCCTGTACTCACCACCGCGTCTTCTATCTTCTTGTAGGCCTAAGAAAGCCGGTTGGGTTCCTGTATGCCTAGTTTCTAACCTACACTGACAGCACACAACTGGATTTTAAGTCACTTTAAGTTTTGGAAAAAAAAAAAAAATCGTCAGACTGTGCCTAATTCAATCAAACCCCTAATACAGGAGTCCCCAAACTTTTTATGTAGGGGGCCGTTCACTGTCCCCCTCAGACCGTTGGAGGGCCGGACTTAAGTTTAAAAAGAAATAGCGGTACATGTGACCGCATCCGTAATACACTGGGCCCCCCTCAATTATTTATTTAATATGCTGCATTCCTACTGAACGATTTTATATATATTGTCCCAATTAATTAATTAATATACTGGGACCTCTCTCCATTAATTATTGAATATGCCTTCCCCCAATTAATTACTAGACAGCCCCTCATAATTAATTATTTCTTACACCACCACCATTAATTATTTCCTATGCTGCCCTTCCACCATTAATTATGTCTTATGCTTCCCCCCATCATTAATTATTTCCTATGCTGCCCTTCATAATTAATTATTTCCTATGCTGCCCCTCATAATTATTTCCTATACTGCCCCTCCACCATTAATTATTTCCTATACTGCCCCTCAAATTAATTATTTCCTATACTGCCCCTCATAATTAATTATTCCTGATGCTGCCCCTCACCATTAATTATTTCCTATATTGCCCCTCATAATTATTCCCTATGTTGCCCCTCAAATTAATTATCTCTTATACTGCCCCTCATAATTATTCCCTATGTTGCCCCTCAAATTAATTATCTCTTATACTGCCCCACATAATTAATTATTTCCTATACTGCCCCTCATAATTATTTCCTATACTTCCCCTCAAATTAATTATTTCCTATACTGCCCCTCAAATTAATTATTTCCTATACTGCCCCTCCACCATTAATTATTTCCTATACTGCCCCTCATAATTATTTCCTATACTGCCCCTCATAATTAATTATTTCCTATACTGTGCCTCAAATTAATTATTTCCTATACTGCCCCTCCACCATTAATTATTTCCTATACTGCCCCTCAAATTAATTATTTCCTATACTGCCCCTCCACCATTAATTATTTCCTATACTGCCCCTCAAATTAATTATTTCCTATACTGCCCCTCATAATTATTTCCTATACTGCCCCTCATAATTATTTCCTATACTGCCCCTCATAATTATGTCCTATACTGCCCCTCATAATTATTTATTCCCTATGCTGCCCCTCACCATTAATTATTTCCTATACTGCCCTCATAATTAATTATTTCCTATACTGCCCCCCACCATTAATTATTTCCTATACTGCCCCCCACCATTAATTATTTCCTATGCTGCCCCTCACCATTAATTATTTCCTATACTGCCCCTCAAATTAATTATTCCTTATACAGCCCCTCAAATTAATTATTTCCTATACTGCCCCTCCACTATTAATTATTTCCTTTACTGCCCCTCCACCATTAATTATTTCATATACTGCCCCTCCACCATTAATTATTTCCTATGCTGCTCCTCACCATTAATTATTTCCTATACTGCCCCCACCATTAATTATTCCCTATGCTACCCCTCACCATTATTTATTTCCTATACTGCCCCTCAAATTAATTATTTCCTATACTGCCCCTCCACCATTAATTATTTCCTATCCTGGCCCTCAAATTAATTATTTTCTATACTGCCCCTCATAATTAATTATTCCTTATACTGCCCCTCAAATTAATTATTTCCTATACTGCCCCTCCACTATTAATTATTTCCTTTACTGCCCCTCCACCATTAATTATTTCATATACTGCCCCTCCACCATTAATTATTTCCTATGCTGCTCCTCACCATTAATTATTTCCTATACTGCCCCCACCATTAATTATTCCCTATGCTACCCCTCACCATTATTTATTTCCTATACTGCCCCTCAAATTAATTATTTCCTATACTGCCCCTCCACCATTAATTATTTCCTATCCTGGCCCTCAAATTAATTATTTCCTATACTGCCCCTCATAATTAATTATTTCCTATACTGTCCCTCCACCATTAATTATTTCCTATACTGCCCCTCAAATTAATTATTTCCTATACTGCCCCTCCACCATTAATTATTTCCTATACTGCCCCTCAAATTAATTATTTCCTATACTGCCCCTCCACCATTAATTATTTCCTATGCTGCCCCTCAAATTAATTATTTCCTATACTGCCCCTCCACCATTAATTATTCCCTATGCTACCCCTCACCATTATTTATTTCCTATACTGCCCCTCCACCATTAATTATTTCCTATACTGCCCCTCAAATTAATTATTTCCTATACTGCCCCTCATAATTAATTATTCCTTATGCTGCCCCTCACCATTAATTATTTCCTATATTGCCCCTCATAATTATTCCCTATGTTGCCCCTCAAATTAATTATCTCTTATACTGCCCCTCATAATTATTCCCTATGTTGCCCCTCAAATTAATTATCTCTTATACTGCCCCTCATAATTAATTATTTCCTATACTGCCCCTCATAATTATTTCCTATACTTCCCCTCAAATTAATTATTTCCTATACTGCCCCTCAAATTAATTATTTCCTATACTGCCCCTCCACCATTAATTATTTCCTATACTGTCCCTCCACCATTAATTATTTCCTATACTGCCCCTCAAATTAATTATTTCCTATACTGCCCCTCCACCATTAATTATTTCCTATACTGCCCCTCCACCATTAATTATTTCCTATAC
The DNA here is from genome assembly GCF_040894005.1 of Engystomops pustulosus. Classification (NCBI taxonomy): domain Eukaryota; kingdom Metazoa; phylum Chordata; class Amphibia; order Anura; family Leptodactylidae; genus Engystomops; species Engystomops pustulosus. The sequence goes on from NW_027284961.1 coordinate 1,214,436, forward strand.
TGCCCCTCAAATTAATTATTTCCTATACTGCCCCTCCACCATTAATTATTTCCTATACTGCCCCTCAAATTAATTATTTCCTATACTGCCCCTCCACCATTAATTATTTCTTATACTTCCCCTCCACCATTAATTATTTCTTATGCTGCCCCTCACCATTAATTATTTCCTATACTGCCCCTCATAATTATTTCCTATACTGCCCCTAATAATTATTTCCTATACTGCCCCTCATAATTATTTCCTATACTGCCCCTCATAACTAACTTTTGGCCCCCGCCCACCACAACCTTTTTACTGCCCTTTTTAATTAAAAAAATAAAAACCCTGTACTCACCACCGCGTCTTCTATCTTCTTGTAGGCCTAAGAAAGCCGGTTGGGTTCTTGTATGCCTAGTTTCTAACCTACACTGACAGCACACAACTGGATTTTAAGTCACTTTAAGTTTTTGAAAAAAAAAAAAAATCGTCAGACTGTGCCTAATTCAATCAAACCCCTAATACAGGAGTCCCCAAACTTTTTATGTAGGGGGCCGTTCACTGTCCCCCTCAGACCGTTGGAGGGCCGGACTTAAGTTTAAAAAGAAATAGTGGTACATGTGACCGCATCCGTAATACACTGGGCCCCCCTCAATTATTTATTTAATATACTGCACTCCTACTGAACTATTTTATATATATTGTCCCAATTAATTAATTAATATACTGGGACCTCTCTCCATTAATTATTGAATATGCCTTCCCCCAATTAATTACTAGACAGCCCCTCATAATTAATTATTTCTTACACCACCACCATTAATTATTTCCTATGCTGCCCTTCCACCATTAATTATGTCTTATGCTACCCCCATCATTAATTATTTCCTATGCTGCCCCTCATAATTAATTATTTCCTATGCTGCCCCTCATAATTATTTCCTATACTGCCCCTCCACCATTAATTATTTCCTATACTGCCCCTCAAATTAATTATTTCCTATACTGCCCCTCATAATTAATTATTTCCTATACTGCCCCCCACCATTAATTATTTCCTATACTGCCCCCCACCATTAATTATTTCCTATACTGCCCCCACCATTAATTATTCCCTATGCTGCCCCTCACCATTATTTATTTCCTATACTGCCCCTCAAATTAATTATTTCCTATACTGCCCCTCCACCATTAATTATTTCCTATACTTCCCCTCCACCATTAATTATTTCTTATGCTGCCCCTCACCATTAATTATTTCCTATACTGCCCCTCATAATTATTTCCTATACTGCCCCTCATAATTATTTCCTATACTGCCCCTCATAATTATTCCCTATACTGCCCCTCTACCATTAATTATTTCCTATACTTCCCCTCCACCATTAATTATTTCTTATGCTGCCCCTCACCATTAATTATTTCCTATACTGCCCCTCATAATTCTTTCCTATACTGCCCCTCATAATTCTTTCCTATACTGCCCCTTATAACTAACTATTAGCCCCCGCCCACCACAACCTTTTTACTGCCCTTTTTAATTAAAAAAATAAAAACCCTGTACTCACCACCGCGTCTTCTATCTTCTTGTAGGCCTAAGAAAGCCGGTTGGGTTCTTTTATGCCTAGTTTCTAACCTACACTGACAGCACACAACTGGATTTTAAGTCACTTTAAGTTTTTGAAAAAAAAAAAAAATCGTCAGACTGTGCCTAATTCAATCAAACCCCTAATACAGGAGTCCCCAAACTTTTTATGTAGGGGGCCGTTCACTGTCCCCCTCAGACCGTTGGAGGGCCGGACTTAAGTTTAAAAAGAAATAGCGGTACATGTGACCGCATCCGTAATACACTGGGCCCCCCTCAATTATTTATTTAATATGCTGCATTCCTACTGAACGATTTTATATATATTGTCCCAATTAATTAATTAATATACTGGGACCTCTCTCCATTAATTATTGAATATGCCTTCCCCCAATTAATTACTAGACAGCCCCTCATAATTAATTATTTCTTACACCACCACCATTAATTATTTCCTATGCTGCCCTTCCACCATTAATTATGTCTTATGCTTCCACCCATCATTAATTATTTCCTATGCTGCCCTTCATAATTAATTATTTCCTATGCTGCCCCTCATAATTATTTCCTATACTGCCCCTCCACCATTAATTATTTCCTATACTGCCCCTCAAATTAATTATTTCCTATACTGCCCCTCATAATTAATTATTCCTTATGCTGCCCCTCACCATTAATTATTTCCTATATTGCCCCTCATAATTATTCCCTATGTTGCCCCTCAAATTAATTATCTCTTATACTGCCCCTCATAATTAATTATTTCCTATACTGCCCCTCATAATTATTTCCTATACTTCCCCTCAAATTAATTATTTCCTATACTGCCCCTCAAATTAATTATTTCCTATACTGCCCTCCACAATTAATTATTTCCTATACTTCCCCTCCACCCATTAATTATTTCCTATGCTGCCCCTCGCCATTAATTATTTCCTATGCTGCCCCTCACCATTAATTATTTCCTATGCTTCCCCTTACCATTAATTATTTCCTATACTGCCCCTCATAATTATTTCCTATACTGCCCCTCATAATTATTTCCTATACTGCCCCTCATAATTAATTATTCCCTATGCTGCCCCTCACCATTAATTATTTCCTATACTGCCCCTCATAATTAATTATTTCCTATACTTCCCCTCCACCATTAATTATTTCTTATGCTGCCCCTCACCATTAATTATTTCCTATACTGCCCCTCATAATTATTTCCTATACTGCCCCTTATAATTATTTCCTATACTGCCCCTCATAATTATTTCCTATACTGCCCCTCATAACTAACTTTTGGCCCCCGCCCACCACAACCTTTTTACTGCCCTTTTTAATTAAAAAAATAAAAACCCTGTACTCACCACCGCGTCTTCTATCTTCTTGTAGGCCTAAGAAAGCCGGTTGGGTTCTTGTATGCCTAGTTTCTAACCTACACTGACAGCACACAACTGGATTTTAAGTCACTTTAAGTTTTGGAAAAAAAAAAAAAAATCGTCAGACTGTGCCTAATTCAATCAAACCCCTAATACAGGAGTCCCCAAACTTTTTATGTAGGGGGCCGTTCACTGTCCCCCTCAGACCGTTGGAGGGCCGGACTTAAGATTAAAAAGAAATAGCGGTACATGTGACCGCATCCGTAATACACTGGGCCCCCCTCAATTATTTATTTAATATACTGCACTCCTACTAAACGATTTTATATATATTGTCCCAATTAATTAATTAATATACTGGGACCTCTCTCCATTAATTATTGAATATGCCTTCCCCCAATTAATTACTAGACAGCCCCTCATAATTAATTATTTCTTACACCACCACCATTAATTATTTCCTATGCTGCCCTTCCACCATTAATTATGTCTTATGCTTCCCCCCATCATTAATTATTTCCTATGCTGCCCTTCATAATTAATTATTTCCTATGCTGCCCCTCATAATTATTTCCTATACTGCCCCTCCACCATTAATTATTTCCTATACTGCCCCTCAAATTAATTATTTCCTATACTGCCCCTCATAATTAATTATTCCTTATGCTGCCCCTCAAATTAATTATTTCCTATATTGCCCCTCATAATTATTCCCTATGTTGCCCCTCAAATTAATTATCTCTTATACTGCCCCTCATAATTATTCCCTATGTTGCCCCTCAAATTAATTATCTCTTATACTGCCCCTCATAATTAATTATTTCCTATACTGCCCCTCATAATTATTTCCTATACTTCCCCTCAAATTAATTATTTCCTATACTGCCCCTCAAATTAATTATTTCCTATACTGCCCCTCCACCATTAATTATTTCCTATACTGTCCCTCCACCATTAATTATTTCCTATACTGCCCCTCAAATTAATTATTTCCTATACTGCCCCTCCACCATTAATTATTTCCTATACTGCCCCTCCACCATTAATTATTTCCTATACTGCCCCTCAAATTAATTATTTCCTATACTGCCCCTCCACCATTAATTATTTCCTATACTGCCCCTCAAATTAATTATTTCCTATACTGCCCCTCCACCATTAATTATTTCCTATACTTCCCCTCCACCATTAATTATTTCTTATGCTGCCCCTCACCATTAATTATTTCCTATACTGCCCCTCATAATTATTTCCTATACTGCCCCTCATAATTATTTCCTATACTGCCCCTCATAATTAATTATTCCCTATGCTACCCCTCATAATTATTTCCTATACTGCCCCTCCACCATTAATTATTTCCTATACTGCCCCTCAAATTAATTATTTCCTATACTGCCCCTCATAATTAATTATTCCTTATGCTGCCCCTCACCATTAATTATTTCCTATATTGCCCCTCATAATTATTCCCTATGTTGCCCCTCAAATTAATTATCTCTTATACTGCCCCTCATAATTAATTATTTCCTATACTGCCCCTCATAATTATTTCCTATACTTCCCCTCAAATTAATTATTTCCTATACTGCCCCTCAAATTAATTATTTCCTATACTGCCCTCCACAATTAATTATTTCCTATACTTCCCCTCCACCCATTAATTATTTCCTATGCTGCCCCTCGCCATTAATTATTTCCTATGCTGCCCCTCACCATTAATTATTTCCTATGCTTCCCCTTACCATTAATTATTTCCTATACTGCCCCTCATAATTATTTCCTATACTGCCCCTCATAATTATTTCCTATACTGCCCCTCATAATTAATTATTCCCTATGCTACCCCTCACCATTATTTATTTCCTATACTGCCCCTCAAATTAATTATTTCCTATACTGCCCCTCCACCATTAATTATTTCCTATACTGCCCCTCAAATTAATTATTTCCTATACTGCCCCTTCACCATTAATTATTTCCTATACTTCCCCTCCACCATTAATTATTTCTTATGCTGCCCCTCACCATTAATTATTTCCCATACTGCCCCTCATAATTATTTCCTATACTGCCCCTCATAATTATTTCCTATACTGCCCCTCATAATTATTTCCTATACTGCCCCTCATAATTAATTATTCCCTATGCTGCCCCTCACCATTATTTATTTCCTATACTGCTCCTCAAATTAATTATTTCCTATACTGCCCCTCCACCATTAATTATTTCCTATACTGCCCCTCAAATTAATTATTTCCTATACTGCCCCTCCACCATTAATTATTTCCTATACTTCCCCTCCACCATTAATTATTTCTTATGCTGCCCCTCACCATTAATTATTTCCTATACTGCCCCTCATAATTATTTCCTATACTGACCCTCATAATTATTTCCTATACTGCCCCTCATAACTAACTATTGGCCCCCGCCCACCACAACCTTTTTACTGCCCTTTTTAATTAAAAAATAAAAACCCTGTACTCACCACCGCGTCTTCTATCTTCTTGTAGGCCTAAGAAAGCCGGTTGGGTTCTTGTATGCCTAGTTTCTAACCTACACTGACAGCACACAACTGGATTTTAAGTCACTTTAAGTTTTGGAAAAAAAAAAAAAAATTAGACTGTGCCTAATTCAATGAAACCCCTAATACAGGAGTCCCCAAACTTTTTATGTAGGGGGCCGTTCACTGTCCCCCTCAGACCGTTGGAGGGCCGGACTTAAGTTTAAAAAGAAATAGCGGTACATGTGACCGCATCCGTAATACACTGGGCCCCCCTCAATGATTTATTTAATATACTGCACTCCTACTGAACTATTTTATATATATTGTCCCAATTAATTAATTAATATACTGGGACCTCTCTCCATTAATTATTGAATATGCCTTCCCCCAATTAATTACTAGACAGCCCCTCATAATTAATTATTTCTTACACCACCACCATTAATTATTTCCTATGCTGCCCTTCCACCATTAATTATGTCTTATGCTTCCCCCCATCATTAATTATTTCCTATGCTGCCCCTCATAATTAATTATTTCCTATGCTGCCCCTCATAATTATTTCCTATACTGCCCCTCCACCATTAATTATTTCCTATACTGCCCCTCAAATTAATTATTTCCTATACTGCCCCTCATAATTAATTATTCCTTATGCTGCCCCTCACCATTAATTATTTCCTATATTGCCCCTCATAATTATTCCCTATGTTGCCCCTCAAATTAATTATCTCTTATACTGCCCCTCATAATTAATTATTTCCTATACTTCCCCTCCACCCATTAATTATTTCCTATGCTGCCCCTCGCCATTAATTATTTCCTATGCTGCCCCTTACCATTAATTATTTCCTATGCTTCCCCTCACCATTAATTATTTCCTATACTGCCCCTCATAATTATTTCCTATACTGCCCCTCATAATTATTTCCTATACTGCCCCTCACCATTAATTATTTCCTATACTGCCCCTCCACCATTAATTATTTCCTATACTGCCCCTCAAATTAATTATTTCCTATACTGCCCCTCCACCATTAATTATTTCCTATACTGCCCCTCAAATTAATTATTTCCTATACTGCCCCTCCACTATGAATTATTTCTTATGCTGCCCCTCACCATTAATTATTTCCTATACTGCCCCTCATAATTATTTCCTATACTGCCCCTTATAATTATTTCCTATACTGCCCCTCATAATTATGTCCTATACTGCCCCTCATAATTATTTATTCCCTATGCTGCCCCTCACCATTAATTATTTCCTATACTGCCCTCATAATTAATTATTTCCTATACTGCCCCCCACCATTAATTATTTCCTATACTGCCCCCCACCATTAATTATTTCCTATGCTGCCCCTCACCATTAATTATTTCCTATACTGCCCCTCAAATTAATTATTCCTTATACTGCCCCTCAAATTAATTATTTCCTATACTGCCCCTCCACTATTAATTATTTCCTTTACTGCCCCTCCACCATTAATTATTTCATATACTGCCCCTCCACCATTAATTATTTCCTATGCTGCTCCTCACCATTAATTATTTCCTATACTGCCCCCACCATTAATTATTCCCTATGCTACCCCTCACCATTATTTATTTCCTATACTGCCCCTCAAATTAATTATTTCCTATACTGCCCCTCCACCATTAATTATTTCCTATACTGCCCTTCAAATTAATTATTTCCTATACTGCCCCTCATAATTAATTATTCCTTATGCTGCCCCTCACCATTAATTATTTCCTATATTGCCCCTCATAATTATTCCCTATGTTGCCCCTCAAATTAATTATCTCTTATACTGCCCCTCATAATTATTCCCTATGTTGCCCCTCAAATTAATTATCTCTTATACTGCCCCTCATAATTAATTATTTCCTATACTGCCCCTCATAATTATTTCCTATACTTCCCCTCAAATTAATTATTTCCTATATTGCCCCTCAAATTAATTATTTCCTATACTGCCCCTCCACCATTAATTATTTCCTATACTGTCCCTCCACCATTAATTATTTCCTATACTGCCCCTCAAATTAATTATTTCCTATACTGCCCCTCCACCATTAATTATTTCCTATACTGCCCCTCCACCATTAATTATTTCTTATGCTGCCCCTCACCATTAATTATTTCCTATACTGCCCCTCATAATTATTTCCTATACTGCCCCTCATAATTATTTCCTATACTGCCCCTCATAACTAACTATTGGCCCCCGCCCACCACAACCTTTTTACTGCCCTTTTTAATAAAAAAAATAAAAACCCTGTACTCACCACCGCGTCTTCTATCTTCTTGTAGGCCTAAGAAAGCCGGTTGGGTTCTTGTATGCCTAGTTTCTAACCTACACTGACAGCACACAACTGGATTTTAAGTCACTTTAAGTTTTGGAAAAAAAAAAAAAAATCGTCAGACTGTGCCTAATTCAATCAAACCCCTAATACAGGAGTCCCCAAACTTTTTATGTAGGGGGCCGTTCACTGTCCCCCTCAGACCGTTGGAGGGCCGGACTTAAGTTTAAAAAGAAATAGCGGTACATGTGACCGCATCCGTAATACACTGGGCCCCCCTCAATTATTTATTTAATATACTGCACTCCTACTGAACTATTTTATATATATTGTCCCAATTAATTAATTAATATACTGGGACCTCTCTCCATTAATTATTGAATATGCCTTCCCCCAATTAATTACTAGACAGCCCCTCATAATTAATTATTTCTTACACCACCACCATTAATTATTTCCTATGCTGCCCTTCCACCATTAATTATGTCTTATGCTTCCCCCCATCATTAATTATTTCCTATGCTGCCCCTCATAATTAATTATTTCCTATGCTGCCCCTCATAATTATTTCCTATACTGCCCCTCCACCATTAATTATTTCCTATACTGCCCCTCAAATTAATTATTTCCTATACTGCCCCTCATAATTAATTATTCCTTATGCTGCCCCTCACCATTAATTATTTCCTATATTGCCCCTCATAATTATTCCCTATGTTGCCCCTCAAATTAATTATCTCTTATACTGCCCCTCATAATTAATTATTTCCTATACTTCCCCTCCACCCATCAATTATTTCCTATGCTGCCCCTCGCCATTAATTATTTCCTATGCTGCCCCTTACCATTAATTATTTCCTATGCTTCCCCTCACCATTAATTATTTCCTATACTGCCCCTCATAATTATTTCCTATACTGCCCCTCATAATTATTTCCTATACTGCCCCTCACCATTAATTATTTCCTATACTGCCCCTCCACCATTAATTATTTCCTATACTGCCCCTCATAATTATTTCCTATACTGCCCCTCATAATTAATTATTTCCTATGCTGCTCCTCACCATTAATTATTTCCTATACTGCCCCCACCATTAATTATTCCCTATGCTGCCCCTCCACCATTATTTATTTCCTATACTGCCCCTCAAATTAATTATTTCCTATACTGCCCCTCCACCATTAATTATTTCCTATACTGCCCCTCAAATTAATTATTTCCTATACTGCCCCTCCACTATGAATTATTTCTTATGCTGCCCCTCACCATTAATTATTTCCTATACTGCCCCTCATAATTATTTCCTATACTGCCCCTTATAATTATTTCCTATACTGCCCCTCATAATTATGTCCTATTCTGCCCCTCATAATTATTTATTCCCTATGCTGCCCCTCACCATTAATTATTTCCTATACTGCCCTCATAATTAATTATTTTCTATACTGCCCCCCACCATTAATTATTTCCTATACTGCCCCTCAAATTAATTATTCCTTATACTGCCCCTCAAATTAATTATTTCCTATACTGCCCCTCCACTATTAATTATTTCCTTTACTGCCCCTCCACCATTAATTATTTCATATACTGCCCCTCCACCATTAATTATTTCCTATGCTGCTCCTCACCATTAATTATTTCCTATACTGCCCCACCATTAATTATTCCCTATGCTACCCCTCACCATTATTTATTTCCTATACTGCCCCTCAAATTAATTATTTCCTATACTGCCCCTCCACCATTAATTATTTCCTATACTGCCCCTCAAATTAATTATTTCCTATACTGCCCCTCATAATTAATTATTCCTTATGCTGCCCCTCACCATTAATTATTTCCTATATTGCCCCTCATAATTATTCCCTATGTTGCCCCTCAAATTAATTATCTCTTATACTGCCCCTCATAATTATTCCCTATGTTGCCCCTCAAATTAATTATCTCTTATACTGCCCCTCATAATTAATTATTTCCTATACTGCCCCTCATAATTATTTCCTATACTTCCCCTCAAATTAATTATTTCCTATATTGCCCCTCAAATTAATTATTTCCTATACTGCCCCTCCACCATTAATTATTTCCTATACTGTCCCTCCACCATTAATTATTTCCTATACTGCCCCTCAAATTAATTATTTCCTATACTGCCCCTCCACCATTAATTATTTCCTATACTGCCCCTCCACCATTAATTATTTCTTATGCTGCCCCTCACCATTAATTATTTCCTATACTGCCCCTCATAATTATTTCCTATACTGCCCCTCATAATTATTTCCTATACTGCCCCTCATAACTAACTATTGGCCCCCGCCCACCACAACCTTTTTACTGCCCTTTTTAATAAAAAAAATAAAAACCCTGTACTCACCACCGCGTCTTCTATCTTCTTGTAGGCCTAAGAAAGCCGGTTGGGTTCTTGTATGCCTAGTTTCTAACCTACACTGACAGCACACAACTGGATTTTAAGTCACTTTAAGTTTTGGAAAAAAAAAAAAAAATCGTCAGACTGTGCCTAATTCAATCAAACCCCTAATACAGGAGTCCCCAAACTTTTTATGTAGGGGGCCGTTCACTGTCCCCCTCAGACCGTTGGAGGGCCGGACTTAAGTTTAAAAAGAAATAGCGGTACATGTGACCGCATCCGTAATACACTGGGCCCCCCTCAATTATTTATTTAATATACTGCACTCCTACTGAACTATTTTATATATATTGTCCCAATTAATTAATTAATATACTGGGACCTCTCTCCATTAATTATTGAATATGCCTTCCCCCAATTAATTACTAGACAGCCCCTCATAATTAATTATTTCTTACACCACCACCATTAATTATTTCCTATGCTGCCCTTCCACCATTAATTATGTCTTATGCTTCCCCCCATCATTAATTATTTCCTATGCTGCCCCTCATAATTAATTATTTCCTATGCTGCCCCTCATAATTATTTCCTATACTGCCCCTCCACCATTAATTATTTCCTATACTGCCCCTCAAATTAATTATTTCCTATACTGCCCCTCATAATTAATTATTCCTTATGCTGCCCCTCACCATTAATTATTTCCTATATTGCCCCTCATAATTATTCCCTATGTTGCCCCTCAAATTAATTATCTCTTATACTGCCCCTCATAATTAATTATTTCCTATACTGCCCCTCATAATTATTTCCTATACTGCCCCTCAAATTAATTATTTCCTATACTGCCCTCCACAATTAATTATTTCCTATACTTCCCCTCCACCCATTAATTATTTCCTATGCTGCCCCTCGCCATTAATTATTTCCTATGCTGCCCCTTACCATTAATTATTTCCTATGCTTCCCCTCACCATTCATTATTTCCTATACTGCACCTCATAATTATTTCCTATACTGCCCCTCATAATTATTTCCTATACTGCCCCTCATAATTAATTATTCCCTATGCTGCCCCTCAAATTAATTATTCCCTATACTGCCCCTCCACCATTAATTATTTCCTATACTGCCCCTCAAATTAATTATTTCCTATACAGCCCCTCCACCATTAATTATTTCCTATACTTCCCCTCCACCATGAATTATTTCTTATGCTGCCCCTCACCATTAATTATTTCCTATACTGCCCCTCATAATTATTTCCTATACTGCCCCTCATAATTATTTCCTATACTGCCCCTCATAATTATTTCCTATACTGCCCCTCATAATTAATTATTCCCTATGCTGCCCCTCACCATTAATTATTTCCTATACTGCCCTCATAATTAATTATTTCCTATACTGCCCCCCACCATTAATTATTTCCTATACTGCCCCCCACCATTAATTATTTCCTATGCTGCCCCTCACCATTAATTATTTCCTATACTGCCCCTCAAATTAATTATTCCTTATACTGCCCCTCAAATTAATTATTTCCTATTCTGCCCCTCCACTATTAATTATTTCCTTTACTGCCCCTCCACCATTAATTATTTCCTATGCTGCTCCTCACCATTAATTATTTCCTATACTGCCCCCACCATTAATTATTCCCTATGCTACCCCTCACCATTATTTATTTCCTATACTGCCCCTCAAATTAATTATTTCCTATACTGCCCCTCCACCATTAATTATTTCCTATACTGCCCCTCAAATTAATTATTTCCTATACTGCCCCTGAAATTAATTATCTCTTATACTGCCCCTCATAATTAATTATTTCCTATACTGCCCCTCATAATTATTTCCTATACTTCCCCTAAAATTAATTATTTCCTATACTGCCCCTCAGATTAATTATTTCCTATACTGCCCTCCACAATTAATTATTTCCTATACTTCCCCTCCACCCATTAATTATTTCCTATGCTGCCCCTCGCCATTAATTATTTCCTATGTTGCCCCTTACCATTAATTATTTCCTATGCTTCCCCTCACCATTAATTATTTCCTATACTGCCCCTCATAATTATTTCCTATACTGCCCCTCATAATTAATTATTCCCTATGCTTCCCCTCACCATTAATTATTTCCTACACTGCCCCTCATAATTAATTATTCCCTATGCTGCCCCTCAAATTAATTATTTCCTACACTGCCCCTCCACCATTAATTATTTCCTATACTGCCCCTCCACCATTAATTATTTCCTATACTGCCCCTCAAATTAATTATTTCCTATACTGCCCCTCCACCATTAATTATTTCCTATACTTCCCCTCCACCATGAATTATTTCTTATGCTGCCCCTCACCATTAATTATTTCCTATACTGCCCTCATAATTAATTATTTCCTATACTGCCCCCCACCATTAATTATTTCCTATACTGCCCCCCACCATTAATTATTTCCTATGCTGCCCCTCACTATTAATTATTTCCTATACTGCCCCTCAAATTAATTATTCCTTATACTGCCCCTCAAATTAATTATTTCCTATACTGCCCCTCCACAATTAATTATTTCCTTTACTGTCCCTCCACCATTAATTATTTCCTATGCTGCTCCTCACCATTAATTATTTCCTATACTGCCCCCACCATTAATTATTCCCTATGCTACCCCTCACCATTATTTATTTCCTATACTGCCCCTCCACCATTAATTATTTCCTATACTGCCCCTCAAATTAATTATTTCCTATACTGCCCCTCCACCATTAATTATTTCCTATACTTCCCCTCCACCATTAATTATTTCTTATGCTGCCCCTCACCATTAATTATTTCCCATACTGCCCCTCATAATTATTTCCTATACTGCCCCTCATAATTATTTCCTATACTGCCCCTCATAATTAATTATTCCCTATGCTGCCCCTCACCATTATTTATTTCCTATACTGCTCCTCAAATTAATTATTTCCTATACTGCCCCTCCACCATTAATTATTTCCTATACTGCCCCTCAAATTAATTATTTCCTATACTGCCCCTCCACCATTAATTATTTCCTATACTGCCCCTCATAATTATTTCCTATACTGACCCTCATAATTATTTCCTATACTGCCCCTCATAACTAACTATTGGCCCCCGCCCACCACAACCTTTTTACTGCCCTTTTTAATTAAAAAATAAAAACCCTGTACTCACCACCGCGTCTTCTATCTTCTTGTAGGCCTAAGAAAGCCGGTTGGGTTCTTGTATGCCTAGTTTCTAACCTACACTGACAGCACACAACTGGATTTTAAGTCACTTTAAGTTTTGGAAAAAAAAAAAAAAATTAGACTGTGCCTAATTCAATGAAACCCCTAATACAGGAGTCCCCAAACTTTTTATGTAGGGGGCCGTTCACTGTCCCCCTCAGACCGTTGGAGGGCCGGACTTAAGTTTAAAAAGAAATAGCAGTACATGTGACCGCATCCGTAATACACTGGGCCCCCCTCAATGATTTATTTAATATACTGCACTCCTACTGAACTATTTTATATATATTGTCCCAATTAATTAATTAATATACTGGGACCTCTCTCCATTAATTATTGAATATGCCTTCCCCCAATTAATTACTAGACAGCCCCTCATAATTAATTATTTCTTACACCACCACCATTAATTATTTCCTATGCTGCCCTTCCACCATTAATTATGTCTTATGCTTCCCCCCATCATTAATTATTTCCTATGCTGCCCCTCATAATTAATTATTTCCTATGCTGCCCCTCATAATTATTTCCTATACTGCCCCTCCACCATTAATTATTTCCTATACTGCCCCTCAAATTAATTATTTCCTATACTGCCCCTCATAATTAATTATTCCTTATGCTGCCCCTCACCATTAATTATTTCCTATATTGCCCCTCATAATTATTCCCTATGTTGCCCCTCAAATTAATTATCTCTTATACTGCCCCTCATAATTAATTATTTCCTATACTGCCCCTCATAATTATTTCCTATACTTCCCCTCAAATTAATTATTTCCTATACTGCCCCTCAAATTAATTATTTCCTATACTTCCCCTCCACCATGAATTATTTCTTATGCTGCCCCTCACCATTAATTATTTCCTATACTGCCCCTCTTAATTATTTCCTATACTGCCCCTCATAATTATTTCCTATACTGCCCCTCATAATTATTTCCTATACTGCCCCTCATAATTAATTATTCCCTATGCTGCCCCTCACCATTAATTATTTCCTATACTGCCCTCATAATTAATTATTTCCTATACTGCCCCCCCACCATTAATTATTTCCTATGCTGCCCCTCACCATTAATTATTTCCTATACTGCCCCTCCAAATTAATTATTCCTTATACTGCCCGTCAAATTAATTATTTCCTATACTGCCCCTCCACTATTAATTATTTCCTTTACTGCCCCTCCACCATTAATTATTTCCTATGCTGCTCCTCACCATTAATTATTTCCTATACTGCCCCCACCATTAATTATTCCCTATGCTACCCCTCACCATTATTTATTTCCTATACTGCCCCTCAAATTAATTATTTCCTATACTGCCCCTCCACCATTAATTATTTCCTATACTGCCCCTCAAATTAATTATTTCCTATACTGCCCCTCCACCATTAATTATTTCCTATACTTTCCCTCCACCATTAATTATTTCTTATGCTGCCCCTCACCATTAATTATTTCCTATACTGCCCCTCATAATTATTTCCTATACTGCCCCTCATAATTATTTCCTATACTGCCCCTCATAATTATTTCCTATACTGCCCCTCATAATTAATTATTCCCTATGCTGCCCCTCACCATTATTTATTTCCTATACTGCTCCTCAAATTAATTATTTCCTATACTGCCCCTCCACCATTAATTATTTCCTATACTGCCCCTCAAATTAATTATTTCCTATACTGCCCCTCCACCATTAATTATTTCCTATACTTCCCCTCCACCATTAATTATTTCTTATGCTGCCCCTCACCATTAATTATTTCCTATACTGCCCCTCATAATTATTTCCTATACTGCCCCTCATAACTAACTATTGGCCCCCGCCCACCACAACCTTTTTACTGCCCTTTTTAATTAAAAAAATAAAAACCCTGTACTTACCACCGCGTCTTCTATCTTCTTGTAGGCCTAAGAAAGCCGGTTGGGTTCTTGTATGCCTAGTTTCTAACCTACACTGACAGCACACAACTGGATTTTAAGTCACTTTAAGTTTTGGAAAAAAAAAATAAAAATTAGACTGTGCCTAATTCAATCAAACCCCTAATACAGGAGTCCCCAAACTTTTTATGTAGGGGGCCGTTCACTGTCCCCCTCAGACCGTTGGAGGGCCGGACTTAAGTTTAAAAAGAAATAGTGGTACATGTGACCGCATCCGTAATACACTGGGCCCCCCTCAATTATTTATTTAATATACTGCACTCCTACTGAACTATTTTATATATATTGTCCCAATTAATTAATTAATATACTGGGACCTCTCTCCATTAATTATTGAATATGCCTTCCCCCAATTAATTACTAGACAGCCCCTCATAATTAATTATTTCTTACACCACCACCATTAATTATTTCCTATGCTGCCCTTCCACCATTAATTATGTCTTATGCTACCCCCATCATTAATTATTTCCTATGCTGCCCCTCATAATTAATTATTTCCTATGCTGCCCCTCATAATTATTTCCTATACTGCCCCTCCACCATTAATTATTTCCTATACTGCCCCTCAAATTAATTATTTCCTATACTGCCCCTCATAATTAATTATTTCCTATACTGCCCCCCACCATTAATTATTTCCTATACTGCCCCCCACCATTAATTATTTCCTATGCTGCCCCTCACCATTAATTATTTCCTATACTGCCCCCACCATTAATTATTCCCTATGCTGCCCCTCACCATTATTTATTTCCTATACTGCCCCTCAAATTAATTATTTCCTATACTGCCCCTCCACCATTAATTATTTCCTATACTTCCCCTCCACCATTAATTATTTCTTATGCTGCCCCTCACCATTAATTATTTCCTATACTGCCCCTCATAATTATTTCCTATACTGCCCCTCATAATTATTTCCTATACTGCCCCTCATAATTATTCCCTATACTGCCAGTCTACCATTAATTATTTCCTATACTTCCCCTCCACCATTAATTATTTCTTATGCTGCCCCTCACCATTAATTATTTCCTATACTGCCCCTCATAATTCTTTCCTATACTGCCCCTCATAATTCTTTCCTATACTGCCCCTTATAACTAACTATTAGCCCCCGCCCACCACAACCTTTTTACTGCCCTTTTTAATTAAAAAAATAAAAACCCTGTACTCACCACCGCGTCTTCTATCTTCTTGTAGGCCTAAGAAAGCCGGTTGGGTTCTTGTATGCCTAGTTTCTAACCTACACTGACAGCACACAACTGGATTTTAAGTCACTTTAAGTTTTTGAAAAAAAAAAAAAATCGTCAGACTGTGCCTAATTCAATCAAACCCCTAATACAGGAGTCCCCAAACTTTTTATGTAGGGGGCCGTTCACTGTCCCCCTCAGACCGTTGGAGGGCCGGACTTAAGTTTAAAAAGAAATAGCGGTACATGTGACCGCATCCGTAATACACTGGGCCCCCCTCAATTATTTATTTAATATGCTGCATTCCTACTGAACGATTTTATATATATTGTCCCAATTAATTAATTAATATACTGGGACCTCTCTCCATTAATTATTGAATATGCCTTCCCCCAATTAATTACTAGACAGCCCCTCATAATTAATTATTTCTTACACCACCACCATTAATTATTTCCTATGCTGCCCTTCCACCATTAATTATGTCTTATGCTTCCCCCCATCATTAATTATTTCCTATGCTGCCCTTCATAATTAATTATTTCCTATGCTGCCCCTCATAATTATTTCCTATACTGCCCCTCCACCATTAATTATTTCCTATACTGCCCCTCAAATTAATTATTTCCTATACTGCCCCTCATAATTAATTATTCCTTATGCTGCCCCTCACCATTAATTATTTCCTATATTGCCCCTCATAATTATTCCCTATGTTGCCCCTCAAATTAATTATCTCTTATACTGCCCCTCATAATTAATTATTTCCTATACTGCCCCTCATAATTATTTCCTATACTTCCCCTCAAATTAATTATTTCCTATACTGCCCCTCAAATTAATTATTTCCTATACTTCCCCTCCACCCATTAATTATTTCCTATGCTGCCCCTCGCCATTAATTATTTCCTATGCTGCCCCTCACCATTAATTATTTCCTATGCTTCCCCTTACCATTAATTATTTCCTATACTGCCCCTCATAATTATTTCCTATACTGCCCCTCATAATTATTTCCTATACTGCCCCTCATAATTAATTATTCCCTATGCTGCCCCTCACCATTAATTATTTCCTATACTGCCCCTCATAATTAATTATTTCCTATACTTCCCCTCCAGCATTAATTATTTCTTATGCTGCCCCTCACCATTAATTATTTCCTATACTGCCCCTCATAATTATTTCCTATACTGCCCCTCATAATTATTTCCTATACTGCCCCTCATAATTATTTCCTATACTGCCCCTCATAACTAACTTTTGGCCCCCGCCCACCACAACCTTTTTACTGCCCTTTTTAATTAAAAAAATAAAAACCCTGTACTCACCACCGCGTCTTCTATCTTCTTGTAGGCCTAAGAAAGCCGGTTGGGTTCTTGTATGCCTAGTTTCTAACCTACACTGACAGCACACAACTGGATTTTAAGTCACTTTAAGTTTTGGAAAAAAAAAAAAAAATCGTCAGACTGTGCCTAATTCAATCAAACCCCTAATACAGGAGTCCCCAAACTTTTTATGTAGGGGGCCGTTCACTGTCCCCCTCAGACCGTTGGAGGGCCGGACTTAAGTTTAAAAAGAAATAGCGGTACATGTGACCGCATCCGTAATACACTGGGCCCCCCTCAATTATTTATTTAATATACTGCACTCCTACTAAACGATTTTATATATATTGTCCCAATTAATTAATTAATATACTGGGACCTCTCTCCATTAATTATTGAATATGCCTTCCCCCAATTAATTACTAGACAGCCCCTCATAATTAATTATTTCTTACACCACCACCATTAATTATTTCCTATGCTGCCCTTCCACCATTAATTATGTCTTATGCTTCCCCCCATCATTAATTATTTCCTATGCTGCCCTTCATAATTAATTATTTCCTATGCTGCCCCTCATAATTATTTCCTATACTGCCCCTCCACCATTAATTATTTCCTATACTGCCCCTCAAATTAATTATTTCCTATACTGCCCCTCATAATTAATTATTCCTTATGCTGCCCCTCACCATTAATTATTTCCTATATTGCCCCTCATAATTATTCCCTATGTTGCCCCTCAAATTAATTATCTCTTATACTGCCCCTCATAATTATTCCCTATGTTGCCCCTCAAATTAATTATCTCTTATACTGCCCCTCATAATTAATTATTTCCTATACTGCCCCTCATAATTATTTCCTATACTTCCCCTCAAATTAATTATTTCCTATACTGCCCCTCAAATTAATTATTTCCTATACTGCCCCTCCACCATTAATTATTTCCTATACTGTCCCTCCACCATTAATTATTTCCTATACTGCCCCTCAAATTAATTATTTCCTATACTGCCCCTCCACCATTAATTATTTCCTATACTGCCCCTCAAATTAATTATTTCCTATACTGCCCCTCCACCATTAATTATTTCCTATACTGCCCCTCAAATTAATTATTTCCTATACTGCCCCTCCACCATTAATTATTTCTTATACTTCCCCTCCACCATTAATTATTTCTTATGCTGCCCCTCACCATTAATTATTTCCTATACTGCCCCTCATAATTATTTCCTATACTGCCCCTCATAATTATTTCCTATACTGCCCCTCATAACTAACTTTTGGCCCCCGCCCACCACAACCTTTTTACTGCCCTTTTTAATTAAAAAAATAAAAACCCTGTACTCACCACCGCGTCTTCTATCTTCTTGTAGGCCTAAGAAAGCCGGTTGGGTTCTTGTATGCCTAGTTTCTAACCTACACTGACAGCACACAACTGGATTTTAAGTCACTTTAAGTTTTGGAAAAAAAAAAAAAAATCGTCAGACTGTGCCTAATTCAATCAAACCCCTAATACAGGAGTCCCCAAACTTTTTATGTAGGGGGCCGTTCACTGTCCCCCTCAGACCGTTGGAGGGCCGGACTTAAGTTTAAAAAGAAATAGCAGTACATGTGACCGCATCCGTAATAAACTGGGCCCCCCTCAATTATTTATTTAATATACTGCACTCCTACTAAACGATTTTATATATATTGTCCCAATTAATTAATTAATATACTGGGACCTCTCTCCATTAATTATTGAATATGCCTTCCCCCAATTAATTACTAGACAGCCCCTCATAATTAATTATTTCTTACACCACCACCATTAATTATTTCCTATGCTGCCCTTCCACCATTAATTATGTCTTATGCTTCCCCCCATCATTAATTATTTCCTATGCTGCCCTTCATAATTAATTATTTCCTATGCTGCCCCTCAAATTAATTATTTCCTATACTGCCCCTCATAATTAATTATTCCTTATGCTGCCCCTCACCATTAATTATTTCCTATATTGCCCCTCATAATTATTCCCTATGTTGCCCCTCAAATTAATTATCTCTTATACTGCCCCTCATAATTATTCCCTATGTTGCCCCTCAAATTAATTATCTCTTATACTGCCCCTCATAATTAATTATTTCCTATACTGCCCCTCATAATTATTTCCTATACTTCCCCTCAAATTAATTATTTCCTATACTGCCCCTCAAATTAATTATTTCCTATACTTCCCCTCAAATTAATTATTTCCTATACTGCCCCTCAAATTAATTATTTCCTATACTGCCCCTCCACCATTAATTATTTCCTATACTGTCCCTCCACCATTAATTATTTCCTATACTGCCCCTCAAATTAATTATTTCCTATACTGCCCCTCCACCATTAATTATTTCCTATACTGCCCCTCCACCATTAATTATTTCCTATACTGCCCCTCAAATTAATTATTTCCTATACTGCCCCTCCACCATTAATTATTTCCTATACTGCCCCTCAAATTAATTATTTCCTATACTGCCCCTCCACCATTAATTATTTCCTATACTTCCCCTCCACCATTAATTATTTCTTATGCTGCCCCTCACCATTAATTATTTCCTATACTGCCCCTCATAATTATTTCCTATACTGCCCCTCATAATTATTTCCTATACTGCCCCTCATAATTATTCCCTATACTGCCCCTCTACCATTAATTATTTCCTATACTTCCCCTCCACCATTAATTATTTCTTATGCTGCCCCTCACCATTAATTATTTCCTATACTGCCCCTCATAATTATTTCCTATACTGCCCCTCATAATTATTTCCTATACTGCCCCTCATAACTAACTATTGGCCCCCGCCCACCACAACCTTTTTACTGCCCTTTTTAATTAAAAAAATAAAAACCCTGTACTCACCACCGCGTCTTCTATCTTCTTGTAGGCCTAAGAAAGCCGGTTGGGTTCTTGTATGCCTAGTTTCTAACCTACACTGACAGCACACAACTGGAGTTTAAGTCACTTTAAGTTTTGGAAAAAAAAAAAAAATCGTCAGACTGTGCCTAATTCAATCAAACCCCTAATACAGGAGTCCCCAAACTTTTTATGTAGGGGGCCGTTCACTGTCCCCCTCAGACCGTTGGAGGGCCGGACTTAAGTTTAAAAAGAAATAGCGGTACATGTGACCGCATCCGTAATACACTGGGCCCCCCTCAATTATTTATTTAATATGCTGCATTCCTACTGAACGATTTTATATATATTGTCCCAATTAATTAATTAATATACTGGGACCTCTCTCCATTAATTATTGAATATGCCTTCCCCCAATTAATTACTAGACAGCCCCTCATAATTAATTATTTCTTACACCACCACCATTAATTATTTCCTATGCTGCCCTTCCACCATTAATTATGTCTTATGCTTCCCCCCATCATTAATTATTTCCTATGCTGCCCTTCATAATTAATTATTTCCTATGCTGCCCCTCATAATTATTTCCTATACTGCCCCTCCACCATTAATTATTTCCTATACTGCCCCTCAAATTAATTATTTCCTATACTGCCCCTCATAATTAATTATTCCTGATGCTGCCCCTTACCATTAATTATTTCCTATATTGCCCCTCATAATTATTCCCTATGTTGCCCCTCAAATTAATTATCTCTTATACTGCCCCTCATAATTATTCCCTATGTTGCCCCTCAAATTAATTATCTCTTATACTGCCCCACATAATTAATTATTTCCTATACTGCCCCTCATAATTATTTCCTATACTTCCCCTCAAATTAATTATTTCCTATACTGCCCCTCAAATTAATTATTTCCTATACTGCCCCTCCACCATTAATTATTTCCTATACTGCCCCTCATAATTATTTCCTATACTGCCCCTCATAATTAATTATTTCCTATACTGTCCCTCCACCATTAATTATTTCCTATACTGCCCCTCAAATTAATTATTTCCTATACTGCCCCTCCACCATTAATTATTTCCTATACTGCCCCTCAAATTAATTATTTCCTATACTGCCCCTCCACCATTAATTATTTCCTATACTGCCCCTCAAATTAATTATTTCCTATACTGCCCCTCATAATTATTTCCTATACTGCCCCTCATAATTATTTCCTATACTGCCCCTCATAATTATGTTCTATACTGCCCCTCATAATTATTTATTCCCTATGCTGCCCCTCACCATTAATTATTTCCTATACTGCCCTCATAATTAATTATTTCCTATACTGCCCCCCACCATTAATTATTTCCTATACTGCCCCCCACCATTAATTATTTCCTATGCTGCCCCTCACCATTAATTATTTCCTATACTGCCCCTCAAATTAATTATTCCTTATACTGCCCCTCAAATTAATTATTTCCTATACTGCCCCTCCACTATTAATTATTTCCTTTACTGCCCCTCCACCATTAATTATTTCATATACTGCCCCTCCACCATTAATTATTTCCTATGCTGCTCCTCACCATTAATTATTTCCTATACTGCCCCCACCATTAATTATTCCCTATGCTACCCCTCACCATTATTTATTTCCTATACTGCCCCTCAAATTAATTATTTTCTATACTGCCCCTCCACCATTAATTATTTCCTATCCTGGCCCTCAAATTAATTATTTTCTATACTGCCCCTCATAATTAATTATTCCTTATGCTGCCCCTCACCATTAATTATTTCCTATATTGCCCCTCATAATTATTCCCTATGTTTCCCCTCAAATTAATTATCTCTTATACTGCCCCTCATAATTAATTATTTCCTATACTGCCCCTCATAATTATTTCCTATATTTCCCCTCAAATTAATTATTTCCTATACTGCCCCTCAAATTAATTATTTCCTATACTGCCCTCCACAATTAATTATTTCCTATACTTCCCCTCCACCCATTAATTATTTCCTATACTTCCCCTCCACCCATTAATTATTTCCTATGCTGCCCCTCACCATTAATTATTTCCTATGCTGCCCCTCACCATTAATTATTTCCTATACTGCCCCTCCACCATTAATTATTTCCTATACTGCCCCTCAAATTAATTATTTCCTATACTGCCCCTCCACCATTAATTATTTCCTATACTTCCCCTCCACCATTAATTATTTCTTATGCTGCCCCTCACCATTAATTATTTCCTATACTGCCCCTCCACCATTAATTATTTCCTATACTGCCCCTCATAATTATTTCCTATACTGCCCCTCATAATTAATTATTCCCTATGCTGCCCCTCACCTTCAATTATTTCATATACTGCCCCTCCACCATTATTATTTCATATACTGCCCCTCCACCATTAATTATTTTCTATGCTGCTCCTCACCATTAATTATTTCCTATACTGCCCCCACCATTAATTATTCCCTGTGCTGCCCCTCACCATTATTTATTTCCTATACTGCCCCTCAAATTAATTATTTCCTATACTGCCCCTCCACCATTAATTATTTCCTATACTGCCCCTCATAATTATTTCCTATACTGCCCCTCATAATTATTTCCTATACTGACCCTCATAATTATTTCCTATACTGCCCCTCATAATTAATTATTCCCTATGCTGCCCCTCACCATTAATTATTTCCTATACTGCCCCTCATAATTAATTATTTCCTATACTGCCCCCCACCATTAATTATTTCCTATACTGCCCCCCACCATTAATTATTTCCTATGCTGCCCCTCACCATTAATTATTTCCTATACTGCCCCCACCATTAATTATTCCCTATGCTGCCCCTCACCATTATTTATTTCCTATACTGCCCCTCAAATTAATTATTTCCTATACTGCCCCTCCACCATTAATTATTTCCTATACTTCCCCTCCACCATTAATTATTTCTTATGCTGCCCCTCACCATTAATTATTTCCTATACTGCCCCTCATAATTCTTTCCTATACTGCCCCTCATAATTCTTTCCTATACTGCCCCTCATAATTAACTATTAGCCCCCGCCCACCACAACCTTTTTACTGCCCTTTTTAATTAAAAAAATAAAAACCCTGTACTCACCACCGCGTCTTCTATCTTCTTGTAGGCCTAAGAAAGCCGGTTGGGTTCCTGTATGCCTAGTTTCTAACCTACACTGACAGCACACAACTGGATTTTAAGTCACTTTAAGTTTTGGAAAAAAAAAAAAAATCGTCAGACTGTGCCTAATTCAATCAAACCCCTAATACAGGAGTCCCCAAACTTTTTATGTAGGGGGCCGTTCACTGTCCCCCTCAGACCGTTGGAGGGCCGGACTTAAGTTTAAAAAGAAATAGCGGTACATGTGACCGCATCCGTAATACACTGGGCCCCCCTCAATTATTTATTTAATATGCTGCATTCCTACTGAACGATTTTATATATATTGTCCCAATTAATTAATTAATATACTGGGACCTCTCTCCATTAATTATTGAATATGCCTTCCCCCAATTAATTACTAGACAGCCCCTCATAATTAATTATTTCTTACACCACCACCATTAATTATTTCCTATGCTGCCCTTCCACCATTAATTATGTCTTATGCTTCCCCCCATCATTAATTATTTCCTATGCTGCCCTTCATAATTAATTATTTCCTATGCTGCCCCTCATAATTATTTCCTATACTGCCCCTCCACCATTAATTATTTCCTATACTGCCCCTCAAATTAATTATTTCCTATACTGCCCCTCATAATTAATTATTCCTGATGCTGCCCCTCACCATTAATTATTTCCTATATTGCCCCTCATAATTATTCCCTATGTTGCCCCTCAAATTAATTATCTCTTATACTGCCCCTCATAATTATTCCCTATGTTGCCCCTCAAATTAATTATCTCTTATACTGCCCCACATAATTAATTATTTCCTATACTGCCCCTCATAATTATTTCCTATACTTCCCCTCAAATTAATTATTTCCTATACTGCCCCTCAAATTAATTATTTCCTATACTGCCCCTCCACCATTAATTATTTCCTATACTGCCCCTC
The DNA here is from genome assembly GCF_040894005.1 of Engystomops pustulosus. Lineage (NCBI taxonomy): Eukaryota > Metazoa > Chordata > Amphibia > Anura > Leptodactylidae > Engystomops > Engystomops pustulosus. The sequence goes on from NW_027284961.1 coordinate 1,239,311, forward strand.
ATAATTATTTCCTATACTGCCCCTCATAATTAATTATTTCCTATACTGTGCCTCAAATTAATTATTTCCTATACTGCCCCTCCACCATTAATTATTTCCTATACTGCCCCTCAAATTAATTATTTCCTATACTGCCCCTCCACCATTAATTATTTCCTATACTGCCCCTCAAATTAATTATTTCCTATACTGCCCCTCATAATTATTTCCTATACTGCCCCTCATAATTATTTCCTATACTGCCCCTCATAATTATGTCCTATACTGCCCCTCATAATTATTTATTCCCTATGCTGCCCCTCACCATTAATTATTTCCTATACTGCCCTCATAATTAATTATTTCCTATACTGCCCCCCACCATTAATTATTTCCTATACTGCCCCCCACCATTAATTATTTCCTATGCTGCCCCTCACCATTAATTATTTCCTATACTGCCCCTCAAATTAATTATTCCTTATACAGCCCCTCAAATTAATTATTTCCTATACTGCCCCTCCACTATTAATTATTTCCTTTACTGCCCCTCCACCATTAATTATTTCATATACTGCCCCTCCACCATTAATTATTTCCTATGCTGCTCCTCACCATTAATTATTTCCTATACTGCCCCCACCATTAATTATTCCCTATGCTACCCCTCACCATTATTTATTTCCTATACTGCCCCTCAAATTAATTATTTCCTATACTGCCCCTCCACCATTAATTATTTCCTATCCTGGCCCTCAAATTAATTATTTTCTATACTGCCCCTCATAATTAATTATTCCTTATACTGCCCCTCAAATTAATTATTTCCTATACTGCCCCTCCACTATTAATTATTTCCTTTACTGCCCCTCCACCATTAATTATTTCATATACTGCCCCTCCACCATTAATTATTTCCTATGCTGCTCCTCACCATTAATTATTTCCTATACTGCCCCCACCATTAATTATTCCCTATGCTACCCCTCACCATTATTTATTTCCTATACTGCCCCTCAAATTAATTATTTCCTATACTGCCCCTCCACCATTAATTATTTCCTATCCTGGCCCTCAAATTAATTATTTCCTATACTGCCCCTCATAATTAATTATTTCCTATACTGTCCCTCCACCATTAATTATTTCCTATACTGCCCCTCAAATTAATTATTTCCTATACTGCCCCTCCACCATTAATTATTTCCTATACTGCCCCTCAAATTAATTATTTCCTATACTGCCCCTCCACCATTAATTATTTCCTATGCTGCCCCTCAAATTAATTATTTCCTATACTGCCCCTCCACCATTAATTATTTCCTATACTGCCCCTCCACCATTAATTATTTCCTATACTGCCCCTCCACCATTAATTATTTCCTATACTGCCCCTCCACCATTAATTATTTCCTATACTGCCCCTCATAATTATTTCCTATACTGCCCCTCATAATTATTTCCTATACTGCCCCTCATAACTAACTATTGGCCTCCGCCCACCACAACCTTTTTACTGCCCTTTTTAATTAAAAAAATAAAAACCCTGTACTCACCACCGCGTCTTCTATCTTCTTGTAGGCCTAAGAAAGCCGGTTGGGTTCCTGTATGCCTAGTTTCTAACCTACACTGACAGCACACAACTGGATTTTAAGTCACTTTAAGTTTTGGAAAAAAAAAAAAAATCGTCAGACTGTGCCTAATTCAATCAAACCCCTAATACAGGAGTCCCCAAACTTTTTATGTAGGGGGCCGTTCACTGTCCCCCTCAGACCGTTGGAGGGCCGGACTTAAGTTTAAAAAGAAATAGCGGTACATGTGACCGCATCCGTAATACACTGGGCCCCCCTCAATTATTTATTTAATATGCTGCATTCCTACTGAACGATTTTATATATATTGTCCCAATTAATTAATTAATATACTGGGACCTCTCTCCATTAATTATTGAATATGCCTTCCCCCAATTAATTACTAGACAGCCCCTCATAATTAATTATTTCTTACACCACCACCATTAATTATTTCCTATGCTGCCCTTCCACCATTAATTATGTCTTATGCTTCCCCCCATCATTAATTATTTCCTATGCTGCCCTTCATAATTAATTATTTCCTATGCTGCCCCTCATAATTATTTCCTATACTGCCCCTCCACCATTAATTATTTCCTATACTGCCCCTCAAATTAATTATTTCCTATACTGCCCCTCATAATTAATTATTCCTGATGCTGCCCCTCACCATTAATTATTTCCTATATTGCCCCTCATAATTATTCCCTATGTTGCCCCTCAAATTAATTATCTCTTATACTGCCCCACATAATTAATTATTTCCTATACTGCCCCTCAAATTAATTATTTCCTATACTGCCCCTCCACCATTAATTATTTCCTATACTGCCCCTCATAATTATTTCCTATACTGCCCCTCATAATTAATTATTTCCTATACTGTCCCTCCACCATTAATTATTTCCTATACTGCCCCTCAAATTAATTATTTCCTATACTGCCCCTCCACCATTAATTATTTCCTATACTGCCCCTCAAATTAATTATTTCCTATACTGCCCCTCCACCATTAATTATTTCCTATACTGCCCCTCAAATTAATTATTTCCTATACTGCCCCTCATAATTATTTCCTATACTGCCCCTCATAATTATGTCCTATACTGCCCCTCATAATTATTTATTCCCTATGCTGCCCCTCACCATTAATTATTTCCTATACTGCCCTCATAATTAATTATTTCCTATACTGCCCCCCACCATTAATTATTTCCTATACTGCCCCCCACCATTAATTATTTCCTATGCTGCCCCTCACCATTAATTATTTCCTATACTGCCCCTCAAATTAATTATTCCTTATACAGCCCCTCAAATTAATTATTTCCTATACTGCCCCTCCACTATTAATTATTTCCTTTACTGCCCCTCCACCATTAATTATTTCATATACTGCCCCTCCACCATTAATTATTTCCTATGCTGCTCCTCACCATTAATTATTTCCTATACTGCCCCCACCATTAATTATTCCCTATGCTACCCCTCACCATTATTTATTTCCTATACTGCCCCTCAAATTAATTATTTCCTATACTGCCCCTCCACCATTAATTATTTCCTATCCTGGCCCTCAAATTAATTATTTTCTATACTGCCCCTCATAATTAATTATTCCTTATACTGCCCCTCAAATTAATTATTTCCTATACTGCCCCTCCACTATTAATTATTTCCTTTACTGCCCCTCCACCATTAATTATTTCATATACTGCCCCTCCACCATTAATTATTTCCTATGCTGCTCCTCACCATTAATTATTTCCTATACTGCCCCCACCATTAATTATTCCCTATGCTACCCCTCACCATTATTTATTTCCTATACTGCCCCTCAAATTAATTATTTCCTATACTGCCCCTCCACCATTAATTATTTCCTATCCTGGCCCTCAAATTAATTATTTCCTATACTGCCCCTCATAATTAATTATTTCCTATACTGTCCCTCCACCATTAATTATTTCCTATACTGCCCCTCAAATTAATTATTTCCTATACTGCCCCTCCACCATTAATTATTTCCTATACTGCCCCTCAAATTAATTATTTCCTATACTGCCCCTCCACCATTAATTATTTCCTATGCTGCCCCTCAAATTAATTATTTTCTATACTGCCCCTCCACCATTAATTATTTCCTATACTGCCCCTCCACCATTAATTATTTCCTATACTGCCCCTCCACCATTAATTATTTCCTATCCTGGCCCTCAAATTAATTATTTTCTATACTGCCCCTCATAATTAATTATTCCTTATACTGCCCCTCAAATTAATTATTTCCTATACTGCCCCTCCACTATTAATTATTTCCTTTACTGCCCCTCCACCATTAATTATTTCATATACTGCCCCTCCACCATTAATTATTTCCTATGCTGCTCCTCACCATTAATTATTTCCTATACTGCCCCCACCATTAATTATTCCCTATGCTACCCCTCACCATTATTTATTTCCTATACTGCCCCTCAAATTAATTATTTCCTATACTGCCCCTCCACCATTAATTATTTCCTATCCTGGCCCTCAAATTAATTATTTCCTATACTGCCCCTCATAATTAATTATTTCCTATACTGTCCCTCCACCATTAATTATTTCCTATACTGCCCCTCAAATTAATTATTTCCTATACTGCCCCTCCACCATTAATTATTTCCTATACTGCCCCTCAAATTAATTATTTCCTATACTGCCCCTCCACCATTAATTATTTCCTATGCTGCCCCTCAAATTAATTATTTTCTATACTGCCCCTCCACCATTAATTATTTCCTATACTGCCCCTCCACCATTAATTATTTCCTATACTGCCCCTCCACCATTAATTATTTCCTATACTGCCCCTCCACCATTAATTATTTCCTATACTGCCCCTCATAATTATTTCCTATACTGCCCCTCATAATTATTTCCTATACTGCCCCTCATAACTAACTATTGGCCCCCGCCCACCACAACCTTTTTACTGCCCTTTTTAATTAAAAAAATAAAAACCCTGTACTCACCACCGCGTCTTCTATCTTCTTGTAGGCCTAAGAAAGCCGGTTGGGTTCCTGTATGCCTAGTTTCTAACCTACACTGACAGCACACAACTGGATTTTAAGTCACTTTAAGTTTTGGAAAAAAAAAAAAAATCGTCAGACTGTGCCTAATTCAATCAAACCCCTAATACAGGAGTCCCCAAACTTTTTATGTAGGGGGCCGTTCACTGTCCCCCTCAGACCGTTGGAGGGCCGGACTTAAGTTTAAAAAGAAATAGCGGTACATGTGACCGCATCCGTAATACACTGGGCCCCCCTCAATTATTTATTTAATATGCTGCATTCCTACTGAACGATTTTATATATATTGTCCCAATTAATTAATTAATATACTGGGACCTCTCTCCATTAATTATTGAATATGCCTTCCCCCAATTAATTACTAGACAGCCCCTCATAATTAATTATTTCTTACACCACCACCATTAATTATTTCCTATGCTGCCCTTCCACCATTAATTATGTCTTATGCTTCCCCCCATCATTAATTATTTCCTATGCTGCCCTTCATAATTAATTATTTCCTATGCTGCCCCTCATAATTATTTCCTATACTGCCCCTCCACCATTAATTATTTCCTATACTGCCCCTCAAATTAATTATTTCCTATACTGCCCCTCATAATTAATTATTCCTGATGCTGCCCCTCACCATTAATTATTTCCTATATTGCCCCTCATAATTATTCCCTATGTTGCCCCTCAAATTAATTATCTCTTATACTGCCCCTCATAATTATTCCCTATGTTGCCCCTCAAATTAATTATCTCTTATACTGCCCCACATAATTAATTATTTCCTATACTGCCCCTCATAATTATTTCCTATACTTCCCCTCAAATTAATTATTTCCTATACTGCCCCTCAAATTAATTATTTCCTATACTGCCCCTCCACCATTAATTATTTCCTATACTGCCCCTCATAATTATTTCCTATACTGCCCCTCATAATTAATTATTTCCTATACTGTCCCTCCACCATTAATTATTTCCTATACTGCCCCTCAAATTAATTATTTCCTATACTGCCCCTCCACCATTAATTATTTCCTATACTGCCCCTCAAATTAATTATTTCCTATACTGCCCCTCCACCATTAATTATTTCCTATACTGCCCCTCAAATTAATTATTTCCTATACTGCCCCTCATAATTATTTCCTATACTGCCCCTCATAATTATTTCCTATACTGCCCCTCATAATTATGTCCTATACTGCCCCTCATAATTATTTATTCCCTATGCTGCCCCTCACCATTAATTATTTCCTATACTGCCCTCATAATTAATTATTTCCTATACTGCCCCCCACCATTAATTATTTCCTATGCTGCCCCTCACCATTAATTATTTCCTATACTGCCCCTCAAATTAATTATTCCTTATACTGCCCCTCAAATTAATTATTTCCTATACTGCCCCTCCACTATTAATTATTTCCTTTACTGCCCCTCCACCATTAATTATTTCATATACTGCCCCTCCACCATTAATTATTTCCTATGCTGCTCCTCACCATTAATTATTTCCTATACTGCCCCCACCATTAATTATTCCCTATGCTACCCCTCACCATTATTTATTTCCTATACTGCCCCTCAAATTAATTATTTCCTATACTGCCCCTCCACCATTAATTATTTCCTATCCTGGCCCTCAAATTAATTATTTTCTATACTGCCCCTCATAATTAATTATTCCTTATACTGCACCTCAAATTAATTATTTCCTATACTGCCCCTCCACTATTAATTATTTCCTTTACTGCCCCTCCACCATTAATTATTTCATATACTGCCCCTCCACCATTAATTATTTCCTATGCTGCTCCTCACCATTAATTATTTCCTATACTGCCCCCACCATTAATTATTCCCTATGCTACCCCTCACCATTATTTATTTCCTATACTGCCCCTCAAATTAATTATTTCCTATACTGCCCCTCCACCATTAATTATTTCCTATCCTGGCCCTCAAATTAATTATTTCCTATACTGCCCCTCATAATTAATTATTTCCTATACTGTCCCTCCACCATTAATTATTTCCTATACTGCCCCTCAAATTAATTATTTCCTATACTGCCCCTCCACCATTAATTATTTCCTATACTGCCCCTCAAATTAATTATTTCCTATACTGCCCCTCCACCATTAATTATTTCCTATGCTGCCCCTCAAATTAATTATTTCCTATACTGCCCCTCCACCATTAATTATTTCCTATACTGCCCCTCCACCATTAATTATTTCCTATACTGCCCCTCCACCATTAATTATTTCCTATACTGCCCCTCCACCATTAATTATTTCCTATACTGCCCCTCATAATTATTTCCTATACTGCCCCTCATAATTATTTCCTATACTGCCCCTCATAACTAACTATTGGCCCCCGCCCACCACAACCTTTTTACTGCCCTTTTTAATTAAAAAAATAAAAACCCTGTACTCACCACCGCGTCTTCTATCTTCTTGTAGGCCTAAGAAAGCCGGTTGGGTTCCTGTATGCCTAGTTTCTAACCTACACTGACAGCACACAACTGGATTTTAAGTCACTTTAAGTTTTGGAAAAAAAAAAAAAATCGTCAGACTGTGCCTAATTCAATCAAACCCCTAATACAGGAGTCCCCAAACTTTTTATGTAGGGGGCCGTTCACTGTCCCCCTCAGACCGTTGGAGGGCCGGACTTAAGTTTAAAAAGAAATAGCGGTACATGTGACCGCATCCGTAATACACTGGGCCCCCCTCAATTATTTATTTAATATGCTGCATTCCTACTGAACGATTTTATATATATTGTCCCAATTAATTAATTAATATACTGGGACCTCTCTCCATTAATTATTGAATATGCCTTCCCCCAATTAATTACTAGACAGCCCCTCATAATTAATTATTTCTTACACCACCACCATTAATTATTTCCTATGCTGCCCTTCCACCATTAATTATGTCTTATGCTTCCCCCCATCATTAATTATTTCCTATGCTGCCCTTCATAATTAATTATTTCCTATGCTGCCCCTCATAATTATTTCCTATACTGCCCCTCCACCATTAATTATTTCCTATACTGCCCCTCAAATTAATTATTTCCTATACTGCCCCTCATAATTAATTATTCCTGATGCTGCCCCTCACCATTAATTATTTCCTATATTGCCCCTCATAATTATTTCCTATACTGCCCCTCATAACTAACTATTGGCCCCCGCCCACCACAACCTTTTTACTGCCCTTTTTAATTAAAAAAATAAAAACCCTGTACTCACCACCGCGTCTTCTATCTATTTGTAGGCCTAAGAAAGCCGGTTGGGTTCCTGTATGCCTAGTTTCTAACCTACACTGACAGCACACAACTGGATTTTAAGTCACTTTAAGTTTTGGAAAAAAAAAAAAAATCGTCAGACTGTGCCTAATTCAATCAAACCCCTAATACAGGAGTCCCCAAACTTTTTATGTAGGGGGCCGTTCACTGTCCCCCTCAGACCGTTGGAGGGCCGGACTTAAGTTTAAAAAGAAATAGCGGTACATGTGACCGCATCCGTAATACACTGGGCCCCCCTCAATTATTTATTTAATATGCTGCATTCCTACTGAACGATTTTATATATATTGTCCCAATTAATTAATTAATATACTGGGACCTCTCTCCATTAATTATTGAATATGCCTTCCCCCAATTAATTACTAGACAGCCCCTCATAATTAATTATTTCTTACACCACCACCATTAATTATTTCCTATGCTGCCCTTCCACCATTAATTATGTCTTATGCTTCCCCCCATCATTAATTATTTCCTATGCTGCCCTTCATAATTAATTATTTCCTATGCTGCCCCTCATAATTATTTCCTATACTGCCCCTCCACCATTAATTATTTCCTATACTGCCCCTCAAATTAATTATTTCCTATACTGCCCCTCATAATTAATTATTCCTGATGCTGCCCCTCACCATTAATTATTTCCTATATTGCCCCTCATAATTATTCCCTATGTTGCCCCTCAAATTAATTATCTCTTATACTGCCCCTCATAATTATTCCCTATGTTGCCCCTCAAATTAATTATCTCTTATACTGCCCCACATAATTAATTATTTCCTATACTGCCCCTCATAATTATTTCCTATACTTCCCCTCAAATTAATTATTTCCTATACTGCCCCTCAAATTAATTATTTCCTATACTGCCCCTCCACCATTAATTATTTCCTATACTGCCCCTCATAATTATTTCCTATACTGCCCCTCATAATTAATTATTTCCTATACTGTCCCTCCACCATTAATTATTTCCTATACTGCCCCTCAAATTAATTATTTCCTATACTGCCCCTCCACCATTAATTATTTCCTATACTGCCCCTCAAATTAATTATTTCCTATACTGCCCCTCCACCATTAATTATTTCCTATACTGCCCCTCAAATTAATTATTTCCTATACTGCCCCTCATAATTATTTCCTATACTGCCCCTCATAATTATTTCCTATACTGCCCCTCATAATTATGTCCTATACTGCCCCTCATAATTATTTATTCCCTATGCTGCCCCTCACCATTAATTATTTCCTATACTGCCCTCATAATTAATTATTTCCTATACTGCCCCCACCATTAATTATTTCCTATACTGCCCCCCACCATTAATTATTTCCTATGCTGCCCCTCACCATTAATTATTTCCTATACTGCCCCTCAAATTAATTATTCCTTATACTGCCCCTCAAATTAATTATTTCCTATACTGCCCCTCCACTATTAATTATTTCCTTTACTGCCCCTCCACCATTAATTATTTCATATACTGCCCCTCCACCATTAATTATTTCCTATGCTGCTCCTCACCATTAATTATTTCCTATACTGCCCCCACCATTAATTATTCCCTATGCTACCTCTCACCATTATTTATTTCCTATACTGCCCCTCAAATTAATTATTTCCTATACTGCCCCTCCACCATTAATTATTTCCTATCCTGGCCCTCAAATTAATTATTTTCTATACTGCCCCTCATAATTAATTATTCCTTATGCTGCCCCTCACCATTAATTATTTCCTATATTGCCCCTCATAATTATTCCCTATGTTGCCCCTCAAATTAATTATCTCTTATACTGCCCCTCATAATTAATTATTTCCTATACTGCCCCTCATAATTATTTCCTATATTTCCCCTCAAATTAATTATTTCCTATACTGCCCCTCATAATTAATTATTCCCTATGCTGCCCCTCACCATTAATTATTTCATATACTGCCCCTCCACCATTATTATTTCATATACTGCCCCTCCACCATTAATTATTTCCTATGCTGCTCCTCACCATTAATTATTTCCTATACTGCCCCCACCATTAATTATTCCCTGTGCTGCCCCTCACCATTATTTATTTCCTATACTGCCCCTCCACCATTAATTATTTCCTATACTGCCCCTCATAATTATTTCCTATACTGCCCCTCATAATTATTTCCTATACTGCCCCTCATAATTATGTTCTATACTGCCCCTCATAATTATTTATTCCCTATGCTGCCCCTCACCATTAATTATTTCCTATACTGCCCTCATAATTAATTATTTCCTATACTGCCCCCCACCATTAATTATTTCCTATGCTGCCCCTCACCATTAATTATTTCCTATACTGCCCCTCAAATTAATTATTCCTTATACTGCCCCTCAAATTAATTATTTCCTATACTGCCCCTCCACTATTAATTATTTCCTTTACTGCCCCTCCACCATTAATTATTTCATATACTGCCCCTCCACCATTAATTATTTCCTATGCTGCTCCTCACCATTAATTATTTCCTATACTGCCCCCACCATTAATTATTCCCTATGCTACCCCTCACCATTATTTATTTCCTATACTGCCCCTCAAATTAATTATTTCCTATACTGCCCCTCCACCATTAATTATTTCCTATACTGCCCCTCCACCATTAATTATTTCCTATACTGCCCCTCCACCATTAATTATTTCCTATACTGCCCCTCATAATTATTTCCTATACTGCCCCTCATAATTATTTCCTATACTGCCCCTCATAACTAACTATTGGCCTCCGCCCACCACAACCTTTTTACTGCCCTTTTTAATTAAAAAAATAAAAACCCTGTACTCACCACCGCGTCTTCTATCTTCTTGTAGGCCTAAGAAAGCCGGTTGGGTTCCTGTATGCCTAGTTTCTAACCTACACTGACAGCACACAACTGGATTTTAAGTCACTTTAAGTTTTGGAAAAAAAAAAAAAATCGTCAGACTGTGCCTAATTCAATCAAACCCCTAATACAGGAGTCCCCAAACTTTTTATGTAGGGGGCCGTTCACTGTCCCCCTCAGACCGTTGGAGGGCCGGACTTAAGTTTAAAAAGAAATAGCGGTACATGTGACCGCATCCGTAATACACTGGGCCCCCCTCAATTATTTATTTAATATGCTGCATTCCTACTGAACGATTTTATATATATTGTCCCAATTAATTAATTAATATACTGGGACCTCTCTCCATTAATTATTGAATATGCCTTCCCCCAATTAATTACTAGACAGCCCCTCATAATTAATTATTTCTTACACCACCACCATTAATTATTTCCTATGCTGCCCTTCCACCATTAATTATGTCTTATGCTTCCCCCCATCATTAATTATTTCCTATGCTGCCCTTCATAATTAATTATTTCCTATGCTGCCCCTCATAATTATTTCCTATACTGCCCCTCCACCATTAATTATTTCCTATACTGCCCCTCAAATTAATTATTTCCTATACTGCCCCTCATAATTAATTATTCCTGATGCTGCCCCTCACCATTAATTATTTCCTATATTGCCCCTCATAATTATTCCCTATGTTGCCCCTCAAATTAATTATCTCTTATACTGCCCCTCATAATTATTCCCTATGTTGCCCCTCAAATTAATTATCTCTTATACTGCCCCACATAATTAATTATTTCCTATACTGCCCCTCATAATTATTTCCTATACTTCCCCTCAAATTAATTATTTCCTATACTGCCCCTCAAATTAATTATTTCCTATACTGCCCCTCCACCATTAATTATTTCCTATACTGCCCCTCAAATTAATTATTTCCTATACTGCCCCTCATAATTATTTCCTATACTGCCCCTCATAATTATTTCCTATACTGCCCCTCATAATTATGTTCTATACTGCCCCTCATAATTATTTATTCCCTATGCTGCCCCTCACCATTAATTATTTCCTATACTGCCCTCATAATTAATTATTTCCTATACTGCCCCCCACCATTAATTATTTCCTATGCTGCCCCTCACCATTAATTATTTCCTATACTGCCCCTCAAATTAATTATTCCTTATACTGCCCCTCAAATTAATTATTTCCTATACTGCCCCTCAAATTAATTATTTCCTATACTGCCCCTCATAATTAATTATTCCTGATGCTGCCCCTCACCATTAATTATTTCCTATATTGCCCCTCATAATTATTCCCTATGTTGCCCCTCAAATTAATTATCTCTTATACTGCCCCACATAATTAATTATTTCCTATACTGCCCCTCAAATTAATTATTTCCTATACTGCCCCTCCACCATTAATTATTTCCTATACTGCCCCTCATAATTATTTCCTATACTGCCCCTCATAATTAATTATTTCCTATACTGTCCCTCCACCATTAATTATTTCCTATACTGCCCCTCAAATTAATTATTTCCTATACTGCCCCTCCACCATTAATTATTTCCTATACTGCCCCTCAAATTAATTATTTCCTATACTGCCCCTCCACCATTAATTATTTCCTATACTGCCCCTCAAATTAATTATTTCCTATACTGCCCCTCATAATTATTTCCTATACTGCCCCTCATAATTATGTCCTATACTGCCCCTCATAATTATTTATTCCCTATGCTGCCCCTCACCATTAATTATTTCCTATACTGCCCTCATAATTAATTATTTCCTATACTGCCCCCCACCATTAATTATTTCCTATACTGCCCCCCACCATTAATTATTTCCTATGCTGCCCCTCACCATTAAATATTTCCTATACTGCCCCTCAAATTAATTATTCCTTATACAGCCCCTCAAATTAATTATTTCCTATACTGCCCCTCCACTATTAATTATTTCCTTTACTGCCCCTCCACCATTAATTATTTCATATACTGCCCCTCCACCATTAATTATTTCCTATGCTGCTCCTCACCATTAATTATTTCCTATACTGCCCCCACCATTAATTATTCCCTATGCTACCCCTCACCATTATTTATTTCCTATACTGCCCCTCAAATTAATTATTTCCTATACTGCCCCTCCACCATTAATTATTTCCTATCCTGGCCCTCAAATTAATTATTTCCTATACTGCCCCTCATAATTAATTATTTCCTATACTGTCCCTCCACCATTAATTATTTCCTATACTGCCCCTCAAATTAATTATTTCCTATACTGCCCCTCCACCATTAATTATTTCCTATACTGCCCCTCAAATTAATTATTTCCTATACTGCCCCTCCACCATTAATTATTTCCTATGCTGCCCCTCAAATTAATTATTTTCTATACTGCCCCTCCACCATTAATTATTTCCTATACTGCCCCTCCACCATTAATTATTTCCTATACTGCCCCTCCACCATTAATTATTTCCTATCCTGGCCCTCAAATTAATTATTTTCTATACTGCCCCTCATAATTAATTATTCCTTATACTGCCCCTCAAATTAATTATTTCCTATACTGCCCCTCCACTATTAATTATTTCCTTTACTGCCCCTCCACCATTAATTATTTCATATACTGCCCCTCCACCATTAATTATTTCCTATGCTGCTCCTCACCATTAATTATTTCCTATACTGCCCCCACCATTAATTATTCCCTATGCTACCCCTCACCATTATTTATTTCCTATACTGCCCCTCAAATTAATTATTTCCTATACTGCCCCTCCACCATTAATTATTTCCTATCCTGGCCCTCAAATTAATTATTTCCTATACTGCCCCTCATAATTAATTATTTCCTATACTGTCCCTCCACCATTAATTATTTCCTATACTGCCCCTCAAATTAATTATTTCCTATACTGCCCCTCCACCATTAATTATTTCCTATACTGCCCCTCAAATTAATTATTTCCTATACTGCCCCTCCACCATTAATTATTTCCTATGCTGCCCCTCAAATTAATTATTTTCTATACTGCCCCTCCACCATTAATTATTTCCTATACTGCCCCTCCACCATTAATTATTTCCTATACTGCCCCTCCACCATTAATTATTTCCTATACTGCCCCTCCACCATTAATTATTTCCTATACTGCCCCTCATAATTATTTCCTATACTGCCCCTCATAATTATTTCCTATACTGCCCCTCATAACTAACTATTGGCCCCCGCCCACCACAACCTTTTTACTGCCCTTTTTAATAAAAAAAATAAAAACCCTGTACTCACCACCGCGTCTTCTATCTTCTTGTAGGCCTAAGAAAGCCGGTTGGGTTCCTGTATGCCTAGTTTCTAACCTACACTGACAGCACACAACTGGATTTTAAGTCACTTTAAGTTTTGGAAAAAAAAAAAAAATCGTCAGACTGTGCCTAATTCAATCAAACCCCTAATACAGGAGTCCCCAAACTTTTTATGTAGGGGGCCGTTCACTGTCCCCCTCAGACCGTTGGAGGGCCGGACTTAAGTTTAAAAAGAAATAGCGGTACATGTGACCGCATCCGTAATACACTGGGCCCCCCTCAATTATTTATTTAATATGCTGCATTCCTACTGAACGATTTTATATATATTGTCCCAATTAATTAATTAATATACTGGGACCTCTCTCCATTAATTATTGAATATGCCTTCCCCCAATTAATTACTAGACAGCCCCTCATAATTAATTATTTCTTACACCACCACCATTAATTATTTCCTATGCTGCCCTTCCACCATTAATTATGTCTTATGCTTCCCCCCATCATTAATTATTTCCTATGCTGCCCTTCATAATTAATTATTTCCTATGCTGCCCCTCATAATTATTTCCTATACTGCCCCTCCACCATTAATTATTTCCTATACTGCCCCTCAAATTAATTATTTCCTATACTGCCCCTCATAATTAATTATTCCTGATGCTGCCCCTCACCATTAATTATTTCCTATATTGCCCCTCATAATTATTCCCTATGTTGCCCCTCAAATTAATTATCTCTTATACTGCCCCTCATAATTATTCCCTATGTTGCCCCTCAAATTAATTATCTCTTATACTGCCCCACATAATTAAATATTTCCTATACTGCCCCTCATAATTATTTCCTATACTTCCCCTCAAATTAATTATTTCCTATACTGCCCCTCAAATTAATTATTTCCTATACTGCCCCTCCACCATTAATTATTTCCTATACTGCCCCTCATAATTATTTCCTATACTGCCCCTCATAATTAATTATTTCCTATACTGTCCCTCCACCATTAATTATTTCCTATACTGCCCCTCAAATTAATTATTTCCTATACTGCCCCTCCACCATTAATTATTTCCTATACTGCCCCTCAAATTAATTATTTCCTATACTGCCCCTCCACCATTAATTATTTCCTATACTGCCCCTCAAATTAATTATTTCCTATACTGCCCCTAATAATTATTTCCTATACTGCCCCTCATAATTATTTCCTATACTGCCCCTCATAATTATGTCCTATACTGCCCCTCATAATTATTTATTCCCTATGCTGCCCCTCACCATTAATTATTTCCTATACTGCCCTCATAATTAATTATTTCCTATACTGCCCCCCACCATTAATTATTTCCTATGCTGCCCCTCACCATTAATTATTTCCTATACTGCCCCTCAAATTAATTATTCCTTATACTGCCCCTCAAATTAATTATTTCCTATACTGCCCCTCCACTATTAATTATTTCCTTTACTGCCCCTCCACCATTAATTATTTCATATACTGCCCCTCCACCATTAATTATTTCCTATGCTGCTCCTCACCATTAATTATTTCCTATACTGCCCCCACCATTAATTATTCCCTATGCTACCCCTCACTATTATTTATTTCCTATACTGCCCCTCAAATTAATTATTTCCTATACTGCCCCTCCACCATTAATTATTTCCTATCCTGGCCCTCAAATTAATTATTTCCTATACTGCCCCTCATAATTAATTATTTCCTATACTGTCCCTCCACCATTAATTATTTCCTATACTGCCCCTCAAATTAATTATTTCCTATACTGCCCCTCCACCATTAATTATTTCCTATACTGCCCCTCAAATTAATTATTTCCTATACTGCCCCTCCACCATTAATTATTTCCTATGCTGCCCCTCAAATTAATTATTTCCTATACTGCCCCTCCACCATTAATTATTTCCTATACTGCCCCTCCACCATTAATTATTTCCTATACTGCCCCTCCACCATTAATTATTTCCTATACTGCCCCTCCACCATTAATTATTTCCTATACTGCCCCTCATAATTATTTCCTATACTGCCCCTCATAATTATTTCCTATACTGCCCCTCATAACTAACTATTGGCCCCCGCCCACCACAACCTTTTTACTGCCCTTTTTAATTAAAAAAATAAAAACCCTGTACTCACCACCGCGTCTTCTATCTTCTTGTAGGCCTAAGAAAGCCGGTTGGGTTCCTGTATGCCTAGTTTCTAACCTACACTGACAGCACACAACTGGATTTTAAGTCACTTTAAGTTTTGGAAAAAAAAAAAAAATCGTCAGACTGTGCCTAATTCAATCAAACCCCTAATACAGGAGTCCCCAAACTTTTTATGTAGGGGGCCGTTCACTGTCCCCCTCAGACCGTTGGAGGGCCGGACTTAAGTTTAAAAAGAAATAGCGGTACATGTGACCGCATCCGTAATACACTGGGCCCCCCTCAATTATTTATTTAATATGCTGCATTCCTACTGAACGATTTTATATATATTGTCCCAATTAATTAATTAATATACTGGGACCTCTCTCCATTAATTATTGAATATGCCTTCCCCCAATTAATTACTAGACAGCCCCTCATAATTAATTATTTCTTACACCACCACCATTAATTATTTCCTATGCTGCCCTTCCACCATTAATTATGTCTTATGCTTCCCCCCATCATTAATTATTTCCTATGCTGCCCTTCATAATTAATTATTTCCTATGCTGCCCCTCATAATTATTTCCTATACTGCCCCTCCACCATTAATTATTTCCTATACTGCCCCTCAAATTAATTATTTCCTATACTGCCCCTCATAATTAATTATTCCTGATGCTGCCCCTCACCATTAATTATTTCCTATATTGCCCCTCATAATTATTTCCTATACTGCCCCTCATAACTAACTATTGGCCCCCGCCCACCACAACCTTTTTACTGCCCTTTTTAATTAAAAAAATAAAAACCCTGTACTCACCACCGCGTCTTCTATCTTCTTGTAGGCCTAAGAAAGCCGGTTGGGTTCCTGTATGCCTAGTTTCTAACCTACACTGACAGCACACAACTGGATTTTAAGTCACTTTAAGTTTTGGAAAAAAAAAAAAAATCGTCAGACTGTGCCTAATTCAATCAAACCCCTAATACAGGAGTCCCCAAACTTTTTATGTAGGGGGCCGTTCACTGTCCCCCTCAGACCGTTGGAGGGCCGGACTTAAGTTTAAAAAGAAATAGCGGTACATGTGACCGCATCCGTAATACACTGGGCCCCCCTCAATTATTTATTTAATATGCTGCATTCCTACTGAACGATTTTATATATATTGTCCCAATTAATTAATTAATATACTGGGACCTCTCTCCATTAATTATTGAATATGCCTTCCCCCAATTAATTACTAGACAGCCCCTCATAATTAATTATTTCTTACACCACCACCATTAATTATTTCCTATGCTGCCCTTCCACCATTAATTATGTCTTATGCTTCCCCCCATCATTAATTATTTCCTATGCTGCCCTTCATAATTAATTATTTCCTATGCTGCCCCTCATAATTATTTCCTATACTGCCCCTCCACCATTAATTATTTCCTATACTGCCCCTCAAATTAATTATTTCCTATACTGCCCCTCATAATTAATTATTCCTGATGCTGCCCCTCACCATTAATTATTTCCTATATTGCCCCTCATAATTATTCCCTATGTTGCCCCTCAATTATTAATTATCTCTTATACTGCCCCTCATAATTATTCCCTATGTTGCCCCTCAAATTAATTATCTCTTATACTGCCCCACATAATTAATTATTTCCTATACTGCCCCTCATAATTATTTCCTATACTTCCCCTCAAATTAATTATTTCCTATACTGCCCCTCAAATTAATTATTTCCTATACTGCCCCTCCACCATTAATTATTTCCTATACTGCCCCTCATAATTATTTCCTATACTGCCCCTCATAATTAATTATTTCCTATACTGTCCCTCCACCATTAATTATTTCCTATACTGCCCCTCAAATTAATTATTTCCTATACTGCCCCTCCACCATTAATTATTTCCTATACTGCCCCTCAAATTAATTATTTCCTATACTGCCCCTCCACCATTAATTATTTCCTATACTGCCCCTCAAATTAATTATTTCCTATACTGCCCCTCATAATTATTTCCTATACTGCCCCTCATAATTATTTCCTATACTGCCCCTCATAATTATGTCCTATACTGCCCCTCATAATTATTTATTCCCTATGCTGCCCCTCACCATTAATTATTTCCTATACTGCCCTCATAATTAATTATTTCCTATACTGCCCCCACCATTAATTATTTCCTATACTGCCCCCCACCATTAATTATTTCCTATGCTGCCCCTCACCATTAATTATTTCCTATACTGCCCCTCAAATTAATTATTCCTTATACTGCCCCTCAAATTAATTATTTCCTATACTGCCCCTCCACTATTAATTATTTCCTTTACTGCCCCTCCACCATTAATTATTTCATATACTGCCCCTCCACCATTAATTATTTCCTATGCTGCTCCTCACCATTAATTATTTCCTATACTGCCCCCACCATTAATTATTCCCTATGCTACCCCTCACCATTATTTATTTCCTATACTGCCCCTCAAATTAATTATTTCCTATACTGCCCCTCCACCATTAATTATTTCCTATCCTGGCCCTCAAATTAATTATTTTCTATACTGCCCCTCATAATTAATTATTCCTTATGCTGCCCCTCACCATTAATTATTTCCTATATTGCCCCTCATAATTATTCCCTATGTTGCCCCTCAAATTAATTATCTCTTATACTGCCCCTCATAATTAATTATTTCCTATACTGCCCCTCATAATTATTTCCTATATTTCCCCTCAAATTAATTATTTCCTATACTGCCCCTCATAATTAATTATTCCCTATGCTGCCCCTCACCATTAATTATTTCATATACTGCCCCTCCACCATTATTATTTCATATACTGCCCCTCCACCATTAATTATTTCCTATGCTGCTCCTCACCATTAATTATTTCCTATACTGCCCCCACCATTAATTATTCCCTGTGCTGCCCCTCACCATTATTTATTTCCTATACTGCCCCTCAAATTAATTATTTCCTATACTGCCCCTCCACCATTAATTATTTCCTATACTGCCCCTCAAATTAATTATTTCCTATACTTCCCCTCCACCATTAATTATTTCCTATACTTCCCCTCCACCATTAATTATTTCTTATGCTGCCCCTTTACCATTAATTATTTCCTATACTGCCCCTCATAATTATTTCCTATACTGCCCCTCATAATTATTTCCTATACTGCCCCTCATAATTATTTCCTATACTGCCCCTCATAATTAATTATTCCCTATGCTGCCCCTCACCATTATTTATTTCCTATACTGCCCCTCAAATTAATTATTTCCTATACTGCCCCTCCACCATTAATTATTTCCTATACTTCCCCTCCACCATTAATTATTTCTTATGCTGCCCCTCACCATTAATTATTTCCTATACTGCCCCTCATAATTATTTCCTATACTGCCCCTCATAATTATTTCCTATACTGCCCCTCATAATTATTCCCTATACTGCCCCTCCACCATTAATTATTTCCTATACTTCCCCTCCACCATTAATTATTTCTTATGCTGCCCCTCACCATTAATTATTTCCTATACTGCCCCTCATAATTATTTCCTATACTGCCCCTCATAATTCTTTCCTATACTGCCCCTCATAACTAACTATTAGCCCCCGCCCACCACAACCTTTTTACTGCCCTTTTTAATTAAAAAAATAAAAACCCTGTACTCACCACCGCGTCTTCTATCTTCTTGTAGGCCTAAGAAAGCCGGTTGGGTTCTTGTATGCCTAGTTTCTAACCTACACTGACAGCACACAACTGGATTTTAAGTCACTTTAAGTTTTGGAAAAAAAAAAAAAATCGTCAGACTGTGCCTAATTCAATCAAACCCCTAATACAGGAGTCCCCAAACTTTTTATGTAGGGGGCCGTTCACTGTCCCCCTCAGACCGTTGGAGGGCCGGACTTAAGTTTAAAAAGAAATAGCGGTACATGTGACCGCATCCGTAATACACTGGGCCCCCCTCAATTATTTATTTAATATGCTGCATTCCTACTGAACGATTTTATATATATTGTCCCAATTAATTAATTAATATACTGGGACCTCTCTCCATTAATTATTGAATATGCCTTCCCCCAATTAATTACTAGACAGCCCCTCATAATTAATTATTTCTTACACCACCACCATTAATTATTTCCTATGCTGCCCTTCCACCATTAATTATGTCTTATGCTTCCCCCCATCATTAATTATTTCCTATGCTGCCCTTCATAATTAATTATTTCCTATGCTGCCCCTCATAATTATTTCCTATACTGCCCCTCCACCATTAATTATTTCCTATACTGCCCCTCAAATTAATTATTTCCTATACTGCCCCTCATAATTAATTATTCCTGATGCTGCCCCTCACCATTAATTATTTCCTATATTGCCCCTCATAATTATTCCCTATGTTGCCCCTCAAATTAATTATCTCTTATACTGCCCCTCATAATTATTCCCTATGTTGCCCCTCAAATTAATTATCTCTTATACTGCCCCACATAATTAATTATTTCCTATACTGCCCCTCATAATTATTTCCTATACTTCCCCTCAAATTAATTATTTCCTATACTGCCCCTCAAATTAATTATTTCCTATACTGCCCCTCCACCATTAATTATTTCCTATACTGCCCCTCATAATTATTTCCTATACTGCCCCACATAATTAATTATTTCCTATACTGTCCCTCCACCATTAATTATTTCCTATACTGCCCCTCAAATTAATTATTTCCTATACTGCCCCTCCACCATTAATTATTTCCTATACTGCCCCTCAAATTAATTATTTCCTATACTGCCCCTCCACCATTAATTATTTCCTATACTGCCCCTCAAATTAATTATTTCCTATACTGCCCCTCATAATTATTTCCTATACTGCCCCTCATAATTATTTCCTATACTGCCCCTCATAATTATGTTCTATACTGCCCCTCATAATTATTTATTCCCTATGCTGCCCCTCACCATTAATTATTTCCTATACTGCCCTCATAATTAATTATTTCCTATACTGCCCCCCACCATTAATTATTTCCTATACTGCCCCCCACCATTAATTATTTCCTATGCTGCCCCTCACCATTAATTATTTCCTATACTGCCCCTCAAATTAATTATTCCTTATACTGCCCCTCAAATTAATTATTTCCTATACTGCCCCTCCACTATTAATTATTTCCTTTACTGCCCCTCCACCATTAATTATTTCATATACTGCCCCTCCACCATTAATTATTTCCTATGCTGCTCCTCACCATTAATTATTTCCTATACTGCCCCCACCATTAATTATTCCCTATGCTACCCCTCACCATTATTTATTTCCTATACTGCCCCTCAAATTAATTATTTCCTATACTGCCCCTCCACCATTAATTATTTCCTATCCTGGCCCTCAAATTAATTATTTTCTATACTGCCCCTCATAATTAATTATTCCTTATGCTGCCCCTCACCATTAATTATTTCCTATATTGCCCCTCATAATTATTCCCTATGTTGCCCCTCAAATTAATTATCTCTTATACTGCCCCTCATAATTAATTATTTCCTATACTGCCCCTCATAATTATTTCCTATATTTCCCCTCAAATTAATTATTTCCTATACTGCCCCTCAAATTAATTATTTCCTATACTGCCCTCCACAATTAATTATTTCCTATACTTCCCCTCCACCCATTAATTATTTCCTATACTTCCCCTCCACCCATTAATTATTTCCTATGCTGCCCCTCACCATTAATTATTTCCTATGCTGCCCCTCACCATTAATTATTTCCTATACTGCCCCTCCACCATTAATTATTTCCTATACTGCCCCTCAAATTAATTATTTCCTATACTGCCCCTCCACCATTAATTATTTCCTATACTTCCCCTCCACCATTAATTATTTCTTATGCTGCCCCTCACCATTAATTATTTCCTATACTGCCCCTCCACCATTAATTATTTCCTATACTGCCCCTCATAATTATTTCCTATACTGCCCCTCATAATTAATTATTCCCTATGCTGCCCCTCACCTTCAATTATTTCATATACTGCCCCTCCACCATTATTATTTCATATACTGCCCCTCCACCATTAATTATTTCCTATGCTGCTCCTCACCATTAATTATTTCCTATACTGCCCCCACCATTAATTATTCCCTGTGCTGCCCCTCACCATTATTTATTTCCTATACTGCCCCTCAAATTAATTATTTCCTATACTGCCCCTCCACCATTAATTATTTCCTATACTGCCCCTCATAATTATTTCCTATACTGCCCCTCATAATTATTTCCTATAGTGCCCCTCATAATTATTTCCTATACTGCCCCTCATAATTAATTATTCCCTATGCTGCCCCTCACCATTAATTATTTCCTATACTGCCCCTCATAATTAATTATTTCCTATACTGCCCCCCACCATTAATTATTTCCTATACTGCCCCCCACCATTAATTATTTCCTATGCTGCCCCTCACCATTAATTATTTCCTATACTGCCCCCACCATTAATTATTCCCTATGCTGCCCCTCACCATTATTTATTTCCTATACTGCCCCTCAAATTAATTATTTCCTATACTGCCCCTCCACCATTAATTATTTCCTATACTTCCCCTCCACCATTAATTATTTCTTATGCTGCCCCTCACCATTAATTATTTCCTATACTGCCCCTCATAATTCTTTCCTATACTGCCCCTCATAATTCTTTCCTATACTGCCCCTCATAATTAACTATTAGCCCCCGCCCACCACAACCTTTTTACTGCCCTTTTTAATTAAAAAAATAAAAACCCTGTACTCACCACCGCGTCTTCTATCTTCTTGTAGGCCTAAGAAAGCCGGTTGGGTTCCTGTATGCCTAGTTTCTAACCTACACTGACAGCACACAACTGGATTTTAAGTCACTTTAAGTTTTGGAAAAAAAAAAAAATCGTCAGACTGTGCCTAATTCAATCAAACCCCTAATACAGGAGTCCCCAAACTTTTTATGTAGGGGGCCGTTCACTGTCCCCCTCAGACCGTTGGAGGGCCGGACTTAAGTTTAAAAAGAAATAGCGGTACATGTGACCGCATCCGTAATACACTGGGCCCCCCTCAATTATTTATTTAATATGCTGCATTCCTACTGAACGATTTTATATATATTGTCCCAATTAATTAATTAATATACTGGGACCTCTCTCCATTAATTATTGAATATGCCTTCCCCCAATTAATTACTAGACAGCCCCTCATAATTAATTATTTCTTACACCACCACCATTAATTATTTCCTATGCTGCCCTTCCACCATTAATTATGTCTTATGCTTCCCCCCATCATTAATTATTTCCTATGCTGCCCTTCATAATTAATTATTTCCTATGCTGCCCCTCATAATTATTTCCTATACTGCCCCTCCACCATTAATTATTTCCTATACTGCCCCTCAAATTAATTATTTCCTATACTGCCCCTCATAATTAATTATTCCTGATGCTGCCCCTCACCATTAATTATTTCCTATATTGCCCCTCATAATTATTCCCTATGTTGCCCCTCAAATTAATTATCTCTTATACTGCCCCTCATAATTATTCCCTATGTTGCCCCTCAAATTAATTATCTCTTATACTGCCCCACATAATTAATTATTTCCTATACTGCCCCTCATAATTATTTCCTATACTTCCCCTCAAATTAATTATTTCCTATACTGCCCCTCAAATTAATTATTTCCTATACTGCCCCTCCACCATTAATTATTTCCTATACTGCCCCTCATAATTATTTCCTATACTGCCCCTCATAATTAATTATTTCCTATACTGTCCCTCCACCATTAATTATTTCCTATACTGCCCCTCAAATTAATTATTTCCTATACTGCCCCTCCACCATTAATTATTTCCTATACTGCCCCTCAAATTAATTATTTCCTATACTGCCCCTCCACCATTAATTATTTCCTATACTGCCCCTCAAATTAATTATTTCCTATACTGCCCCTCATAATTATTTCCTATACTGCCCCTCATAATTATTTCCTATACTGCCCCTCATAATTATGTCCTATACTGCCCCTCATAATTATTTATTCCCTATGCTGCCCCTCACCATTAATTATTTCCTATACTGCCCTCATAATTAATTATTTCCTATACTGCCCCCACCATTAATTATTTCCTATACTGCCCCCCACCATTAATTATTTCCTATACTGCCCCTCAAATTAATTATTTCCTATACTGCCCCTCATAATTAATTATTTCCTATGCTGCCCCTCACCATTAATTATTTCCTATACTGCCCCTCAAATTAATTATTCCTTATACTGCCCCTCAAATTAATTATTTCCTATACTGCCCCTCCACTATTAATTATTTCCTTTACTGCCCCTCCACCATTAATTATTTCATATACTGCCCCTCCACCATTAATTATTTCCTATGCTGCTCCTCACCATTAATTATTTCCTATACTGCCCCCACCATTAATTATTCCCTATGCTACCCCTCACCATTATTTATTTCCTATACTGCCCCTCAAATTAATTATTTCCTATACTGCCCCTCCACCATTAATTATTTCCTATCCTGGCCCTCAAATTAATTATTTTCTATACTGCCCCTCATAATTAATTATTCCTTATACTGCCCCTCACCATTAATTATTTCCTATATTGCCCCTCATAATTATTCCCTATGTTGCCCCTCAAATTAATTATTTCCTATACTGCCCCTCAAATTAATTATTTCCTATACTGCCCTCCACAATTAATTATTTCCTATACTTCCCCTCCACCCATTAATTATTTCCTATGCTGCCCCTCGCCATTAATTATTTCCTATGCTGCCCCTCACCATTAATTATTTCCTATGCTTCCCCTTACCATTAATTATTTCCTATACTGCCCCTCATAATTATTTCCTATACTGCCCCTCATAATTATTTCCTATACTGCCCCTCATAATTAATTATTCCCTATGCTGCCCCTCACCATTAATTATTTCCTATACTGCCCCTCATAATTAATTATTTCCTATACTTCCCCTCCAGCATTAATTATTTCTTATGCTGCCCCTCACCATTAATTATTTCCTATACTGCCCCTCATAATTATTTCCTATACTGCCCCTCATAATTATTTCCTATACTGCCCCTCATAATTATTTCCTATACTGCCCCTCATAACTAACTTTTGGCCCCCGCCCACCACAACCTTTTTACTGCCCTTTTTAATTAAAAAAATAAAAACCCTGTACTCACCACCGCGTCTTCTATCTTCTTGTAGGCCTAAGAAAGCCGGTTGGGTTCTTGTATGCCTAGTTTCTAACCTACACTGACAGCACACAACTGGATTTTAAGTCACTTTAAGTTTTGGAAAAAAAAAAAAAAATCGTCAGACTGTGCCTAATTCAATCAAACCCCTAATACAGGAGTCCCCAAACTTTTTATGTAGGGGGCCGTTCACTGTCCCCCTCAGACCGTTGGAGGGCCGGACTTAAGTTTAAAAAGAAATAGCGGTACATGTGACCGCATCCGTAATACACTGGGCCCCCCTCAATTATTTATTTAATATACTGCACTCCTACTAAACGATTTTATATATATTGTCCCAATTAATTAATTAATATACTGGGACCTCTCTCCATTAATTATTGAATATGCCTTCCCCCAATTAATTACTAGACAGCCCCTCATAATTAATTATTTCTTACACCACCACCATTAATTATTTCCTATGCTGCCCTTCCACCATTAATTATGTCTTATGCTTCCCCCCATCATTAATTATTTCCTATGCTGCCCTCCATAATTAATTATTTCCTATGCTGCCCCTCATAATTATTTCCTATACTGCCCCTCCACCATTAATTATTTCCTATACTGCCCCTCAAATTAATTATTTCCTATACTGCCCCTCATAATTAATTATTCCTTATGCTGCCCCTCACCATTAATTATTTCCTATATTGCCCCTCATAATTATTCCCTATGTTGCCCCTCAAATTAATTATCTCTTATACTGCCCCTCATAATTATTCCCTATGTTGCCCCTCAAATTAATTATCTCTTATACTGCCCCTCATAATTAATTATTTCCTATACTGCCCCTCATAATTATTTCCTATACTTCCCCTCAAATTAATTATTTCCTATACTGCCCCTCAAATTAATTATTTCCTATACTGCCCCTCCACCATTAATTATTTCCTATACTGTCCCTCCACCATTAATTATTTCCTATACTGCCCCTCAAATTAATTATTTCCTATACTGCCCCTCCACCATTAATTATTTCCTATACTGCCCCTCCACCATTAATTATTTCCTATACTGCCCCTCAAATTAATTATTTCCTATACTGCCCCTCCACCATTAATTATTTCCTATACTGCCCCTCAAATTAATTATTTCCTATACTGCCCCTCCACCATTAATTATTTCCTATACTTCCCCTCCACCATTAATTATTTCTTATGCTGCCCCTCACCATTAATTATTTCCTATACTGCCCCTCATAATTATTTCCTATACTGCCCCTCATAATTATTTCCTATACTGCCCCTCATAATTAATTATTCCCTATGCTGCCCCTCATAATTATTTCCTATACTGCCCCTCCACCATTAATTATTTCCTATACTGCCCCTCAAATTAATTATTTCCTATACTGCCCCTCATAATTAATTATTCCTTATGCTGCCCCTCACCATTAATTATTTCCTATATTGCCCCTCATAATTATTCCCTATGTTGCCCCTCAAATTAATTATCTCTTATACTGCCCCTCATAATTAATTATTTCCTATACTGCCCCTCATAATTATTTCCTATACTTCCCCTCAAATTAATTATTTCCTATACTGCCCCTCAAATTAATTATTTCCTATACTGCCCTCCACAATTAATTATTTCCTATACTTCCCCTCCACCCATTAATTATTTCCTATGCTGCCCCTCGCCATTAATTATTTCCTATGCTGCCCCTCACCATTAATTATTTCCTATGCTTCCCCTTACCATTAATTATTTCCTATACTGCCCCTCATAATTATTTCCTATACTGCCCCTCATAATTATTTCCTATACTGCCCCTCATAATTAATTATTCCCTATGCTGCCCCTCACCATTAATTATTTCCTATACTGCCCCTCATAATTAATTATTTCCTATACTTCCCCTCCAGCATTAATTATTTCTTATGCTGCCCCTCACCATTAATTATTTCCTATACTGCCCCTCATAATTATTTCCTATACTGCCCCTCATAATTATTTCCTATACTGCCCCTCATAACTAACTATTGGCCCCCGCCCACCACAACCTTTTTACTGCCCTTTTTAATTAAAAAAATAAAAACCCTGTACTCACCACCGCGTCTTCTATCTTCTTGTAGGCCTAAGAAAGCCGGTTGGGTTCCTGTATGCCTAGTTTCTAACCTACACTGACAGCACACAACTGGATTTTAAGTCACTTTAAGTTTTGGAAAAAAAAAAAAAATCGTCAGACTGTGCCTAATTCAATCAAACCCCTAATACAGGAGTCCCCAAACTTTTTATGTAGGGGGCCGTTCACTGTCCCCCTCAGACCGTTGGAGGGCCGGACTTAAGTTTAAAAAGAAATAGCGGTACATGTGACCGCATCCGTAATACACTGGGCCCCCCTCAATTATTTATTTAATATGCTGCATTCCTACTGAACGATTTTATATATATTGTCCCAATTAATTAATTAATATACTGGGACCTCTCTCCATTAATTATTGAATATGCCTTCCCCCAATTAATTACTAGACAGCCCCTCATAATTAATTATTTCTTACACCACCACCATTAATTATTTCCTATGCTGCCCTTCCACCATTAATTATGTCTTATGCTTCCCCCCATCATTAATTATTTCCTATGCTGCCCTTCATAATTAATTATTTCCTATGCTGCCCCTCATAATTATTTCCTATACTGCCCCTCCACCATTAATTATTTCCTATACTGCCCCTCAAATTAATTAATTCCTATACTGCCCCTCATAATTAATTATTCCTGATGCTGCCCCTCACCATTAATTATTTCCTATATTGCCCCTCATAATTATTCCCTATGTTGCCCCTCAAATTAATTATCTCTTATACTGCCCCTCATAATTATTCCCTATGTTGCCCCTCAAATTAATTATCTCTTATACTGCCCCACATAATAAATTATTTCCTATACTGCCCCTCATAATTATTTCCTATACTTCCCCTCAAATTAATTATTTCCTATACTGCCCCTCAAATTAATTATTTCCTATACTGCCCCTCCACCATTAATTATTTCCTATACTGCCCCTCATAATTATTTCCTATACTGCCCCTCATAATTAATTATTTCCTATACTGTCCCTCCACCATTAATTATTTCCTATACTGCCCCTCAAATTAATTATTTCCTATACTGCCCCTCCACCATTAATTATTTCCTATACTGCCCCTCAAATTAATTATTTCCTATACTGCCCCTCCACCATTAATTATTTCCTATACTGCCCCTCAAATTAATTATTTCCTATACTGCCCCTCATAATTATTTCCTATACTGCCCCTCATAATTATTTCCTATACTGCCCCTCATAATTATGTCCTATACTGCCCCTCATAATTATTTATTCCCTATGCTGCCCCTCACCATTAATTATTTCCTATACTGCCCTCATAATTAATTATTTCCTATACTGCCCCCCACCATTAATTATTTCCTATACTGCCCCCCACCATTAATTATTTCCTATGCTGCCCCTCACCATTAATTATTTCCTATACTGCCCCTCAAATTAATTATTCCTTATACTGCCCCTCAAATTAATTATTTCCTATACTGCCCCTCCACTATTAATTATTTCCTTTACTGCCCCTCCACCATTAATTATTTCATATACTGCCCCTCCACCATTAATTATTTCCTATGCTGCTCCTCACCATTAATTATTTCCTATACTGCCCCCACCATTAATTATTCCCTATGCTACCCCTCACCATTATTTATTTCCTATACTGCCCCTCAAATTAATTATTTCCTATACTGCCCCTCCACCATTAATTATTTCCTATCCTGGCCCTCAAATTAATTATTTTCTATACTGCCCCTCATAATTAATTATTCCTTATACTGCCCCTCAAATTAATTATTTCCTATACTGCCCCTCCACTATTAATTATTTCCTTTACTGCCCCTCCACCATTACTTATTTCATATACTGCCCCTCCACCATTAATTATTTCCTATGCTGCTCCTCACCATTAATTATTTCCTATACTGCCCCTCAAATTAATTATTTCCTATACTGCCCCTCCACCATTAATTATTTCCTATCCTGGCCCTCAAATTAATTATTTCCTATACTGCCCCTCATAATTAATTATTTCCTATACTGTCCCTCCACCATTAATTATTTCCTATACTGCCCCTCAAATTTATTATTTCCTATACTGCCCCTCCACCATTAATTATTTCCTATACTGCCCCTCAAATTAATTATTTCCTATACTGCCCCTCCACCATTAATTATTTCCTATGCTGCCCCTCAAATTAATTATTTCCTATACTGCCCCTCCACCATTAATTATTTCCTATACTGCCCCTCCACCATTAATTATTTCCTATACTGCCCCTCATAATTATTTCCTATACTGCCCCTCATAATTATTTCCTATACTGCCCCTCATAACTAACTATTGGCCCCCGCCCACCACAACCTTTTTACTGCCCTTTTTAATTAAAAAAATAAAAACCCTGTACTCACCACCGCGTCTTCTATCTTCTTGTAGGCCTAAGAAAGCCGGTTGGGTTCTTGTATGCCTAGTTTCTAACCTACACTGACAGCACACAACTGGATTTTAAGTCACTTTAAGTTTTGGAAAAAAAAAAAAAATCGTCAGACTGTGCCTAATTCAATCAAACCCCTAATACAGGAGTCCCCAAACTTTTTATGTAGGGGGCCGTTCACTGTCCCCCTCAGACCGTTGGAGGGCCGGACTTAAGTTTAAAAAGAAATAGCGGTACATGTGACCGCATCCGTAATACACTGGGCCCCCCTCAATTATTTATTTAATATACTGCACTCCTACTGAACGATTTTATATATATTGTCCCAATTAATTAATTAATATACTGGGACCTCTCTCCATTAATTATTGAATATGCCTTCCCCCAATTAATTACTAGACAGCCCCTCATAATTAATTATTTCTTACACCACCACCATTAATTATTTCCTATGCTGCCCTTCCACCATTAATTATGTCTTATGCTTCCCCCCATCATTAATTATTTCCTATGCTGCCCTTCATAATTAATTATTTCCTATGCTGCCCCTCATAATTATTTCCAATACTGCCCCTCCACCATTAATTATTTCCTATACTGCCCCTCAAATTAATTATTTCCTATACTGCCCCTCATAATTAATTATTCCTTATGCTGCCCCTCACCATTAATTATTTCCTATATTGCCCCTCATAATTATTCCCTATGTTGCCCCTCAAATTAATTATCTCTTATACTGCCCCTCATAATTATTCCCTATGTTGCCCCTCAAATTAATTATCTCTTATACTGCCCCTCATAATTAATTATTTCCTATACTGCCCCTCATAATTATTTCCTATACTTCCCCTCAAATTAATTATTTCCTATACTGCCCCTCAAATTAATTATTTCCTATACTGCCCCTCCACCATTAATTATTTCCTATACTGTCCCTCCACCATTAATTATTTCCTATACTGCCCCTCAAATTAATTATTTCCTATACTGCCCCTCCACCATTAATTATTTCCTATACTGCCCCTCCACCATTAATTATTTCCTATACTGCCCCTCCACCATTAATTATTTCCTATACTGCCCCTCCACCATTAATTATTTCCTATACTGCCCCTCCACCATTAATTATTTCCTATACTTCCCCTCCACCATTAATTATTTCTTATGCTGCCCCTCACCATTAATTATTTCCTATACTGCCCCTCATAATTATTTCCTATACTGCCCCTCATAATTAATTATTCCCTATGCTGCCCCTCATAATTATTTCCTATACTGCCCCTCCACCATTAATTATTTCCTATACTGCCCCTCAAATTAATTATTTCCTATACTGCCCCTCATAATTAATTATTCCTTATGCTGCCCCTCACCATTAATTATTTCCTATATTGCCCCTCATAATTATTCCCTATGTTGCCCCTCAAATTAATTATCTCTTATACTGCCCCTCATAATTAATTATTTCCTATACTGCCCCTCATAATTATTTCCTATACTTCCCCTCAAATTAATTATTTCCTATACTGCCCCTCAAATTAATTATTTCCTATACTGCCCTCCACAATTAATTATTTCCTATACTTCCCCTCCACCCATTAATTATTTCCTATGCTGCCCCTCGCCATTAATTATTTCCTATGCTGCCCCTCACCATTAATTATTTCCTATGCTTCCCCTTACCATTAATTATTTCCTATACTGCCCCTCATAATTATTTCCTATACTGCCCCTCATAATTATTTCCTATACTGCCCCTCATAATTAATTATTCCCTATGCTGCCCCTCACCATTAATTATTTCCTATACTGCCCCTCATAATTAATTATTTCCTATACTTCCCCTCCAGCATTAATTATTTCTTATGCTGCCCCTCACCATTAATTATTTCCTATACTGCCCCTCATAATTATTTCCTATACTGCCCCTCATAATTATTTCCTATACTGCCCCTCATAATTATTTCCTATACTGCCCCTCATAACTAACTATTGGCCCCCGCCCACCACAACCTTTTTACTGCCCTTTTTAATTAAAAAAATAAAAACCCTGTACTCACCACCGCGTCTTCTATCTTCTTGTAGGCCTAAGAAAGCCGGTTGGGTTCCTGTATGCCTAGTTTCTAACCTACACTGACAGCACACAACTGGATTTTAAGTCACTTTAAGTTTTGGAAAAAAAAAAAAAAATCGTCAGACTGTGCCTAATTCAATCAAACCCCTAATACAGGAGTCCCCAAACTTTTTATGTAGGGGGCCGTTCACTGTCCCCCTCAGACCGTTGGAGGGCCGGACTTAAGTTTAAAAAGAAATAGCGGTACATGTGACCGCATCCGTAATACACTGGGCCCCCCTCAATTATTTATTTAATATGCTGCATTCCTACTGAACGATTTTATATATATTGTCCCAATTAATTAATTAATATACTGGGACCTCTCTCCATTAATTATTGAATATGCCTTCCCCCAATTAATTACTAGACAGCCCCTCATAATTAATTATTTCTTACACCACCACCATTAATTATTTCCTATGCTGCCCTTCCACCATTAATTATGTCTTATGCTTCCCCCCATCATTAATTATTTCCTATGCTGCCCTTCATAATTAATTATTTCCTATGCTGCCCCTCATAATTATTTCCTATACTGCCCCTCCACCATTAATTATTTCCTATACTGCCCCTCAAATTAATTATTTCCTATACTGCCCCTCATAATTAATTATTCCTGATGCTGCCCCTCACCATTAATTATTTCCTATATTGCCCCTCATAATTATTCCCTATGTTGCCCCTCAAATTAATTATCTCTTATACTGCCCCTCATAATTATTCCCTATGTTGCCCCTCAAATTAATTATCTCTTATACTGCCCCACATAATTAATTATTTCCTATACTGCCCCTCATAATTATTTCCTATACTTCCCCTCAAATTAATTATTTCCTATACTGCCCCTCAAATTAATTATTTCCTATACTGCCCCTCCACCATTAATTATTTCCTATACTGCCCCTCATAATTATTTCCTATACTGCCCCTCATAATTAATTATTTCCTATACTGTCCCTCCACCATTAATTATTTCCTATACTGCCCCTCAAATTAATTATTTCCTATACTGCCCCTCCACCATTAATTATTTCCTATACTGCCCCTCAAATTAATTATTTCCTATACTGCCCCTCCACCATTAATTATTTCCTATACTGCCCCTCAAATTAATTATTTCCTATACTGCCCCTCATAATTATTTCCTATACTGCCCCTCATAATTATTTCCTATACTGCCCCTCATAATTATGTCCTATACTGCCCCTCATAATTATTTATTCCCTATGCTGCCCCTCACCATTAATTATTTCCTATACTGCCCTCATAATTAATTATTTCCTATACTGCCCCCCACCATTAATTATTTCCTATACTGCCCCCCACCATTAATTATTTCCTATGCTGCCCCTCACCATTAATTATTTCCTATACTGCCCCTCAAATTAATTATTCCTTATACTGCCCCTCAAATTAATTATTTCCTATACTGCCCCTCCACTATTAATTATTTCCTTTACTGCCCCTCCACCATTAATTATTTCATATACTGCCCCTCCACCATTAATTATTTCCTATGCTGCTCCTCACCATTAATTATTTCCTATACTGCCCCCACCATTAATTATTCCCTATGCTACCCCTCACCATTATTTATTTCCTATACTGCCCCTCAAATTAATTATTTCCTATACTGCCCCTCCACCATTAATTATTTCCTATCCTGGCCCTCAAATTAATTATTTTCTATACTGCCCCTCATAATTAATTATTCCTTATACTGCCCCTCAAATTAATTATTTCCTATACTGCCCCTCCACTATTAATTATTTCCTTTACTGCCCCTCCACCATTAATTA
Source organism: Engystomops pustulosus (assembly GCF_040894005.1). Lineage (NCBI taxonomy): Eukaryota > Metazoa > Chordata > Amphibia > Anura > Leptodactylidae > Engystomops > Engystomops pustulosus. The sequence continues at coordinate 1,273,337 of NW_027284961.1, forward strand.
TTTCATATACTGCCCCTCCACCATTAATTATTTCCTATGCTGCTCCTCACCATTAATTATTTCCTATACTGCCCCCACCATTAATTATTCCCTATGCTACCCCTCACCATTATTTATTTCCTATACTGCCCCTAAAATTAATTATTTCCTATACTGCCCCTCCACCATTAATTATTTCCTATCCTGGCCCTCAAATTAATTATTTCCTATACTGCCCCTCATAATTAATTATTTCCTATACTGTCCCTCCACCATTAATTATTTCCTATACTGCCCCTCAAATTAATTATTTCCTATACTGCCCCTCCACCATTAATTATTTCCTATACTGCCCCTCAAATTAATTATTTCCTATACTGCCCCTCCACCATTAATTATTTCCTATGCTGCCCCTCAAATTAATTATTTCCTATACTGCCCCTCCACCATTAATTATTTCCTATACTGCCCCTCCACCATTAATTATTTCCTATACTGCCCCTCCACCATTAATTATTTCCTATACTGCCCCTCCACCATTAATTATTTCCTATACTGCCCCTCATAATTATTTCCTATACTGCCCCTCATAATTATTTCCTATACTGCCCCTCATAACTAACTATTGGCCCCCGCCCACCACAACCTTTTTACTGCCCTTTTTAATCAAAAAAATAAAAACCCTGTACTCACCACCGCGTCTTCTATCTTCTTGTAGGCCTAAGAAAGCCGGTTGGGTTCCTGTATGCCTAGTTTCTAACCTACACTGACAGCACACAACTGGATTTTAAGTCACTTTAAGTTTTGGAAAAAAAAAAAAAAATCGTCAGACTGTGCCTAATTCAATCAAACCCCTAATACAGGAGTCCCCAAACTTTTTATGTAGGGGGCCGTTCACTGTCCCCCTCAGACCGTTGGAGGGCCGGACTTAAGTTTAAAAAGAAATAGCGGTACATGTGACCGCATCCGTAATACACTGGGCCCCCCTCAATTATTTATTTAATATGCTGCATTCCTACTGAACGATTTTATATATATTGTCCCAATTAATTAATTAATATACTGGGACCTCTCTCCATTAATTATTGAATATGCCTTCCCCCAATTAATTACTAGACAGCCCCTCATAATTAATTATTTCTTACACCACCACCATTAATTATTTCCTATGCTGCCCTTCCACCATTAATTATGTCTTATGCTTCCCCCCATCATTAATTATTTCCTATGCTGCCCTTCATAATTAATTATTTCCTATGCTGCCCCTCATAATTATTTCCTATACTGCCCCTCCACCATTAATTATTTCCTATACTGCCCCTCAAATTAATTATTTCCTATACTGCCCCTCATAATTAATTATTCCTGATGCTGCCCCTCACCATTAATTATTTCCTATATTGCCCCTCATAATTATTCCCTATGTTGCCCCTCAAATTAATTATCTCTTATACTGCCCCTCATAATTATTCCCTATGTTGCCCCTCAAATTAATTATCTCTTATACTGCCCCACATAATTAATTATTTCCTATACTGCCCCTCATAATTATTTCCTATACTTCCCCTCAAATTAATTATTTCCTATACTGCCCCTCAAATTAATTATTTCCTATACTGCCCCTCCACCATTAATTATTTCCTATACTGCCCCTCATAATTATTTCCTATACTGCCCCTCATAATTAATTATTTCCTATACTGTCCCTCCACCATTAATTATTTCCTATACTTCCCCTCCACCATTAATTATTTCCTATACTGCCCCTCAAATTAATTATTCCTTATACTGCCCCTCAAATTAATTATTTCCTATACTGCCCCTCCACTATTAATTATTTCCTTTACTGCCCCTCCACCATTAATTATTTCATATACTGCCCCTCCACCATTAATTATTTCCTATGCTGCTCCTCACCATTAATTATTTCCTATACTGCCCCCACCATTAATTATTCCCTATGCTACCCCTCACCATTATTTATTTCCTATACTGCCCCTCAAATTAATTATTTCCTATACTGCCCCTCCACCATTAATTATTTCCTATCCTGGCCCTCAAATTAATTATTTTCTATACTGCCCCTCATAATTAATTATTCCTTATACTGCCCCTCAAATTAATTATTTCCTATACTGCCCCTCCACTATTAATTATTTCCTTTACTGCCCCTCCACCATTAATTATTTCATATACTGCCCCTCCACCATTAATTATTTCCTATGCTGCTCCTCACCATTAATTATTTCCTATACTGCCCCCACCATTAATTATTCCCTATGCTACCCCTCACCATTATTTATTTCCTATACTGCCCCTCAAATTAATTATTTCCTATACTGCCCCTCCACCATTAATTATTTCCTATCCTGGCCCTCAAATTAATTATTTCCTATACTGCCCCTCATAATTAATTATTTCCTATACTGTCCCTCCACCATTAATTATTTCCTATACTGCCCCTCAAATTAATTATTTTCTATACTGTCCCTCCACCATTAATTATTTCCTATACTGCCCCTCAAATTAATTATTTCCTATACTGCCCCTCCACCATTAATTATTTCCTATGCTGCCCCTCAAATTAATTATTTCCTATACTGCCCCTCCACCATTAATTATTTCCTATACTGCCCCTCCACCATTAATTATTTCCTATACTGCCCCTCCACCATTAATTATTTCCTATACTGCCCCTCCACCATTAATTATTTCCTATACTGCCCCTCATAATTATTTCCTATACTGCCCCTCATAATTATTTCCTATACTGCCCCTCATAACTAACTATTGGCCCCCGCCCACCACAACCTTTTTACTGCCCTTTTTAATTAAAAAAATAAAAACCCTGTACTCACCACCGCGTCTTCTATCTTCTTGTAGGCCTAAGAAAGCCGGTTGGGTTCCTGTATGCCTAGTTTCTAACCTACACTGACAGCACACAACTGGATTTTAAGTCACTTTAAGTTTTGGAAAAAAAAAAAAAAATCGTCAGACTGTGCCTAATTCAATCAAACCCCTAATACAGGAGTCCCCAAACTTTTTATGTAGGGGGCCGTTCACTGTCCCCCTCAGACCGTTGGAGGGCCGGACTTAAGTTTAAAAAGAAATAGCGGTACATGTGACCGCATCCGTAATACACTGGGCCCCCCTCAATTATTTATTTAATATGCTGCATTCCTACTGAACGATTTTATATATATTGTCCCAATTAATTAATTAATATACTGGGACCTCTCTCCATTAATTATTGAATATGCCTTCCCCCAATTAATTACTAGACAGCCCCTCATAATTAATTATTTCTTACACCACCACCATTAATTATTTCCTATGCTGCCCTTCCACCATTAATTATGTCTTATGCTTCCCCCCATCATTAATTATTTCCTATGCTGCCCTTCATAATTAATTATTTCCTATGCTGCCCCTCATAATTATTTCCTATACTGCCCCTCCACCATTAATTATTTCCTATACTGCCCCTCAAATTAATTATTTCCTATACTGCCCCTCATAATTAATTATTCCTGATGCTGCCCCTCACCATTAATTATTTCCTATATTGCCCCTCATAATTATTCCCTATGTTGCCCCTCAAATTAATTATCTCTTATACTGCCCCTCATAATTATTCCCTATGTTGCCCCTCAAATTAATTATCTCTTATACTGCCCCACATAATTAATTATTTCCTATACTGCCCCTCATAATTATTTCCTATACTTCCCCTCAAATTAATTATTTCCTATACTGCCCCTCAAATTAATTATTTCCTATACTGCCCCTCCACCATTAATTATTTCCTATACTGCCCCTCATAATTATTTCCTATACTGCCCCTCATAATTAATTATTTCCTATACTGTCCCTCCACCATTAATTATTTCCTATACTGCCCCTCAAATTAATTATTTCCTATACTGCCCCTCCACCATTAATTATTTCCTATACTGCCCCTCAAATTAATTATTTCCTATACTGCCCCTCCACCATTAATTATTTCCTATACTGCCCCTCAAATTAATTATTTCCTATACTGCCCCTCATAATTATTTCCTATACTGCCCCTCATAATTATTTCCTATACTGCCCCTCATAATTATGTCCTATACTGCCCCTCATAATTATTTATTCCCTATGCTGCCCCTCACCATTAATTATTTCCTATACTGCCCTCATAATTAATTATTTCCTATACTGCCCCCCACCATTAATTATTTCCTATACTGCCCCCCACCATTAATTATTTCCTATGCTGCCCCTCACCATTAATTATTTCCTATACTGCCCCTCAAATTAATTATTCCTTATACTGCCCCTCAAATTAATTATTTCCTATACTGCCCCTCCACTATTAATTATTTCCTTTACTGCCCCTCCACCATTAATTATTTCATATACTGCCCCTCCACCATTAATTATTTCCTATGCTGCTCCTCACCATTAATTATTTCCTATACTGCCCCCACCATTAATTATTCCCTATGCTACCCCTCACCATTATTTATTTCCTATACTGCCCCTCAAATTAATTATTTCCTATACTGCCCCTCCACCATTAATTATTTCCTATCCTGGCCCTCAAATTAATTATTTTCTATACTGCCCCTCATAATTAATTATTCCTTATACTGCCCCTCAAATTAATTATTTCCTATACTGCCCCTCCACTATTAATTATTTCCTTTACTGCCCCTCCACCATTAATTATTTCATATACTGCCCCTCCACCATTAATTATTTCCTATGCTGCTCCTCACCATTAATTATTTCCTATACTGCCCCCACCATTAATTATTCCCTATGCTACCCCTCACCATTATTTATTTCCTATACTGCCCCTAAAATTAATTATTTCCTATACTGCCCCTCCACCATTAATTATTTCCTATCCTGGCCCTCAAATTAATTATTTCCTATACTGCCCCTCATAATTAATTATTTCCTATACTGTCCCTCCACCATTAATTATTTCCTATACTGCCCCTCAAATTAATTATTTCCTATACTGCCCCTCCACCATTAATTATTTCCTATACTGCCCCTCAAATTAATTATTTCCTATACTGCCCCTCCACCATTAATTATTTCCTATGCTGCCCCTCAAATTAATTATTTCCTATACTGCCCCTCCACCATTAATTATTTCCTATACTGCCCCTCCACCATTAATTATTTCCTATACTGCCCCTCCACCATTAATTATTTCCTATACTGCCCCTCCACCATTAATTATTTCCTATACTGCCCCTCATAATTATTTCCTATACTGCCCCTCATAATTATTTCCTATACTGCCCCTCATAACTAACTATTGGCCCCCGCCCACCACAACCTTTTTACTGCCCTTTTTAATCAAAAAAATAAAAACCCTGTACTCACCACCGCGTCTTCTATCTTCTTGTAGGCCTAAGAAAGCCGGTTGGGTTCCTGTATGCCTAGTTTCTAACCTACACTGACAGCACACAACTGGATTTTAAGTCACTTTAAGTTTTGGAAAAAAAAAAAAAAATCGTCAGACTGTGCCTAATTCAATCAAACCCCTAATACAGGAGTCCCCAAACTTTTTATGTAGGGGGCCGTTCACTGTCCCCCTCAGACCGTTGGAGGGCCGGACTTAAGTTTAAAAAGAAATAGCGGTACATGTGACCGCATCCGTAATACACTGGGCCCCCCTCAATTATTTATTTAATATGCTGCATTCCTACTGAACGATTTTATATATATTGTCCCAATTAATTAATTAATATACTGGGACCTCTCTCCATTAATTATTGAATATGCCTTCCCCCAATTAATTACTAGACAGCCCCTCATAATTAATTATTTCTTACACCACCACCATTAATTATTTCCTATGCTGCCCTTCCACCATTAATTATGTCTTATGCTTCCCCCCATCATTAATTATTTCCTATGCTGCCCTTCATAATTAATTATTTCCTATGCTGCCCCTCATAATTATTTCCTATACTGCCCCTCCACCATTAATTATTTCCTATACTGCCCCTCAAATTAATTATTTCCTATACTGCCCCTCATAATTAATTATTCCTGATGCTGCCCCTCACCATTAATTATTTCCTATATTGCCCCTCATAATTATTCCCTATGTTGCCCCTCAAATTAATTATCTCTTATACTGCCCCTCATAATTATTCCCTATGTTGCCCCTCAAATTAATTATCTCTTATACTGCCCCACATAATTAATTATTTCCTATACTGCCCCTCATAATTATTTCCTATACTTCCCCTCAAATTAATTATTTCCTATACTGCCCCTCAAATTAATTATTTCCTATACTGCCCCTCCACCATTAATTATTTCCTATACTGCCCCTCATAATTATTTCCTATACTGCCCCTCATAATTAATTATTTCCTATACTGTCCCTCCACCATTAATTATTTCCTATACTTCCCCTCCACCATTAATTATTTCCTATACTGCCCCTCAAATTAATTATTCCTTATACTGCCCCTCAAATTAATTATTTCCTATACTGCCCCTCCACTATTAATTATTTCCTTTACTGCCCCTCCACCATTAATTATTTCATATACTGCCCCTCCACCATTAATTATTTCCTATGCTGCTCCTCACCATTAATTATTTCCTATACTGCCCCCACCATTAATTATTCCCTATGCTACCCCTCACCATTATTTATTTCCTATACTGCCCCTCAAATTAATTATTTCCTATACTGCCCCTCCACCATTAATTATTTCCTATCCTGGCCCTCAAATTAATTATTTTCTATACTGCCCCTCATAATTAATTATTCCTTATACTGCCCCTCAAATTAATTATTTCCTATACTGCCCCTCCACTATTAATTATTTCCTTTACTGCCCCTCCACCATTAATTATTTCATATACTGCCCCTCCACCATTAATTATTTCCTATGCTGCTCCTCACCATTAATTATTTCCTATACTGCCCCCACCATTAATTATTCCCTATGCTACCCCTCACCATTATTTATTTCCTATACTGCCCCTAAAATTAATTATTTCCTATACTGCCCCTCCACCATTAATTATTTCCTATCCTGGCCCTCAAATTAATTATTTCCTATACTGCCCCTCATAATTAATTATTTCCTATACTGTCCCTCCACCATTAATTATTTCCTATACTGCCCCTCAAATTAATTATTTCCTATACTGCCCCTCCACCATTAATTATTTCCTATACTGCCCCTCAAATTAATTATTTCCTATACTGCCCCTCCACCATTAATTATTTCCTATGCTGCCCCTCAAATTAATTATTTCCTATACTGCCCCTCCACCATTAATTATTTCCTATACTGCCCCTCCACCATTAATTATTTCCTATACTGCCCCTCCACCATTAATTATTTCCTATACTGCCCCTCATAATTATTTCCTATACTGCCCCTCATAACTAACTATTGGCCCCCGCCCACCACAACCTTTTTACTGCCCTTTTTAATCAAAAAAATAAAAACCCTGTACTCACCACCGCGTCTTCAATCTTCTTGTAGGCCTAAGAAAGCCGGTTGGGTTCCTGTATGCCTAGTTTCTAACCTACACTGACAGCACACAACTGGATTTTAAGTCACTTTAAGTTTTGGAAAAAAAAAAAAAAATCGTCAGACTGTGCCTAATTCAATCAAACCCCTAATACAGGAGTCCCCAAACTTTTTATGTAGGGGGCCGTTCACTGTCCCCCTCAGACCGTTGGAGGGCCGGACTTAAGTTTAAAAAGAAATAGCGGTACATGTGACCGCATCCGTAATACACTGGGCCCCCCTCAATTATTTATTTAATATGCTGCATTCCTACTGAACGATTTTATATATATTGTCCCAATTAATTAATTAATATACTGGGACCTCTCTCCATTAATTATTGAATATGCCTTCCCCCAATTAATTACTAGACAGCCCCTCATAATTAATTATTTCTTACACCACCACCATTAATTATTTCCTATGCTGCCCTTCCACCATTAATTATGTCTTATGCTTCCCCCCATCATTAATTATTTCCTATGCTGCCCTTCATAATTAATTATTTCCTATGCTGCCCCTCATAATTATTTCCTATACTGCCCCTCCACCATTAATTATTTCCTATACTGCCCCTCAAATTAATTATTTCCTATACTGCCCCTCATAATTAATTATTCCTGATGCTGCCCCTCACCATTAATTATTTCCTATATTGCCCCTCATAATTATTCCCTATGTTGCCCCTCAAATTAATTATCTCTTATACTGCCCCTCATAATTATTCCCTATGTTGCCCCTCAAATTAATTATCTCTTATACTGCCCCACATAATTAATTATTTCCTATACTGCCCCTCATAATTATTTCCTATACTTCCCCTCAAATTAATTATTTCCTATACTGCCCCTCAAATTAATTATTTCCTATACTGCCCCTCCACCATTAATTATTTCCTATACTGCCCCTCATAATTATTTCCTATACTGCCCCTCATAATTAATTATTTCCTATACTGTCCCTCCACCATTAATTATTTCCTATACTGCCCCTCAAATTAATTATTTCCTATACTGCCCCTCCACCATTAATTATTTCCTATACTGCCCCTCAAATTAATTATTTCCTATACTGCCCCTCCACCATTAATTATTTCCTATACTGCCCCTCAAATTAATTATTTCCTATACTGCCCCTCATAATTATTTCCTATACTGCCCCTCATAATTATTTCCTATACTGCCCCTCATAATTATGTCCTATACTGCCCCTCATAATTATTTATTCCCTATGCTGCCCCTCACCATTAATTATTTCCTATACTGCCCTCATAATTAATTATTTCCTATACTGCCCCCACCATTAATTATTTCCTATACTGCCCCCCACCATTAATTATTTCCTATACTGCCCGTCAAATTAATTATTTCCTATACTGCCCCTCATAATTAATTATTTCCTATGCTGCCCCTCACCATTAATTATTTCCTATACTGCCCCTCAAATTAATTATTCCTTATACTGCCCCTCAAATTAATTATTTCCTATACTGCCCCTCCACTATTAATTATTTCCTTTACTGCCCCTCCACCATTAATTATTTCATATACTGCCCCTCCACCATTAATTATTTCCTATGCTGCTCCTCACCATTAATTATTTCCTATACTGCCCCCACCATTAATTATTCCCTATGCTACCCCTCACCATTATTTATTTCCTATACTGCCCCTCAAATTAATTATTTCCTATACTGCCCCTCCACCATTAATTATTTCCTATCCTGGCCCTCAAATTAATTATTTTCTATACTGCCCCTCATAATTAATTATTCCTTATACTGCCCCTCACCATTAATTATTTCCTATATTGCCCCTCATAATTATTCCCTATGTTGCCCCTCAAATTAATTATCTCTTATACTGCCCCTCATAATTAATTATTTCCTATACTGCCCCTCATAATTACTTCCTATACTTCCCCTCAAATTAATTATTTCCTATACTGCCCCTCAAATTAATTATTTCCTATACTGCCCTCCACAATTAATTATTTCCTATACTTCCCCTCCACCCATTAATTATTTCCTATGCTGCCCCTCGCCATTAATTATTTCCTATGCTGCCCCTCACCATTAATTATTTCCTATGCTTCCCCTTACCATTAATTATTTCCTATACTGCCCCTCATAATTATTTCCTATACTGCCCCTCATAATTATTTCCTATACTGCCCCTCATAATTAATTATTCCCTATGCTGCCCCTCACCATTAATTATTTCCTATACTGCCCCTCATAATTAATTATTTCCTATACTTCCCCTCCAGCATTAATTATTTCTTATGCTGCCCCTCACCATTAATTATTTCCTATACTGCCCCTCATAATTATTTCCTATACTGCCCCTCATAATTATTTCCTATACTGCCCCTCATAATTATTTCCTATACTGCCCCTCATAACTAACTTTTGGCCCCCGCCCACCACAACCTTTTTACTGCCCTTTTTAATTAAAAAAATAAAAACCCTGTACTCACCACCGCGTCTTCTATCTTCTTGTAGGCCTAAGAAAGCCGGTTGGGTTCTTGTATGCCTAGTTTCTAACCTACACTGACAGCACACAACTGGATTTTAAGTCACTTTAAGTTTTGGAAAAAAAAAAAAAATCGTCAGACTGTGCCTAATTCAATCAAACCCCTAATACAGGAGTCCCCAAACTTTTTATGTAGGGGGCCGTTCACTGTCCCCCTCAGACCGTTGGAGGGCCGGACTTAAGTTTAAAAAGAAATAGCGGTACATGTGACCGCATCCGTAATACACTGGGCCCCCCTCAATTATTTATTTAATATACTGCACTCCTACTAAACGATTTTATATATATTGTCCCAATTAATTAATTAATATACTGGGACCTCTCTCCATTAATTATTGAATATGCCTTCCCCCAATTAATTACTAGACAGCCCCTCATAATTAATTATTTCTTACACCACCACCATTAATTATTTCCTATGCTGCCCTTCCACCATTAATTATGTCTTATGCTTCCCCCCATCATTAATTATTTCCTATGCTGCCCTCCATAATTAATTATTTCCTATGCTGCCCCTCATAATTATTTCCTATACTGCCCCTCCACCATTAATTATTTCCTATACTGCCCCTCAAATTAATTATTTCCTATACTGCCCCTCATAATTAATTATTCCTTATGCTGCCCCTCACCATTAATTATTTCCTATATTGCCCCTCATAATTATTCCCTATGTTGCCCCTCAAATTAATTATCTCTTATACTGCCCCTCATAATTATTCCCTATGTTGCCCCTCAAATTAATTATCTCTTATACTGCCCCTCATAATTAATTATTTCCTATACTGCCCCTCATAATTATTTCCTATACTTCCCCTCAAATTAATTATTTCCTATACTGCCCCTCAAATTAATTATTTCCTATACTGCCCCTCCACCATTAATTATTTCCTATACTGTCCCTCCACCATTAATTATTTCCTATACTGCCCCTCAAATTAATTATTTCCTATACTGCCCCTCCACCATTAATTATTTCCTATACTGCCCCTCCACCATTAATTATTTCCTATACTGCCCCTCAAATTAATTATTTCCTATACTGCCCCTCCACCATTAATTATTTCCTATACTGCCCCTCAAATTAATTATTTCCTATACTGCCCCTCCACCATTAATTATTTCCTATACTTCCCCTCCACCATTAATTATTTCTTATGCTGCCCCTCACCATTAATTATTTCCTATACTGCCCCTCATAATTATTTCCTATACTGCCCCTCATAATTATTTCCTATACTGCCCCTCATAATTAATTATTCCCTATGCTGCCCCTCATAATTATTTCCTATACTGCCCCTCCACCATTAATTATTTCCTATACTGCCGCTCAAATTAATTATTTCCTATACTGCCCCTCATAATTAATTATTCCTTATGCTGCCCCTCACCATTAATTATTTCCTATATTGCCCCTCATAATTATTCCCTATGTTGCCCCTCAAATTAATTATCTCTTATACTGCCCCTCATAATTAATTATTTCCTATACTGCCCCTCATAATTATTTCCTATACTTCCCCTCAAATTAATTATTTCCTATACTGCCCCTCAAATTAATTATTTCCTATACTGCCCTCCACAATTAATTATTTCCTATACTTCCCCTCCACCCATTAATTATTTCCTATGCTGCCCCTCGCCATTAATTATTTCCTATGCTGCCCCTCACCATTAATTATTTCCTATGCTTCCCCTTACCATTAATTATTTCCTATACTGCCCCTCATAATTATTTCCTATACTGCCCCTCATAATTATTTCCTATACTGCCCCTCATAATTAATTATTCCCTATGCTGCCCCTCACCATTAATTATTTCCTATACTGCCCCTCATAATTAATTATTTCCTATACTTCCCCTCCAGCATTAATTATTTCTTATGCTGCCCCTCACCATTAATTATTTCCTATACTGCCCCTCATAATTATTTCCTATACTGCCCCTCATAATTATTTCCTATACTGCCCCTCATAACTAACTATTGGCCCCCGCCCACCACAACCTTTTTACTGCCCTTTTTAATTAAAAAAATAAAAACCCTGTACTCACCACCGCGTCTTCTATCTTCTTGTAGGCCTAAGAAAGCCGGTTGGGTTCCTGTATGCCTAGTTTCTAACCTACACTGACAGCACACAACTGGATTTTAAGTCACTTTAAGTTTTGGAAAAAAAAAAAAAATCGTCAGACTGTGCCTAATTCAATCAAACCCCTAATACAGGAGTCCCCAAACTTTTTATGTAGGGGGCCGTTCACTGTCCCCCTCAGACCGTTGGAGGGCCGGACTTAAGTTTAAAAAGAAATAGCGGTACATGTGACCGCATCCGTAATACACTGGGCCCCCCTCAATTATTTATTTAATATGCTGCATTCCTACTGAACGATTTTATATATATTGTCCCAATTAATTAATTAATATACTGGGACCTCTCTCCATTAATTATTGAATATGCCTTCCCCCAATTAATTACTAGACAGCCCCTCATAATTAATTATTTCTTACACCACCACCATTAATTATTTCCTATGCTGCCCTTCCACCATTAATTATGTCTTATGCTTCCCCCCATCATTAATTATTTCCTATGCTGCCCTTCATAATTAATTATTTCCTATGCTGCCCCTCATAATTATTTCCTATACTGCCCCTCCACCATTAATTATTTCCTATACTGCCCCTCAAATTAATTAATTCCTATACTGCCCCTCATAATTAATTATTCCTGATGCTGCCCCTCACCATTAATTATTTCCTATATTGCCCCTCATAATTATTCCCTATGTTGCCCCTCAAATTAATTATCTCTTATACTGCCCCTCATAATTATTCCCTATGTTGCCCCTCAAATTAATTATCTCTTATACTGCCCCACATAATAAATTATTTCCTATACTGCCCCTCATAATTATTTCCTATACTTCCCCTCAAATTAATTATTTCCTATACTGCCCCTCAAATTAATTATTTCCTATACTGCCCCTCCACCATTAATTATTTCCTATACTGCCCCTCATAATTATTTCCTATACTGCCCCTCATAATTAATTATTTCCTATACTGTCCCTCCACCATTAATTATTTCCTATACTGCCCCTCAAATTAATTATTTCCTATACTGCCCCTCCACCATTAATTATTTCCTATACTGCCCCTCAAATTAATTATTTCCTATACTGCCCCTCCACCATTAATTATTTCCTATACTGCCCCTCAAATTAATTATTTCCTATACTGCCCCTCATAATTATTTCCTATACTGCCCCTCATAATTATTTCCTATACTGCCCCTCATAATTATGTCCTATACTGCCCCTCATAATTATTTATTCCCTATGCTGCCCCTCACCATTAATTATTTCCTATACTGCCCCCCACCATTAATTATTTCCTATACTGCCCCCCACCATTAATTATTTCCTATGCTGCCCCTCACCATTAATTATTTCCTATACTGCCCCTCAAATTAATTATTCCTTATACTGCCCCTCAAATTAATTATTTCCTATACTGCCCCTCCACTATTAATTATTTCCTTTACTGCCCCTCCACCATTAATTATTTCATATACTGCCCCTCCACCATTAATTATTTCCTATGCTGCTCCTCACCATTAATTATTTCCTATACTGCCCCCACCATTAATTATTCCCTATGCTACCCCTCACCATTATTTATTTCCTATACTGCCCCTCAAATTAATTATTTCCTATACTGCCCCTCCACCATTAATTATTTCCTATCCTGGCCCTCAAATTAATTATTTTCTATACTGCCCCTCATAATTAATTATTCCTTATACTGCCCCTCAAATTAATTATTTCCTATACTGCCCCTCCACTATTAATTATTTCCTTTACTGCCCCTCCACCATTAATTATTTCATATACTGCCCCTCCACCATTAATTATTTCCTATGCTGCTCCTCACCATTAATTATTTCCTATACTGCCCCTCAAATTAATTATTTCCTATACTGCCCCCCACCATTAATTATTTCCTATACTGCCCCCCACCATTAATTATTTCCTATGCTGCCCCTCACCATTAATTATTTCCTATACTGCCCCTCAAATTAATTATTCCTTATACTGCCCCTCAAATTAATTATTTCCTATACTGCCCCTCCACTATTAATTATTTCCTTTACTGCCCCTCCACCATTAATTATTTCATATACTGCCCCTCCACCATTAATTATTTCCTATGCTGCTCCTCACCATTAATTATTTCCTATACTGCCCCCACCATTAATTATTCCCTATGCTACCCCTCACCATTATTTATTTCCTATACTGCCCCTCAAATTAATTATTTCCTATACTGCCCCTCCACCATTAATTATTTCCTATCCTGGCCCTCAAATTAATTATTTTCTATACTGCCCCTCATAATTAATTATTCCTTATACTGCCCCTCAAATTAATTATTTCCTATACTGCCCCTCCACTATTAATTATTTCCTTTACTGCCCCTCCACCATTAATTATTTCATATACTGCCCCTCCACCATTAATTATTTCCTATGCTGCTCCTCACCATTAATTATTTCCTATACTGCCCCTCAAATTAATTATTTCCTATACTGCCCCTCCACCATTAATTATTTCCTATCCTGGCCCTCAAATTAATTATTTCCTATACTGCCCCTCATAATTAATTATTTCCTATACTGTCCCTCCACCATTAATTATTTCCTATACTGCCCCTCCACCATTAATTATTTCCTATACTGCCCCTCCACCATTAATTATTTCCTATACTGCCCCTCAAATTAATTATTTCCTATACTGCCCCTCCACCATTAATTATTTCCTATGCTGCCCCTCAAATTAATTATTTCCTATACTGCCCCTCCACCATTAATTATTTCCTATACTGCCCCTCCACCATTAATTATTTCCTATACTGCCCCTCATAATTATTTCCTATACTGCCCCTCATAATTATTTCCTATACTGCCCCTCATAACTAACTATTGGCCCCCGCCCACCACAACCTTTTTACTGCCCTTTTTAATTAAAAAAATAAAAACCCTGTACTCACCACCGCGTCTTCTATCTTCTTGTAGGCCTAAGAAAGCCGGTTGGGTTCTTGTATGCCTAGTTTCTAACCTACACTGACAGCACACAACTGGATTTTAAGTCACTTTAAGTTTTGGAAAAAAAAAAAAAATCGTCAGACTGTGCCTAATTCAATCAAACCCCTAATACAGGAGTCCCCAAACTTTTTATGTAGGGGGCCGTTCACTGTCCCCCTCAGACCGTTGGAGGGCCGGACTTAAGTTTAAAAAGAAATAGCGGTACATGTGACCGCATCCGTAATACACTGGGCCCCCCTCAATTATTTATTTAATATACTGCACTCCTACTGAACGATTTTATATATATTGTCCCAATTAATTAATTAATATACTGGGACCTCTCTCCATTAATTATTGAATATGCCTTCCCCCAATTAATTACTAGACAGCCCCTCATAATTAATTATTTCTTACACCACCACCATTAATTATTTCCTATGCTGCCCTTCCACCATTAATTATGTCTTATGCTTCCCCCCATCATTAATTATTTCCTATGCTGCCCTTCATAATTAATTATTTCCTATGCTGCCCCTCATAATTATTTCCAATACTGCCCCTCCACCATTAATTATTTCCTATACTGCCCCTCAAATTAATTATTTCCTATACTGCCCCTCATAATTAATTATTCCTTATGCTGCCCCTCACCATTAATTATTTCCTATATTGCCCCTCATAATTATTCCCTATGTTGCCCCTCAAATTAATTATCTCTTATACTGCCCCTCATAATTATTCCCTATGTTGCCCCTCAAATTAATTATCTCTTATACTGCCCCTCATAATTAATTATTTCCTATACTGCCCCTCATAATTATTTCCTATACTTCCCCTCAAATTAATTATTTCCTATACTGCCCCTCAAATTAATTATTTCCTATACTGCCCCTCCACCATTAATTATTTCCTATACTGTCCCTCCACCATTAATTATTTCCTATACTGCCCCTCAAATTAATTATTTCCTATACTGCCCCTCCACCATTAATTATTTCCTATACTGCCCCTCCACCATTAATTATTTCCTATACTGCCCCTCCACCATTAATTATTTCCTATACTGCCCCTCCACCATTAATTATTTCCTATACTGCCCCTCCACCATTAATTATTTCCTATACTTCCCCTCCACCATTAATTATTTCTTATGCTGCCCCTCACCATTAATTATTTCCTATACTGCCCCTCATAATTATTTCCTATACTGCCCCTCATAATTATTTCCTATACTGCCCCTCATAATTAATTATTCCCTATGCTGCCCCTCATAATTATTTC
This sequence comes from Engystomops pustulosus, assembly GCF_040894005.1. Lineage (NCBI taxonomy): Eukaryota > Metazoa > Chordata > Amphibia > Anura > Leptodactylidae > Engystomops > Engystomops pustulosus. Next base: position 1,289,760 of record NW_027284961.1, read on the forward strand.
CTATACTGCCCCTCCACCATTAATTATTTCCTATACTGCCCCTCAAATTAATTATTTCCTATACTGCCCCTCATAATTAATTATTCCTTATGCTGCCCCTCACCATTAATTATTTCCTATATTGCCCCTCATAATTATTCCCTATGTTGCCCCTCAAATTAATTATCTCTTATACTGCCCCTCATAATTAATTATTTCCTATACTGCCCCTCATAATTATTTCCTATACTTCCCCTCAAATTAATTATTTCCTATACTGCCCCTCAAATTAATTATTTCCTATACTGCCCTCCACAATTAATTATTTCCTATACTTCCCCTCCACCCATTAATTATTTCCTATGCTGCCCCTCGCCATTAATTATTTCCTATGCTGCCCCTCACCATTAATTATTTCCTATGCTTCCCCTTACCATTAATTATTTCCTATACTGCCCCTCATAATTATTTCCTATACTGCCCCTCATAATTATTTCCTATACTGCCCCTCATAATTAATTATTCCCTATGCTGCCCCTCACCATTAATTATTTCCTATACTGCCCCTCCACCATTAATTATTTCCTATACTGCCCCTCCACCATTAATTATTTCCTATACTGCCCCTCCACCATTAATTATTTCCTATACTGCCCCTCCACCATTAATTATTTCCTATACTGCCCCTCATAATTATTTCCTATACTGCCCCTCATAATTATTTCCTATACTGCCCCTCATAACTAACTATTGGCCCCCGCCCACCACAACCTTTTTACTGCCCTTTTTAATTAAAAAAATAAAAACCCTGTACTCACCACCGCGTCTTCTATCTTCTTGTAGGCCTAAGAAAGCCGGTTGGGTTCCTGTATGCCTAGTTTCTAACCTACACTGACAGCACACAACTGGATTTTAAGTCACTTTAAGTTTTGGAAAAAAAAAAAAAAATCGTCAGACTGTGCCTAATTCAATCAAACCCCTAATACAGGAGTCCCCAAACTTTTTATGTAGGGGGCCGTTCACTGTCCCCCTCAGACCGTTGGAGGGCCGGACTTAAGTTTAAAAAGAAATAGCGGTACATGTGACCGCATCCGTAATACACTGGGCCCCCCTCAATTATTTATTTAATATGCTGCATTCCTACTGAACGATTTTATATATATTGTCCCAATTAATTAATTAATATACTGGGACCTCTCTCCATTAATTATTGAATATGCCTTCCCCCAATTAATTACTAGACAGCCCCTCATAATTAATTATTTCTTACACCACCACCATTAATTATTTCCTATGCTGCCCTTCCACCATTAATTATGTCTTATGCTTCCCCCCATCATTAATTATTTCCTATGCTGCCCTTCATAATTAATTATTTCCTATGCTGCCCCTCATAATTATTTCCTATACTGCCCCTCCACCATTAATTATTTCCTATACTGCCCCTCAAATTAATTATTTCCTATACTGCCCCTCATAATTAATTATTCCTGATGCTGTCCCTCACCATTAATTATTTCCTATATTGCCCCTCATAATTATTCCCTATGTTGCCCCTCAAATTAATTATCTCTTATACTGCCCCTCATAATTATTCCCTATGTTGCCCCTCAAATTAATTATCTCTTATACTGCCCCACATAATTAATTATTTCCTATACTGCCCCTCATAATTATTTCCTATACTTCCCCTCAAATTAATTATTTCCTATACTGCCCCTCAAATTAATTATTTCCTATACTGCCCCTCCACCATTAATTATTTCCTATACTGCCCCTCATAATTATTTCCTATACTGCCCCTCATAATTAATTATTTCCTATACTGTCCCTCCACCATTAATTATTTCCTATACTGCCCCTCAAATTAATTATTTCCTATACTGCCCCTCCACCATTAATTATTTCCTATACTGCCCCTCAAATTAATTATTTCCTATACTGCCCCTCCACCATTAATTATTTCCTATACTGCCCCTCAAATTAATTATTTCCTATACTGCCCCTCATAATTATTTCCTATACTGCCCCTCATAATTATGTCCTATACTGCCCCTCATAATTATTTATTCCCTATGCTGCCCCTCACCATTAATTATTTCCTATACTGCCCTCATAATTAATTATTTCCTATACTGCCCCCCACCATTAATTATTTCCTATACTGCCCCCCACCATTAATTATTTCCTATGCTGCCCCTCACCATTAATTATTTCCTATACTGCCCCTCAAATTAATTATTCCTTATACTGCCCCTCAAATTAATTATTTCCTATACTGCCCCTCCACTATTAATTATTTCCTTTACTGCCCCTCCACCATTAATTATTTCATATACTGCCCCTCCACCATTAATTATTTCCTATGCTGCTCCTCACCATTAATTATTTCCTATACTGCCCCCACCATTAATTATTCCCTATGCTACCCCTCACCATTATTTATTTCCTATACTGCCCCTCAAATTAATTATTTCCTATACTGCCCCTCCACCATTAATTATTTCCTATCCTGGCCCTCAAATTAATTATTTTCTATACTGCCCCTCATAATTAATTATTCCTTATACTGCCCCTCAAATTAATTATTTCCTATACTGCCCCTCCACTATTAATTATTTCCTTTACTGCCCCTCCACCATTAATTATTTCATATACTGCCCCTCCACCATTAATTATTTCCTATGCTGCTCCTCACCATTAATTATTTCCTATACTGCCCCCACCATTAATTATTCCCTATGCTACCCCTCACCATTATTTATTTCCTATACTGCCCCTAAAATTAATTATTTCCTATACTGCCCCTCCACCATTAATTATTTCCTATCCTGGCCCTCAAATTAATTATTTCCTATACTGCCCCTCATAATTAATTATTTCCTATACTGTCCCTCCACCATTAATTATTTCCTATACTGCCCCTCAAATTAATTATTTCCTATACTGCCCCTCCACCATTAATTATTTCCTATACTGCCCCTCAAATTAATTATTTCCTATACTGCCCCTCCACCATTAATTATTTCCTATGCTGCCCCTCAAATTAATTATTTCCTATACTGCCCCTCCACCATTAATTATTTCCTATACTGCCCCTCCACCATTAATTATTTCCTATACTGCCCCTCCACCATTAATTATTTCCTATACTGCCCCTCCACCATTAATTATTTCCTATACTGCCCCTCATAATTATTTCCTATACTGCCCCTCATAATTATTTCCTATACTGCCCCTCATAACTAACTATTGGCCCCCGCCCACCACAACCTTTTTACTGCCCTTTTTAATCAAAAAAATAAAAACCCTGTACTCACCACCGCGTCTTCTATCTTCTTGTAGGCCTAAGAAAGCCGGTTGGGTTCCTGTATGCCTAGTTTCTAACCTACACTGACAGCACACAACTGGATTTTAAGTCACTTTAAGTTTTGGAAAAAAAAAAAAAAATCGTCAGACTGTGCCTAATTCAATCAAACCCCTAATACAGGAGTCCCCAAACTTTTTATGTAGGGGGCCGTTCACTGTCCCCCTCAGACCGTTGGAGGGCCGGACTTAAGTTTAAAAAGAAATAGCGGTACATGTGACCGCATCCGTAATACACTGGGCCCCCCTCAATTATTTATTTAATATGCTGCATTCCTACTGAACGATTTTATATATATTGTCCCAATTAATTAATTAATATACTGGGACCTCTCTCCATTAATTATTGAATATGCCTTCCCCCAATTAATTACTAGACAGCCCCTCATAATTAATTATTTCTTACACCACCACCATTAATTATTTCCTATGCTGCCCTTCCACCATTAATTATGTCTTATGCTTCCCCCCATCATTAATTATTTCCTATGCTGCCCTTCATAATTAATTATTTCCTATGCTGCCCCTCATAATTATTTCCTATACTGCCCCTCCACCATTAATTATTTCCTATACTGCCCCTCAAATTAATTATTTCCTATACTGCCCCTCATAATTAATTATTCCTGATGCTGCCCCTCACCATTAATTATTTCCTATATTGCCCCTCATAATTATTCCCTATGTTGCCCCTCAAATTAATTATCTCTTATACTGCCCCTCATAATTATTCCCTATGTTGCCCCTCAAATTAATTATCTCTTATACTGCCCCACATAATTAATTATTTCCTATACTGCCCCTCATAATTATTTCCTATACTTCCCCTCAAATTAATTATTTCCTATACTGCCCCTCAAATTAATTATTTCCTATACTGCCCCTCCACCATTAATTATTTCCTATACTGCCCCTCATAATTATTTCCTATACTGCCCCTCATAATTAATTATTTCCTATACTGTCCCTCCACCATTAATTATTTCCTATACTTCCCCTCCACCATTAATTATTTCCTATACTGCCCCTCAAATTAATTATTCCTTATACTGCCCCTCAAATTAATTATTTCCTATACTGCCCCTCCACTATTAATTATTTCCTTTACTGCCCCTCCACCATTAATTATTTCATATACTGCCCCTCCACCATTAATTATTTCCTATGCTGCTCCTCACCATTAATTATTTCCTATACTGCCCCCACCATTAATTATTCCCTATGCTACCCCTCACCATTATTTATTTCCTATACTGCCCCTCAAATTAATTATTTCCTATACTGCCCCTCCACCATTAATTATTTCCTATCCTGGCCCTCAAATTAATTATTTTCTATACTGCCCCTCATAATTAATTATTCCTTATACTGCCCCTCAAATTAATTATTTCCTATACTGCCCCTCCACTATTAATTATTTCCTTTACTGCCCCTCCACCATTAATTATTTCATATACTGCCCCTCCACCATTAATTATTTCCTATGCTGCTCCTCACCATTAATTATTTCCTATACTGCCCCCACCATTAATTATTCCCTATGCTACCCCTCACCATTATTTATTTCCTATACTGCCCCTCAAATTAATTATTTCCTATACTGCCCCTCCACCATTAATTATTTCCTATCCTGGCCCTCAAATTAATTATTTCCTATACTGCCCCTCATAATTAATTATTTCCTATACTGTCCCTCCACCATTAATTATTTCCTATACTGCCCCTCAAATTAATTATTTTCTATACTGTCCCTCCACCATTAATTATTTCCTATACTGCCCCTCCACCATTAATTATTTCCTATGCTGCCCCTCAAATTAATTATTTCCTATACTGCCCCTCCACCATTAATTATTTCCTATACTGCCCCTCCACCATTAATTATTTCCTATACTGCCCCTCCACCATTAATTATTTCCTATACTGCCCCTCCACCATTAATTATTTCCTATACTGCCCCTCCACCATTAATTATTTCCTATACTGCCCCTCATAATTATTTCCTATACTGCCCCTCATAATTATTTCCTATACTGCCCCTCATAACTAACTATTGGCCCCCGCCCACCACAACCTTTTTACTGCCCTTTTTAATTAAAAAAATAAAAACCCTGTACTCACCACCGCGTCTTCTATCTTCTTGTAGGCCTAAGAAAGCCGGTTGGGTTCCTGTATGCCTAGTTTCTAACCTACACTGACAGCACACAACTGGATTTTAAGTCACTTTAAGTTTTGGAAAAAAAAAAAAAAATCGTCAGACTGTGCCTAATTCAATCAAACCCCTAATACAGGAGTCCCCAAACTTTTTATGTAGGGGGCCGTTCACTGTCCCCCTCAGACCGTTGGAGGGCCGGACTTAAGTTTAAAAAGAAATAGCGGTACATGTGACCGCATCCGTAATACACTGGGCCCCCCTCAATTATTTATTTAATATGCTGCATTCCTACTGAACGATTTTATATATATTGTCCCAATTAATTAATTAATATACTGGGACCTCTCTCCATTAATTATTGAATATGCCTTCCCCCAATTAATTACTAGACAGCCCCTCATAATTAATTATTTCTTACACCACCACCATTAATTATTTCCTATGCTGCCCTTCCACCATTAATTATGTCTTATGCTTCCCCCCATCATTAATTATTTCCTATGCTGCCCTTCATAATTAATTATTTCCTATGCTGCCCCTCATAATTATTTCCTATACTGCCCCTCCACCATTAATTATTTCCTATACTGCCCCTCAAATTAATTATTTCCTATACTGCCCCTCATAATTAATTATTCCTGATGCTGCCCCTCACCATTAATTATTTCCTATATTGCCCCTCATAATTATTCCCTATGTTGCCCCTCAAATTAATTATCTCTTATACTGCCCCTCATAATTATTCCCTATGTTGCCCCTCAAATTAATTATCTCTTATACTGCCCCACATAATTAATTATTTCCTATACTGCCCCTCATAATTATTTCCTATACTTCCCCTCAAATTAATTATTTCCTATACTGCCCCTCAAATTAATTATTTCCTATACTGCCCCTCCACCATTAATTATTTCCTATACTGCCCCTCATAATTATTTCCTATACTGCCCCTCATAATTAATTATTTCCTATACTGTCCCTCCACCATTAATTATTTCCTATACTGCCCCTCAAATTAATTATTTCCTATACTGCCCCTCCACCATTAATTATTTCCTATACTGCCCCTCAAATTAATTATTTCCTATACTGCCCCTCCACCATTAATTATTTCCTATACTGCCCCTCAAATTAATTATTTCCTATACTGCCCCTCATAATTATTTCCTATACTGCCCCTCATAATTATTTCCTATACTGCCCCTCATAATTATGTCCTATACTGCCCCTCATAATTATTTATTCCCTATGCTGCCCCTCACCATTAATTATTTCCTATACTGCCCTCATAATTAATTATTTCCTATACTGCCCCCCACCATTAATTATTTCCTATACTGCCCCCCACCATTAATTATTTCCTATGCTGCCCCTCACCATTAATTATTTCCTATACTGCCCCTCAAATTAATTATTCCTTATACTGCCCCTCAAATTAATTATTTCCTATACTGCCCCTCCACTATTAATTATTTCCTTTACTGCCCCTCCACCATTAATTATTTCATATACTGCCCCTCCACCATTAATTATTTCCTATGCTGCTCCTCACCATTAATTATTTCCTATACTGCCCCCACCATTAATTATTCCCTATGCTACCCCTCACCATTATTTATTTCCTATACTGCCCCTCAAATTAATTATTTCCTATACTGCCCCTCCACCATTAATTATTTCCTATCCTGGCCCTCAAATTAATTATTTTCTATACTGCCCCTCATAATTAATTATTCCTTATACTGCCCCTCAAATTAATTATTTCCTATACTGCCCCTCCACTATTAATTATTTCCTTTACTGCCCCTCCACCATTAATTATTTCATATACTGCCCCTCCACCATTAATTATTTCCTATGCTGCTCCTCACCATTAATTATTTCCTATACTGCCCCCACCATTAATTATTCCCTATGCTACCCCTCACCATTATTTATTTCCTATACTGCCCCTAAAATTAATTATTTCCTATACTGCCCCTCCACCATTAATTATTTCCTATCCTGGCCCTCAAATTAATTATTTCCTATACTGCCCCTCATAATTAATTATTTCCTATACTGTCCCTCCACCATTAATTATTTCCTATACTGCCCCTCAAATTAATTATTTCCTATACTGCCCCTCCACCATTAATTATTTCCTATACTGCCCCTCAAATTAATTATTTCCTATACTGCCCCTCCACCATTAATTATTTCCTATGCTGCCCCTCAAATTAATTATTTCCTATACTGCCCCTCCACCATTAATTATTTCCTATACTGCCCCTCCACCATTAATTATTTCCTATACTGCCCCTCCACCATTAATTATTTCCTATACTGCCCCTCCACCATTAATTATTTCCTATACTGCCCCTCATAATTATTTCCTATACTGCCCCTCATAATTATTTCCTATACTGCCCCTCATAACTAACTATTGGCCCCCGCCCACCACAACCTTTTTACTGCCCTTTTTAATCAAAAAAATAAAAACCCTGTACTCACCACCGCGTCTTCTATCTTCTTGTAGGCCTAAGAAAGCCGGTTGGGTTCCTGTATGCCTAGTTTCTAACCTACACTGACAGCACACAACTGGATTTTAAGTCACTTTAAGTTTTGGAAAAAAAAAAAAAAATCGTCAGACTGTGCCTAATTCAATCAAACCCCTAATACAGGAGTCCCCAAACTTTTTATGTAGGGGGCCGTTCACTGTCCCCCTCAGACCGTTGGAGGGCCGGACTTAAGTTTAAAAAGAAATAGCGGTACATGTGACCGCATCCGTAATACACTGGGCCCCCCTCAATTATTTATTTAATATGCTGCATTCCTACTGAACGATTTTATATATATTGTCCCAATTAATTAATTAATATACTGGGACCTCTCTCCATTAATTATTGAATATGCCTTCCCCCAATTAATTACTAGACAGCCCCTCATAATTAATTATTTCTTACACCACCACCATTAATTATTTCCTATGCTGCCCTTCCACCATTAATTATGTCTTATGCTTCCCCCCATCATTAATTATTTCCTATGCTGCCCTTCATAATTAATTATTTCCTATGCTGCCCCTCATAATTATTTCCTATACTGCCCCTCCACCATTAATTATTTCCTATACTGCCCCTCAAATTAATTATTTCCTATACTGCCCCTCATAATTAATTATTCCTGATGCTGCCCCTCACCATTAATTATTTCCTATATTGCCCCTCATAATTATTCCCTATGTTGCCCCTCAAATTAATTATCTCTTATACTGCCCCTCATAATTATTCCCTATGTTGCCCCTCAAATTAATTATCTCTTATACTGCCCCACATAATTAATTATTTCCTATACTGCCCCTCATAATTATTTCCTATACTTCCCCTCAAATTAATTATTTCCTATACTGCCCCTCAAATTAATTATTTCCTATACTGCCCCTCCACCATTAATTATTTCCTATACTGCCCCTCATAATTATTTCCTATACTGCCCCTCATAATTAATTATTTCCTATACTGTCCCTCCACCATTAATTATTTCCTATACTGCCCCTCAAATTAATTATTTCCTATACTGCCCCTCCACCATTAATTATTTCCTATACTGCCCCTCAAATTAATTATTTCCTATACTGCCCCTCCACCATTAATTATTTCCTATACTGCCCCTCAAATTAATTATTTCCTATACTGCCCCTCATAATTATTTCCTATACTGCCCCTCATAATTATTTCCTATACTGCCCCTCATAATTATGTCCTATACTGCCCCTCATAATTATTTATTCCCTATGCTGCCCCTCACCATTAATTATTTCCTATACTGCCCTCATAATTAATTATTTCCTATACTGCCCCCCACCATTAATTATTTCCTATACTGCCCCCCACCATTAATTATTTCCTATGCTGCCCCTCACCATTAATTATTTCCTATACTGCCCCTCAAATTAATTATTCCTTATACTGCCCCTCAAATTAATTATTTCCTATACTGCCCCTCCACTATTAATTATTTCCTTTACTGCCCCTCCACCATTAATTATTTCATATACTGCCCCTCCACCATTAATTATTTCCTATGCTGCTCCTCACCATTAATTATTTCCTATACTGCCCCCACCATTAATTATTCCCTATGCTACCCCTCACCATTATTTATTTCCTATACTGCCCCTCAAATTAATTATTTCCTATACTGCCCCTCCACCATTAATTATTTCCTATCCTGGCCCTCAAATTAATTATTTTCTATACTGCCCCTCATAATTAATTATTCCTTATACTGCCCCTCAAATTAATTATTTCCTATACTGCCCCTCCACTATTAATTATTTCCTTTACTGCCCCTCCACCATTAATTATTTCATATACTGCCCCTCCACCATTAATTATTTCCTATGCTGCTCCTCACCATTAATTATTTCCTATACTGCCCCTCAAATTAATTATTTCCTATACTGCCCCTCCACCATTAATTATTTCCTATCCTGGCCCTCAAATTAATTATTTCCTATACTGCCCCTCATAATTAATTATTTCCTATACTGTCCCTCCACCATTAATTATTTCCTATACTGCCCCTCAAATTAATTATTTCCTATACTGCCCCTCCACCATTAATTATTTCCTATACTGCCCCTCAAATTAATTATTTCCTATACTGCCCCTCCACCATTAATTATTTCCTATGCTGCCCCTCAAATTAATTATTTCCTATACTGCCCCTCCACCATTAATTATTTCCTATACTGCCCCTCCACCATTAATTATTTCCTATACTGCCCCTCATAATTATTTCCTATACTTCCCCTCAAATTAATTATTTCCTATACTGCCCCTCAAATTAATTATTTCCTATACTGCCCTCCACAATTAATTATTTCCTATACTTCCCCTCCACCCATTAATTATTTCCTATGCTGCCCCTCGCCATTAATTATTTCCTATGCTGCCCCTCACCATTAATTATTTCCTATGCTTCCCCTTACCATTAATTATTTCCTATACTGCCCCTCATAATTATTTCCTATACTGCCCCTCATAATTATTTCCTATACTGCCCCTCATAATTAATTATTCCCTATGCTGCCCCTCACCATTAATTATTTCCTATACTGCCCCTCATAATTAATTATTTCCTATACTTCCCCTCCAGCATTAATTATTTCTTATGCTGCCCCTCACCATTAATTATTTCCTATACTGCCCCTCATAATTATTTCCTATACTGCCCCTCATAATTATTTCCTATACTGCCCCTCATAACTAACTATTGGCCCCCGCCCACCACAACCTTTTTACTGCCCTTTTTAATTAAAAAAATAAAAACCCTGTACTCACCACCGCGTCTTCTATCTTCTTGTAGGCCTAAGAAAGCCGGTTGGGTTCCTGTATGCCTAGTTTCTAACCTACACTGACAGCACACAACTGGATTTTAAGTCACTTTAAGTTTTGGAAAAAAAAAAAAAATCGTCAGACTGTGCCTAATTCAATCAAACCCCTAATACAGGAGTCCCCAAACTTTTTATGTAGGGGGCCGTTCACTGTCCCCCTCAGACCGTTGGAGGGCCGGACTTAAGTTTAAAAAGAAATAGCGGTACATGTGACCGCATCCGTAATACACTGGGCCCCCCTCAATTATTTATTTAATATGCTGCATTCCTACTGAACGATTTTATATATATTGTCCCAATTAATTAATTAATATACTGGGACCTCTCTCCATTAATTATTGAATATGCCTTCCCCCAATTAATTACTAGACAGCCCCTCATAATAAATTATTTCTTACACCACCACCATTAATTATTTCCTATGCTGCCCTTCCACCATTAATTATGTCTTATGCTTCCCCCCATCATTAATTATTTCCTATGCTGCCCTTCATAATTAATTATTTCCTATGCTGCCCCTCATAATTATTTCCTATACTGCCCCTCCACCATTAATTATTTCCTATACTGCCCCTCAAATTAATTATTTCCTATACTGCCCCTCATAATTAATTATTCCTGATGCTGCCCCTCACCATTAATTATTTCCTATATTGCCCCTCATAATTATTCCCTATGTTGCCCCTCAAATTAATTATCTCTTATACTGCCCCTCATAATTATTCCCTATGTTGCCCCTCAAATTAATTATCTCTTATACTGCCCCACATAATTAATTATTTCCTATACTGCTCCTCATAATTATTTCCTATACTTCCCCTCAAATTAATTATTTCCTATACTGCCCCTCAAATTAATTATTTCCTATACTGCCCCTCCACCATTAATTATTTCCTATACTGCCCCTCATAATTATTTCCTATACTGCCCCTCATAATTAATTATTTCCTATACTGTCCCTCCACCATTAATTATTTCCTATACTGCCCCTCAAATTAATTATTTCCTATACTGCCCCTCCACCATTAATTATTTCCTATACTGCCCCTCAAATTAATTATTTCCTATACTGCCCCTCCACCATTAATTATTTCCTATACTGCCCCTCAAATTAATTATTTCCTATACTGCCCCTCATAATTATTTCCTATACTGCCCCTCATAATTATTTCCTATACTGCCCCTCATAATTATGTCCTATACTGCCCCTCATAATTATTTATTCCCTATGCTGCCCCTCACCATTAATTATTTCCTATACTGCCCTCATAATTAATTATTTCCTATACTGCCCCCCACCATTAATTATTTCCTATACTGCCCCCCACCATTAATTATTTCCTATGCTGCCCCTCACCATTAATTATTTCCTATACTGCCCCTCAAATTAATTATTCCTTATACTGCCCCTCAAATTAATTATTTCCTATACTGCCCCTCCACTATTAATTATTTCCTTTACTGCCCCTCCACCATTAATTATTTCATATACTGCCCCTCCACCATTAATTATTTCCTATGCTGCTCCTCACCATTAATTATTTCCTATACTGCCCCCACCATTAATTATTCCCTATGCTACCCCTCACCATTATTTATTTCCTATACTGCCCCTCAAATTAATTATTTCCTATACTGCCCCTCCACCATTAATTATTTCCTATCCTGGCCCTCAAATTAATTATTTTCTATACTGCCCCTCATAATTAATTATTCCTTATACTGCCCCTCAAATTAATTATTTCCTATACTGCCCCTCCACTATTAATTATTTCCTTTACTGCCCCTCCACCATTAATTATTTCATATACTGCCCCTCCACCATTAATTATTTCCTATGCTGCTCCTCACCATTAATTATTTCCTATACTGCCCCTCAAATTAATTATTTCCTATACTGCCCCTCCACCATTAATTATTTCCTATCCTGGCCCTCAAATTAATTATTTCCTATACTGCCCCTCATAATTAATTATTTCCTATACTGTCCCTCCACCATTAATTATTTCCTATACTGCCCCTCAAATTAATTATTTCCTATACTGCCCCTCCACCATTAATTATTTCCTATACTGCCCCTCAAATTAATTATTTCCTATACTGCCCCTCCACCATTAATTATTTCCTATGCTGCCCCTCAAATTAATTATTTCCTATACTGCCCCTCCACCATTAATTATTTCCTATACTGCCCCTCCACCATTAATTATTTCCTATACTGCCCCTCATAATTATTTCCTATACTGCCCCTCATAATTATTTCCTATACTGCCCCTCATAACTAACTATTGGCCCCCGCCCACCACAACCTTTTTACTGCCCTTTTTAATTAAAAAAATAAAAACCCTGTACTCACCACCGCGTCTTCTATCTTCTTGTAGGCCTAAGAAAGCCGGTTGGGTTCTTGTATGCCTAGTTTCTAACCTACACTGACAGCACACAACTGGATTTTAAGTCACTTTAAGTTTTGGAAAAAAAAAAAAAATCGTCAGACTGTGCCTAATTCAATCAAACCCCTAATACAGGAGTCCCCAAACTTTTTATGTAGGGGGCCGTTCACTGTCCCCCTCAGACCGTTGGAGGGCCGGACTTAAGTTTAAAAAGAAATAGCGGTACATGTGACCGCATCCGTAATACACTGGGCCCCCCTCAATTATTTATTTAATATACTGCACTCCTACTGAACGATTTTATATATATTGTCCCAATTAATTAATTAATATACTGGGACCTCTCTCCATTAATTATTGAATATGCCTTCCCCCAATTAATTACTAGACAGCCCCTCATAATTAATTATTTCTTACACCACCACCATTAATTATTTCCTATGCTGCCCTTCCACCATTAATTATGTCTTATGCTTCCCCCCATCATTAATTATTTCCTATGCTGCCCTTCATAATTAATTATTTCCTATGCTGCCCCTCATAATTATTTCCTATACTGCCCCTCCACCATTAATTATTTCCTATACTGCCCCTCAAATTAATTATTTCCTATACTGCCCCTCATAATTAATTATTCCTTATGCTGCCCCTCACCATTAATTATTTCCTATATTGCCCCTCATAATTATTCCCTATGTTGCCCCTCAAATTAATTATCTCTTATACTGCCCCTCATAATTATTCCCTATGTTGCCCCTCAAATTAATTATCTCTTATACTGCCCCTCATAATTAATTATTTCCTATACTGCCCCTCATAATTATTTCCTATACTTCCCCTCAAATTAATTATTTCCTATACTGCCCCTCAAATTAATTATTTCCTATACTGCCCCTCCACCATTAATTATTTCCTATACTGTCCCTCCACCATTAATTATTTCCTATACTGCCCCTCAAATTAATTATTTCCTATACTGCCCCTCCACCATTAATTATTTCCTATACTGCCCCTCCACCATTAATTATTTCCTATACTGCCCCTCCACCATTAATTATTTCCTATACTGCCCCTCCACCATTAATTATTTCCTATACTTCCCCTCCACCATTAATTATTTCTTATGCTGCCCCTCACCATTAATTATTTCCTATACTGCCCCTCATAATTATTTCCTATACTGCCCCTCATAATTATTTCCTATACTGCCCCTCATAATTAATTATTCCCTATGCTGCCCCTCATAATTATTTCCTATACTGCCCCTCCACCATTAATTATTTCCTATACTGCCCCTCAAATTAATTATTTCCTATACTGCCCCTCATAATTAATTATTCCTTATGCTGCCCCTCACCATTAATTATTTCCTATATTGCCCCTCATAATTATTCCCTATGTTGCCCCTCAAATTAATTATCTCTTATACTGCCCCTCATAATTAATTATTTCCTATACTGCCCCTCATAATTATTTCCTATACTTCCCCTCAAATTAATTATTTCCTATACTGCCCCTCAAATTAATTATTTCCTATACTGCCCTCCACAATTAATTATTTCCTATACTTCCCCTCCACCCATTAATTATTTCCTATGCTGCCCCTCGCCATTAATTATTTCCTATGCTGCCCCTCACCATTAATTATTTCCTATGCTTCCCCTTACCATTAATTATTTCCTATACTGCCCCTCATAATTATTTCCTATACTGCCCCTCATAATTATTTCCTATACTGCCCCTCATAATTAATTATTCCCTATGCTGCCCCTCACCATTAATTATTTCCTATACTGCCCCTCATAATTAATTATTTCCTATACTTCCCCTCCAGCATTAATTATTTCTTATGCTGCCCCTCACCATTAATTATTTCCTATACTGCCCCTCATAATTATTTCCTATACTGCCCCTCATAATTATTTCCTATACTGCCCCTCATAATTATTTCCTATACTGCCCCTCATAACTAACTATTGGCCCCCGCCCACCACAACCTTTTTACTGCCCTTTTTAATTAAAAAAATAAAAACCCTGTACTCACCACCGCGTCTTCTATCTTCTTGTAGGCCTAAGAAAGCCGGTTGGGTTCCTGTATGCCTAGTTTCTAACCTACACTGACAGCACACAACTGGATTTTAAGTCACTTTAAGTTTTGGAAAAAAAAAAAAAAATCGTCAGACTGTGCCTAATTCAATCAAACCCCTAATACAGGAGTCCCCAAACTTTTTATGTAGGGGGCCGTTCACTGTCCCCCTCAGACCGTTGGAGGGCCGGACTTAAGTTTAAAAAGAAATAGCGGTACATGTGACCGCATCCGTAATACACTGGGCCCCCCTCAATTATTTATTTAATATGCTGCATTCCTACTGAACGATTTTATATATATTGTCCCAATTAATTAATTAATATACTGGGACCTCTCTCCATTAATTATTGAATATGCCTTCCCCCAATTAATTACTAGACAGCCCCTCATAATTAATTATTTCTTACACCACCACCATTAATTATTTCCTATGCTGCCCTTCCACCATTAATTATGTCTTATGCTTCCCCCCATCATTAATTATTTCCTATGCTGCCCTTCATAATTAATTATTTCCTATGCTGCCCCTCATAATTATTTCCTATACTGCCCCTCCACCATTAATTATTTCCTATACTGCCCCTCAAATTAATTATTTCCTATACTGCCCCTCATAATTAATTATTCCTGATGCTGCCCCTCACCATTAATTATTTCCTATATTGCCCCTCATAATTATTCCCTATGTTGCCCCTCAAATTAATTATCTCTTATACTGCCCCTCATAATTATTCCCTATGTTGCCCCTCAAATTAATTATCTCTTATACTGCCCCACATAATTAATTATTTCCTATACTGCCCCTCATAATTATTTCCTATACTTCCCCTCAAATTAATTATTTCCTATACTGCCCCTCAAATTAATTATTTCCTATACTGCCCCTCCACCATTAATTATTTCCTATACTGACCCTCATAATTATTTCCTATACTGCCCCTCATAATTAATTATTTCCTATACTGTCCCTCCACCATTAATTATTTCCTATACTTCCCCTCCACCATTAATTATTTCCTATACTGCCCCTCAAATTAATTATTCCTTATACTGCCCCTCAAATTAATTATTTCCTATACTGCCCCTCCACTATTAATTATTTCCTTTACTGCCCCTCCACCATTAATTATTTCATATACTGCCCCTCCACCATTAATTATTTCCTATGCTGCTCCTCACCATTAATTATTTCCTATACTGCCCCCACCATTAATTATTCCCTATGCTACCCCTCACCATTATTTATTTCCTATACTGCCCCTCAAATTAATTATTTCCTATACTGCCCCTCCACCATTAATTATTTCCTATCCTGGCCCTCAAATTAATTATTTTCTATACTGCCCCTCATAATTAATTATTCCTTATACTGCCCCTCAAATTAATTATTTCCTATACTGCCCCTCCACTATTAATTATTTCCTTTACTGCCCCTCCACCATTAATTATTTCATATACTGCCCCTCCACCATTAATTATTTCCTATGCTGCTCCTCACCATTAATTATTTCCTATACTGCCCCCACCATTAATTATTCCCTATGCTACCCCTCACCATTATTTATTTCCTATACTGCCCCTAAAATTAATTATTTCCTATACTGCCCCTCCACCATTAATTATTTCCTATCCTGGCCCTCAAATTAATTATTTCCTATACTGCCCCTCATAATTAATTATTTCCTATACTGTCCCTCCACCATTAATTATTTCCTATACTGCCCCTCAAATTAATTATTTCCTATACTGCCCCTCCACCATTAATTATTTCCTATACTGCCCCTCAAATTAATTATTTCCTATACTGCCCCTCCACCATTAATTATTTCCTATGCTGCCCCTCAAATTAATTATTTCCTATACTGCCCCTCCACCATTAATTATTTCCTATACTGCCCCTCCACCATTAATTATTTCCTATACTGCCCCTCCACCATTAATTATTTCCTATACTGCCCCTCATAATTATTTCCTATACTGCCCCTCATAACTAACTATTGGCCCCCGCCCACCACAACCTTTTTACTGCCCTTTTTAATCAAAAAAATAAAAACCCTGTACTCACCACCGCGTCTTCTATCTTCTTGTAGGCCTAAGAAAGCCGGTTGGGTTCCTGTATGCCTAGTTTCTAACCTACACTGACAGCACACAACTGGATTTTAAGTCACTTTAAGTTTTTGAAAAAAAAAAAAAAATCGTCAGACTGTGCCTAATTCAATCAAACCCCTAATACAGGAGTCCCCAAACTTTTTATGTAGGGGGCCGTTCACTGTCCCCCTCAGACCGTTGGAGGGCCGGACTTAAGTTTAAAAAGAAATAGCGGTACATGTGACCGCATCCGTAATACACTGGGCCCCCCTCAATTATTTATTTAATATGCTGCATTCCTACTGAACGATTTTATATATATTGTCCCAATTAATTAATTAATATACTGGGACCTCTCTCCATTAATTATTGAATATGCCTTCCCCCAATTAATTACTAGACAGCCCCTCATAATTAATTATTTCTTACACCACCACCATTAATTATTTCCTATGCTGCCCTTCCACCATTAATTATGTCTTATGCTTCCCCCCATCATTAATTATTTCCTATGCTGCCCTTCATAATTAATTATTTCCTATGCTGCCCCTCATAATTATTTCCTATACTGCCCCTCCACCATTAATTATTTCCTATACTGCCCCTCAAATTAATTATTTCCTATACTGCCCCTCATAATTAATTATTCCTGATGCTGCCCCTCACCATTAATTATTTCCTATATTGCCCCTCATAATTATTCCCTATGTTGCCCCTCAAATTAATTATCTCTTATACTGCCCCTCATAATTATTCCCTATGTTGCCCCTCAAATTAATTATCTCTTATACTGCCCCACATAATTAATTATTTCCTATACTGCCCCTCATAATTATTTCCTATACTTCCCCTCAAATTAATTATTTCCTATACTGCCCCTCAAATTAATTATTTCCTATACTGCCCCTCCACCATTAATTATTTCCTATACTGCCCCTCATAATTATTTCCTATACTGCCCCTCATAATTAATTATTTCCTATACTGTCCCTCCACCATTAATTATTTCCTATACTGCCCCTCAAATTAATTATTTCCTATACTGCCCCTCCACCATTAATTATTTCCTATACTGCCCCTCAAATTAATTATTTCCTATACTGCCCCTCCACCATTAATTATTTCCTATACTGCCCCTCAAATTAATTATTTCCTATACTGCCCCTCATAATTATTTCCTATACTGCCCCTCATAATTATTTCCTATACTGCCCCTCATAATTATGTCCTATACTGCCCCTCATAATTATTTATTCCCTATGCTGCCCCTCACCATTAATTATTTCCTATACTGCCCTCATAATTAATTATTTCCTATACTGCCCCCCACCATTAATTATTTCCTATACTGCCCCCCACCATTAATTATTTCCTATGCTGCCCCTCACCATTAATTATTTCCTATACTGCCCCTCAAATTAATTATTCCTTATACTGCCCCTCAAATTAATTATTTCCTATACTGCCCCTCCACTATTAATTATTTCCTTTACTGCCCCTCCACCATTAATTATTTCATATACTGCCCCTCCACCATTAATTATTTCCTATGCTGCTCCTCACCATTAATTATTTCCTATACTGCCCCCACCATTAATTATTCCCTATGCTACCCCTCACCATTATTTATTTCCTATACTGCCCCTCAAATTAATTATTTCCTATACTGCCCCTCCACCATTAATTATTTCCTATCCTGGCCCTCAAATTAATTATTTTCTATACTGCCCCTCATAATTAATTATTCCTTATACTGCCCCTCAAATTAATTATTTCCTATACTGCCCCTCCACTATTAATTATTTCCTTTACTGCCCCTCCACCATTAATTATTTCATATACTGCCCCTCCACCATTAATTATTTCCTATGCTGCTCCTCACCATTAATTATTTCCTATACTGCCCCTCAAATTAATTATTTCCTATACTGCCCCTCCACCATTAATTATTTCCTATCCTGGCCCTCAAATTAATTATTTCCTATACTGCCCCTCATAATTAATTATTTCCTATACTGTCCCTCCACCATTAATTATTTCCTATACTGCCCCTCAAATTAATTATTTCCTATACTGCCCCTCCACCATTAATTATTTCCTATACTGCCCCTCAAATTAATTATTTCCTATACTGCCCCTCCACCATTAATTATTTCCTATGCTGCCCCTCAAATTAATTATTTCCTATACTGCCCCTCCACCATTAATTATTTCCTATACTGCCCCTCCACCATTAATTATTTCCTATACTGCCCCTCATAATTATTTCCTATACTTCCCCTCAAATTAATTATTTCCTATACTGCCCCTCAAATTAATTATTTCCTATACTGCCCTCCACAATTAATTATTTCCTATACTTCCCCTCCACCCATTAATTATTTCCTATGCTGCCCCTCGCCATTAATTATTTCCTATGCTGCCCCTCACCATTAATTATTTCCTATGCTTCCCCTTACCATTAATTATTTCCTATACTGCCCCTCATAATTATTTCCTATACTGCCCCTCATAATTATTTCCTATACTGCCCCTCATAATTAATTATTCCCTATGCTGCCCCTCACCATTAATTATTTCCTATACTGCCCCTCATAATTAATTATTTCCTATACTTCCCCTCCAGCATTAATTATTTCTTATGCTGCCCCTCACCATTAATTATTTCCTATACTGCCCCTCATAATTATTTCCTATACTGCCCCTCATAATTATTTCCTATACTGCCCCTCATAACTAACTATTGGCCCCCGCCCACCACAACCTTTTTACTGCCCTTTTTAATTAAAAAAATAAAAACCCTGTACTCACCACCGCGTCTTCTATCTTCTTGTAGGCCTAAGAAAGCCGGTTGGGTTCCTGTATGCCTAGTTTCTAACCTACACTGACAGCACACAACTGGATTTTAAGTCACTTTAAGTTTTGGAAAAAAAAAAAAAATCGTCAGACTGTGCCTAATTCAATCAAACCCCTAATACAGGAGTCCCCAAACTTTTTATGTAGGGGGCCGTTCACTGTCCCCCTCAGACCGTTGGAGGGCCGGACTTAAGTTTAAAAAGAAATAGCGGTACATGTGACCGCATCCGTAATACACTGGGCCCCCCTCAATTATTTATTTAATATGCTGCATTCCTACTGAACGATTTTATATATATTGTCCCAATTAATTAATTAATATACTGGGACCTCTCTCCATTAATTATTGAATATGCCTTCCCCCAATTAATTACTAGACAGCCCCTCATAATAAATTATTTCTTACACCACCACCATTAATTATTTCCTATGCTGCCCTTCCACCATTAATTATGTCTTATGCTTCCCCCCATCATTAATTATTTCCTATGCTGCCCTTCATAATTAATTATTTCCTATGCTGCCCCTCATAATTATTTCCTATACTGCCCCTCCACCATTAATTATTTCCTATACTGCCCCTCAAATTAATTATTTCCTATACTGCCCCTCATAATTAATTATTCCTGATGCTGCCCCTCACCATTAATTATTTCCTATATTGCCCCTCATAATTATTCCCTATGTTGCCCCTCAAATTAATTATCTCTTATACTGCCCCTCATAATTATTCCCTATGTTGCCCCTCAAATTAATTATCTCTTATACTGCCCCACATAATTAATTATTTCCTATACTGCTCCTCATAATTATTTCCTATACTTCCCCTCAAATTAATTATTTCCTATACTGCCCCTCAAATTAATTATTTCCTATACTGCCCCTCCACCATTAATTATTTCCTATACTGCCCCTCATAATTATTTCCTATACTGCCCCTCATAATTAATTATTTCCTATACTGTCCCTCCACCATTAATTATTTCCTATACTGCCCCTCAAATTAATTATTTCCTATACTGCCCCTCCACCATTAATTATTTCCTATACTGCCCCTCAAATTAATTATTTCCTATACTGCCCCTCCACCATTAATTATTTCCTATACTGCCCCTCAAATTAATTATTTCCTATACTGCCCCTCATAATTATTTCCTATACTGCCCCTCATAATTATTTCCTATACTGCCCCTCATAATTATGTCCTATACTGCCCCTCATAATTATTTATTCCCTATGCTGCCCCTCACCATTAATTATTTCCTATACTGCCCTCATAATTAATTATTTCCTATACTGCCCCCCACCATTAATTATTTCCTATACTGCCCCCCACCATTAATTATTTCCTATGCTGCCCCTCACCATTAATTATTTCCTATACTGCCCCTCAAATTAATTATTCCTTATACTGCCCCTCAAATTAATTATTTCCTATACTGCCCCTCCACTATTAATTATTTCCTTTACTGCCCCTCCACCATTAATTATTTCATATACTGCCCCTCCACCATTAATTATTTCCTATGCTGCTCCTCACCATTAATTATTTCCTATACTGCCCCCACCATTAATTATTCCCTATGCTACCCCTCACCATTATTTATTTCCTATACTGCCCCTCAAATTAATTATTTCCTATACTGCCCCTCCACCATTAATTATTTCCTATCCTGGCCCTCAAATTAATTATTTTCTATACTGCCCCTCATAATTAATTATTCCTTATACTGCCCCTCAAATTAATTATTTCCTATACTGCCCCTCCACTATTAATTATTTCCTTTACTGCCCCTCCACCATTAATTATTTCATATACTGCCCCTCCACCATTAATTATTTCCTATGCTGCTCCTCACCATTAATTATTTCCTATACTGCCCCTCAAATTAATTATTTCCTATACTGCCCCTCCACCATTAATTATTTCCTATCCTGGCCCTCAAATTAATTATTTCCTATACTGCCCCTCATAATTAATTATTTCCTATACTGTCCCTCCACCATTAATTATTTCCTATACTGCCCCTCAAATTAATTATTTCCTATACTGCCCCTCCACCATTAATTATTTCCTATACTGCCCCTCAAATTAATTATTTCCTATACTGCCCCTCCACCATTAATTATTTCCTATGCTGCCCCTCAAATTAATTATTTCCTATACTGCCCCTCCACCATTAATTATTTCCTATACTGCCCCTCCACCATTAATTATTTCCTATACTGCCCCTCATAATTATTTCCTATACTGCCCCTCATAATTATTTCCTATACTGCCCCTCATAACTAACTATTGGCCCCCGCCCACCACAACCTTTTTACTGCCCTTTTTAATTAAAAAAATAAAAACCCTGTACTCACCACCGCGTCTTCTATCTTCTTGTAGGCCTAAGAAAGCCGGTTGGGTTCTTGTATGCCTAGTTTCTAACCTACACTGACAGCACACAACTGGATTTTAAGTCACTTTAAGTTTTGGAAAAAAAAAAAAAATCGTCAGACTGTGCCTAATTCAATCAAACCCCTAATACAGGAGTCCCCAAACTTTTTATGTAGGGGGCCGTTCACTGTCCCCCTCAGACCGTTGGAGGGCCGGACTTAAGTTTAAAAAGAAATAGCGGTACATGTGACCGCATCCGTAATACACTGGGCCCCCCTCAATTATTTATTTAATATACTGCACTCCTACTGAACGATTTTATATATATTGTCCCAATTAATTAATTAATATACTGGGACCTCTCTCCATTAATTATTGAATATGCCTTCCCCCAATTAATTACTAGACAGCCCCTCATAATTAATTATTTCTTACACCACCACCATTAATTATTTCCTATGCTGCCCTTCCACCATTAATTATGTCTTATGCTTCCCCCCATCATTAATTATTTCCTATGCTGCCCTTCATAATTAATTATTTCCTATGCTGCCCCTCATAATTATTTCCTATACTGCCCCTCCACCATTAATTATTTCCTATACTGCCCCTCAAATTAATTATTTCCTATACTGCCCCTCATAATTAATTATTCCTTATGCTGCCCCTCACCATTAATTATTTCCTATATTGCCCCTCATAATTATTCCCTATGTTGCCCCTCAAATTAATTATCTCTTATACTGCCCCTCATAATTATTCCCTATGTTGCCCCTCAAATTAATTATCTCTTATACTGCCCCTCATAATTAATTATTTCCTATACTTCCCCTCATAATTATTTCCTATACTTCCCCTCAAATTAATTATTTCCTATACTGCCCCTCAAATTAATTATTTCCTATACTGCCCCTCCACCATTAATTATTTCCTATACTGTCCCTCCACCATTAATTATTTCCTATACTGCCCCTCAAATTAATTATTTCCTATACTGCCCCTCCACCATTAATTATTTCCTATACTGCCCCTCCACCATTAATTATTTCCTATACTGCCCCTCCACCATTAATTATTTCCTATACTGCCCCTCCACCATTAATTATTTCCTATACTGCCCCTCCACCATTAATTATTTCCTATACTTCCCCTCCACCATTAATTATTTCTTATGCTGCCCCTCACCATTAATTATTTCCTATACTGCCCCTCATAATTATTTCCTATACTGCCCCTCATAATTATTTCCTATACTGCCCCTCATAATTAATTATTCCCTATGCTGCCCCTCATAATTATTTCCTATACTGCCCCTCCACCATTAATTATTTCCTATACTGCCCCTCAAATTAATTATTTCCTATACTGCCCCTCATAATTAATTATTCCTTATGCTGCCCCTCACCAATAATTATTTCCTATATTGCCCCTCATAATTATTCCCTATGTTGCCCCTCAAATTAATTATCTCTTATACTGCCCCTCATAATTAATTATTTCCTATACTGCCCCTCATAATTATTTCCTATACTTCCCCTCAAATTAATTATTTCCTATACTGCCCCTCAAATTAATTATTTCCTATACTGCCCTCCACAATTAATTATTTCCTATACTTCCCCTCCACCCATTAATTATTTCCTATGCTGCCCCTCGCCATTAATTATTTCCTATGCTGCCCCTCACCATTAATTATTTCCTATGCTTCCCCTTACCATTAATTATTTCCTATACTGCCCCTCATAATTATTTCCTATACTGCCCCTCATAATTATTTCCTATACTGCCCCTCATAATTAATTATTCCCTATGCTGCCCCTCACCATTAATTATTTCCTATACTGCCCCTCATAATTAATTATTTCCTATACTTCCCCTCCAGCATTAATTATTTCTTATGCTGCCCCTCACCATTAATTATTTCCTATACTGCCCCTCATAATTATTTCCTATACTGCCCCTCATAATTATTTCCTATACTGCCCCTCATAATTATTTCCTATACTGCCCCTCATAACTAACTATTGGCCCCCGCCCACCACAACCTTTTTACTGCCCTTTTTAATTAAAAAAATAAAAACCCTGTACTCACCACCGCGTCTTCTATCTTCTTGTAGGCCTAAGAAAGCCGGTTGGGTTCCTGTATGCCTAGTTTCTAACCTACACTGACAGCACACAACTGGATTTTAAGTCACTTTAAGTTTTGGAAAAAAAAAAAAAATCGTCAGACTGTGCCTAATTCAATCAAACCCCTAATACAGGAGTCCCCAAACTTTTTATGTAGGGGGCCGTTCACTGTCCCCCTCAGACCGTTGGAGGGCCGGACTTAAGTTTAAAAAGAAATAGCGGTACATGTGACCGCATCCGTAATACACTGGGCCCCCCTCAATTATTTATTTAATATGCTGCATTCCTACTGAACGATTTTATATATATTGTCCCAATTAATTAATTAATATACTGGGACCTCTCTCCATTAATTATTGAATATGCCTTCCCCCAATTAATTACTAGACAGCCCCTCATAATTAATTATTTCTTACACCACCACCATTAATTATTTCCTATGCTGCCCTTCCACCATTAATTATGTCTTATGCTTCCCCCCATCATTAATTATTTCCTATGCTGCCCTTCATAATTAATTATTTCCTATGCTGCCCCTCATAATTATTTCCTATACTGCCCCTCCACCATTAATTATTTCCTATACTGCCCCTCAAATTAATTATTTCCTATACTGCCCCTCATAATTAATTATTCCTGATGCTGCCCCTCACCATTAATTATTTCCTATATTGCCCCTCATAATTATTCCCTATGTTGCCCCTCAAATTAATTATCTCTTATACTGCCCCTCATAATTATTCCCTATGTTGCCCCTCAAATTAATTATCTCTTATACTGCCCCACATAATTAATTATTTCCTATACTGCCCCTCATAATTATTTCCTATACTTCCCCTCAAATTAATTATTTCCTATACTGCCCCTCAAATTAATTATTTCCTATACTGCCCCTCCACCATTAATTATTTCCTATACTGCCCCTCATAATTATTTCCTATACTGCCCCTCATAATTAATTATTTCCTATACTGTCCCTCCACCATTAATTATTTCCTATACTGCCCCTCATAATTATTTATTCCCTATGCTGCCCCTCACCATTAATTATTTCCTATACTGCCCTCATAATTAATTATTTCCTATACTGCCCCCCACCATTAATTATTTCCTATACTGCCCCCCACCATTAATTATTTCCTATGCTGCCCCTCACCATTAATTATTTCCTATACTGCCCCTCAAATTAATTATTCCTTATACTGCCCCTCAAATTAATTATTTCCTATACTGCCCCTCCACTATTAATTATTTCCTTTACTGCCCCTCCACCATTAATTATTTCATATACTGCCCCTCCACCATTAATTATTTCCTATGCTGCTCCTCACCATTAATTATTTCCTATACTGCCCCCACCATTAATTATTCCCTATGCTACCCCTCACCATTATTTATTTCCTATACTGCCCCTCAAATTAATTATTTCCTATACTGCCCCTCCACCATTAATTATTTCCTATCCTGGCCCTCAAATTAATTATTTTCTATACTGCCCCTCATAATTAATTATTCCTTATACTGCCCCTCAAATTAATTATTTCCTATACTGCCCCTCCACTATTAATTATTTCCTTTACTGCCCCTCCACCATTAATTATTTCATATACTGCCCCTCCACCATTAATTATTTCCTATGCTGCTCCTCACCATTAATTATTTCCTATACTGCCCCCACCATTAATTATTCCCTATGCTACCCCTCACCATTATTTATTTCCTATACTGCCCCTAAAATTAATTATTTCCTATACTGCCCCTCCACCATTAATTATTTCCTATCCTGGCCCTCAAATTAATTATTTCCTATACTGCCCCTCATAATTAATTATTTCCTATACTGTCCCTCCACCATTAATTATTTCCTATACTGCCCCTCAAATTAATTATTTCCTATACTGCCCCTCCACCATTAATTATTTCCTATACTGCCCCTCAAATTAATTATTTCCTATACTGCCCCTCCACCATTAATTATTTCCTATGCTGCCCCTCAAATTAATTATTTCCTATACTGCCCCTCCACCATTAATTATTTCCTATACTGCCCCTCCACCATTAATTATTTCCTATACTGCCCCTCCACCATTAATTATTTCCTATACTGCCCCTCCACCATTAATTATTTCCTATACTGCCCCTCATAATTATTTCCTATACTGCCCCTCATAACTAACTATTGGCCCCCGCCCACCACAACCTTTTTACTGCCCTTTTTAATCAAAAAAATAAAAACCCTGTACTCACCACCGCGTCTTCTATCTTCTTGTAGGCCTAAGAAAGCCGGTTGGGTTCCTGTATGCCTAGTTTCTAACCTACACTGACAGCACACAACTGGATTTTAAGTCACTTTAAGTTTTGGAAAAAAAAAAAAAAATCGTCAGACTGTGCCTAATTCAATCAAACCCCTAATACAGGAGTCCCCAAACTTTTTATGTAGGGGGCCGTTCACTGTCCCCCTCAGACCGTTGGAGGGCCGGACTTAAGTTTAAAAAGAAATAGCGGTACATGTGACCGCATCCGTAATACACTGGGCCCCCCTCAATTATTTATTTAATATGCTGCATTCCTACTGAACGATTTTATATATATTGTCCCAATTAATTAATTAATATACTGGGACCTCTCTCCATTAATTATTGAATATGCCTTCCCCCAATTAATTACTAGACAGCCCCTCATAATTAATTATTTCTTACACCACCACCATTAATTATTTCCTATGCTGCCCTTCCACCATTAATTATGTCTTATGCTTCCCCCCATCATTAATTATTTCCTATGCTGCCCTTCATAATTAATTATTTCCTATGCTGCCCCTCATAATTATTTCCTATACTGCCCCTCCACCATTAATTATTTCCTATACTGCCCCTCAAATTAATTATTTCCTATACTGCCCCTCATAATTAATTATTCCTGATGCTGCCCCTCACCATTAATTATTTCCTATATTGCCCCTCATAATTATTCCCTATGTTGCTCCTCAAATTAATTATCTCTTATACTGCCCCTCATAATTATTCCCTATGTTGCCCCTCAAATTAATTATCTCTTATACTGCCCCACATAATTAATTATTTCCTATACTGCCCCTCATAATTATTTCCTATACTTCCCCTCAAATTAATTATTTCCTATACTGCCCCTCAAATTAATTATTTCCTATACTGCCCCTCCACCATTAATTATTTCCTATACTGCCCCTCATAATTATTTCCTATACTGCCCCTCATAATTAATTATTTCCTATACTGTCCCTCCACCATTAATTATTTCCTATACTGCCCCTCAAATTAATTATTTCCTATACTGCCCCTCCACCATTAATTATTTCCTATACTGCCCCTCAAATTAATTATTTCCTATACTGCCCCTCCACCATTATTTATTTCCTATACTGCCCCTCAAATTAATTATTTCCTATACTGCCCCTCATAATTATTTCCTATACTGCCCCTCATAATTATTTCCTATACTGCCCCTCATAATTATGTCCTATACTGCCCCTCATAATTATTTATTCCCTATGCTGCCCCTCACCATTAATTATTTCCTATACTGCCCTCATAATTAATTATTTCCTATACTGCCCCCCACCATTAATTATTTCCTATACTGCCCCCCACCATTAATTATTTCCTATGCTGCCCCTCACCATTAATTATTTCCTATACTGCCCCTCAAATTAATTATTCCTTATACTGCCCCTCAAATTAATTATTTCCTATACTGCCCCTCCACTATTAATTATTTCCTTTACTGCCCCTCCACCATTAATTATTTCATATACTGCCCCTCCACCATTAATTATTTCCTATGCTGCTCCTCACCATTAATTATTTCCTATACTGCCCCCACCATTAATTATTCCCTATGCTACCCCTCACCATTATTTATTTCCTATACTGCCCCTCAAATTAATTATTTCCTATACTGCCCCTCCACCATTAATTATTTCCTATCCTGGCCCTCAAATTAATTATTTTCTATACTGCCCCTCATAATTAATTATTCCTTATACTGCCCCTCACCATTAATTATTTCCTATATTGCCCCTCATAATTATTCCCTATGTTGCCCCTCAAATTAATTATCTCTTATACTGCCCCTCATAATTAATTATTTCCTATACTGCCCCTCATAATTACTTCCTATACTTCCCCTCAAATTAATTATTTCCTATACTGCCCCTCAAATTAATTATTTCCTATACTGCCCTCCACAATTAATTATTTCCTATACTTCCCCTCCACCCATTAATTATTTCCTATGCTGCCCCTCGCCATTAATTATTTCCTATGCTGCCCCTCACCATTAATTATTTCCTATGCTTCCCCTTACCATTAATTATTTCCTATACTGCCCCTCATAATTATTTCCTATACTGCCCCTCATAATTATTTCCTATACTGCCCCTCATAATTAATTATTCCCTATGCTGCCCCTCACCATTAATTATTTCCTATACTGCCCCTCATAATTAATTATTTCCTATACTTCCCCTCCAGCATTAATTATTTCTTATGCTGCCCCTCACCATTAATTATTTCCTATACTGCCCCTCATAATTATTTCCTATACTGCCCCTCATAATTATTTCCTATACTGCCCCTCATAATTATTTCCTATACTGCCCCTCATAACTAACTTTTGGCCCCCGCCCACCACAACCTTTTTACTGCCCTTTTTAATTAAAAAAA
Source organism: Engystomops pustulosus (assembly GCF_040894005.1). NCBI lineage: Eukaryota > Metazoa > Chordata > Amphibia > Anura > Leptodactylidae > Engystomops > Engystomops pustulosus. The sequence continues at coordinate 1,319,273 of NW_027284961.1, forward strand.
TAAAAACCCTGTACTCACCACCGCGTCTTCTATCTTCTTGTAGGCCTAAGAAAGCCGGTTGGGTTCTTGTATGCCTAGTTTCTAACCTACACTGACAGCACACAACTGGATTTTAAGTCACTTTAAGTTTTGGAAAAAAAAAAAAAATCGTCAGACTGTGCCTAATTCAATCAAACCCCTAATACAGGAGTCCCCAAACTTTTTATGTAGGGGGCCGTTCACTGTCCCCCTCAGACCGTTGGAGGGCCGGACTTAAGTTTAAAAAGAAATAGCGGTACATGTGACCGCATCCGTAATACACTGGGCCCCCCTCAATTATTTATTTAATATACTGCACTCCTACTAAACGATTTTATATATATTGTCCCAATTAATTAATTAATATACTGGGACCTCTCTCCATTAATTATTGAATATGCCTTCCCCCAATTAATTACTAGACAGCCCCTCATAATTAATTATTTCTTACACCACCACCATTAATTATTTCCTATGCTGCCCTTCCATCATTAATTATGTCTTATGCTTCCCCCCATCATTAATTATTTCCTATGCTGCCCTCCATAATTAATTATTTCCTATGCTGCCCCTCATAATTATTTCCTATACTGCCCCTCCACCATTAATTATTTCCTATACTGCCCCTCAAATTAATTATTTCCTATACTGCCCCTCATAATTAATTATTCCTTATGCTGCCCCTCACCATTAATTATTTCCTATATTGCCCCTCATAATTATTCCCTATGTTGCCCCTCAAATTAATTATCTCTTATACTGCCCCTCATAATTATTCCCTATGTTGCCCCTCAAATTAATTATCTCTTATACTGCCCCTCATAATTAATTATTTCCTATACTGCCCCTCATAATTATTTCCTATACTTCCCCTCAAATTAATTATTTCCTATACTGCCCCTCAAATTAATTATTTCCTATACTGCCCCTCCACCATTAATTATTTCCTATACTGTCCCTCCACCATTAATTATTTCCTATACTGCCCCTCAAATTAATTATTTCCTATACTGCCCCTCCACCATTAATTATTTCCTATACTGCCCCTCCACCATTAATTATTTCCTATACTGCCCCTCCACCATTAATTATTTCCTATACTGCCCCTCCACCATTAATTATTTCCTATACTGCCCCTCCACCATTAATTATTTCCTATACTTCCCCTCCACCATTAATTATTTCTTATGCTGCCCCTCACCATTAATTATTTCCTATACTGCCCCTCATAATTATTTCCTATACTGCCCCTCATAATTATTTCCTATACTGCCCCTCATAATTAATTATTCCCTATGCTGCCCCTCATAATTATTTCCTATACTGCCCCTCCACCATTAATTATTTCCTATACTGCCCCTCAAATTAATTATTTCCTATACTGCCCCTCATAATTAATTATTCCTTATGCTGCCCCTCACCATTAATTATTTCCTATATTGCCCCTCATAATTATTCCCTATGTTGCCCCTCAAATTAATTATCTCTTATACTGCCCCTCATAATTAATTATTTCCTATACTGCCCCTCATAATTATTTCCTATACTTCCCCTCAAATTAATTATTTCCTATACTGCCCCTCAAATTAATTATTTCCTATACTGCCCTCCACAATTAATTATTTCCTATACTTCCCCTCCACCCATTAATTATTTCCTATGCTGCCCCTCGCCATTAATTATTTCCTATGCTGCCCCTCACCATTAATTATTTCCTATGCTTCCCCTTACCATTAATTATTTCCTATACTGCCCCTCATAATTATTTCCTATACTGCCCCTCATAATTATTTCCTATACTGCCCCTCATAATTAATTATTCCCTATGCTGCCCCTCACCATTAATTATTTCCTATACTGCCCCTCATAATTAATTATTTCCTATACTTCCCCTCCAGCATTAATTATTTCTTATGCTGCCCCTCACCATTAATTATTTCCTATACTGCCCCTCATAATTATTTCCTATACTGCCCCTCATAATTATTTCCTATACTGCCCCTCATAACTAACTATTGGCCCCCGCCCACCACAACCTTTTTACTGCCCTTTTTAATTAAAAAAATAAAAACCCTGTACTCACCACCGCGTCTTCTATCTTCTTGTAGGCCTAAGAAAGCCGGTTGGGTTCCTGTATGCCTAGTTTCTAACCTACACTGACAGCACACAACTGGATTTTAAGTCACTTTAAGTTTTGGAAAAAAAAAAAAAATCGTCAGACTGTGCCTAATTCAATCAAACCCCTAATACAGGAGTCCCCAAACTTTTTATGTAGGGGGCCGTTCACTGTCCCCCTCAGACCGTTGGAGGGCCGGACTTAAGTTTAAAAAGAAATAGCGGTACATGTGACCGCATCCGTAATACACTGGGCCCCCCTCAATTATTTATTTAATATGCTGCATTCCTACTGAACGATTTTATATATATTGTCCCAATTAATTAATTAATATACTGGGACCTCTCTCCATTAATTATTGAATATGCCTTCCCCCAATTAATTACTAGACAGCCCCTCATAATTAATTATTTCTTACACCACCACCATTAATTATTTCCTATGCTGCCCTTCCACCATTAATTATGTCTTATGCTTCCCCCCATCATTAATTATTTCCTATGCTGCCCTTCATAATTAATTATTTCCTATGCTGCCCCTCATAATTATTTCCTATACTGCCCCTCCACCATTAATTATTTCCTATACTGCCCCTCAAATTAATTATTTCCTATACTGCCCCTCATAATTAATTATTCCTGATGCTGCCCCTCACCATTAATTATTTCCTATATTGCCCCTCATAATTATTCCCTATGTTGCCCCTCAAATTAATTATCTCTTATACTGCCCCTCATAATTATTCCCTATGTTGCCCCTCAAATTAATTATCTCTTATACTGCCCCACATAATTAATTATTTCCTATACTGCCCCTCATAATTATTTCCCATACTTCCCCTCAAATTAATTATTTCCTATACTGCCCCTCAAATTAATTATTTCCTATACTGCCCCTCCACCATTAATTATTTCCTATACTGCCCCTCATAATTATTTCCTATACTGCCCCTCATAATTAATTATTTCCTATACTGTCCCTCCACCATTAATTATTTCCTATACTGCCCCTCAAATTAATTATTTCCTATACTGCCCCTCCACCATTAATTATTTCCTATACTGCCCCTCAAATTAATTATTTCCTATACTGCCCCTCCACCATTAATTATTTCCTATACTGCCCCTCAAATTAATTATTTCCTATACTGCCCCTCATAATTATTTCCTATACTGCCCCTCATAATTATTTCCTATACTGCCCCTCATAATTATGTCCTATACTGCCCCTCATAATTATTTATTCCCTATGCTGCCCCTCACCATTAATTATTTCCTATACTGCCCTCATAATTAATTATTTCCTATACTGCCCCCCACCATTAATTATTTCGTATACTGCCCCCCACCATTAATTATTTCCTATGCTGCCCCTCACCATTAATTATTTCCTATACTGCCCCTCAAATTAATTATTCCTTATACTGCCCCTCAAATTAATTATTTCCTATACTGCCCCTCCACTATTAATTATTTCCTTTACTGCCCCTCCACCATTAATTATTTCATATACTGCCCCTCCACCATTAATTATTTCCTATGCTGCTCCTCACCATTAATTATTTCCTATACTGCCCCCACCATTAATTATTCCCTATGCTACCCCTCACCATTATTTATTTCCTATACTGCCCCTCAAATTAATTATTTCCTATACTGCCCCTCCACCATTAATTATTTCCTATCCTGGCCCTCAAATTAATTATTTTCTATACTGCCCCTCATAATTAATTATTCCTTATACTGCCCCTCAAATTAATTATTTCCTATACTGCCCTCCACTATTAATTATTTCCTTTACTGCCCCTCCACCATTAATTATTTCATATACTGCCCCTCCACCATTAATTATTTCCTATGCTGCTCCTCACCATTAATTATTTCCTATACTGCCCCTCAAATTAATTATTTCCTATACTGCCCCTCCACCATTAATTATTTCCTATCCTGGCCCTCAAATTAATTATTTCCTATACTGCCCCTCATAATTAATTATTTCCTATACTGTCCCTCCACCATTAATTATTTCCTATACTGCCCCTCAAATTAATTATTTCCTATACTGCCCCTCCACCATTAATTATTTCCTATACTGCCCCTCAAATTAATTATTTCCTATACTGCCCCTCCACCATTAATTATTTCCTATGCTGCCCCTCAAATTAATTATTTCCTATACTGCCCCTCCACCATTAATTATTTCCTATACTGCCCCTCCACCATTAATTATTTCCTATACTGCCCCTCATAATTATTTCCTATACTGCCCCTCATAATTATTTCCTATACTGCCCCTCATAACTAACTATTGGCCCCCGCCCACCACAACCTTTTTACTGCCCTTTTTAATTAAAAAAATAAAAACCCTGTACTCACCACCGCGTCTTCTATCTTCTTGTAGGCCTAAGAAAGCCGGTTGGGTTCTTGTATGCCTAGTTTCTAACCTACACTGACAGCACACAACTGGATTTTAAGTCACTTTAAGTTTTGGAAAAAAAAAAAAAATCGTCAGACTGTGCCTAATTCAATCAAACCCCTAATACAGGAGTCCCCAAACTTTTTATGTAGGGGGCCGTTCACTGTCCCCCTCAGACCGTTGGAGGGCCGGACTTAAGTTTAAAAAGAAATAGCGGTACATGTGACCGCATCCGTAATACACTGGGCCCCCCTCAATTATTTATTTAATATACTGCACTCCTACTAAACGATTTTATATATATTGTCCCAATTAATTAATTAATATACTGGGACCTCTCTCCATTAATTATTGAATATGCCTTCCCCCAATTAATTACTAGACAGCCCCTCATAATTAATTATTTCTTACACCACCACCATTAATTATTTCCTATGCTGCCCTTCCATCATTAATTATGTCTTATGCTTCCCCCCATCATTAATTATTTCCTATGCTGCCCTCCATAATTAATTATTTCCTATGCTGCCCCTCATAATTATTTCCTATACTGCCCCTCCACCATTAATTATTTCCTATACTGCCCCTCAAATTAATTATTTCCTATACTGCCCCTCATAATTAATTATTCCTTATGCTGCCCCTCACCATTAATTATTTCCTATATTGCCCCTCATAATTATTCCCTATGTTGCCCCTCAAATTAATTATCTCTTATACTGCCCCTCATAATTATTCCCTATGTTGCCCCTCAAATTAATTATCTCTTATACTGCCCCTCATAATTAATTATTTCCTATACTGCCCCTCATAATTATTTCCTATACTTCCCCTCAAATTAATTATTTCCTATACTGCCCCTCAAATTAATTATTTCCTATACTGCCCCTCCACCATTAATTATTTCCTATACTGTCCCTCCACCATTAATTATTTCCTATACTGCCCCTCAAATTAATTATTTCCTATACTGCCCCTCCACCATTAATTATTTCCTATACTGCCCCTCCACCATTAATTATTTCCTATACTGCCCCTCCACCATTAATTATTTCCTATACTGCCCCTCCACCATTAATTATTTCCTATACTGCCCCTCCACCATTAATTATTTCCTATACTTCCCCTCCACCATTAATTATTTCTTATGCTGCCCCTCACCATTAATTATTTCCTATA